>NC_067400.1:159349774-159663940 GCF_016432865.1 Antechinus flavipes
CTCCTTTCTAACTCCATTCAATTTTCTCCAAAGATCTATCATACCTAACTTTTCTAGTATTCTGTTTACTTCTTTAACTTTTTTCTTATTTATTTTGTGATTTGATTTATCTAGTTCTGAGAGAGCAAGATTGAGATCTCCCACTATTATAGTTTTGCTCTCTATTTCTTTTTGTAGCTCTCTTACCTTCTCTAGGAATTTCCATGCTATACCACTTGGTGCATATATATTTAGTATTAATATTGTTCATTATCTATGGTACCCTTTAGCAAGATATAGTTTCCTTCCTTATCTCTTTTAATTACATCAATTTTTTTGATTTAGCTTCATATGAGATTAGGGTGGCTACTCCTGCTTTTTTTTTTTTTTTTTTTTTTTTTTTAACTTCATCTGACACATAATAGATTCTGCTCCAGTCTTTTACCTTTACTTTGTATGTATCACTCTGCTTTAAATGTGCTTCTTGTAAACAACATATTGTTGGATTCTGGCTTTTAATCCATTCTGCTATCTGCTTCTGCTTTATAGGAGAATTCACGCCATCCATATTTACAACTAAAACTACTAATTCTATATTTCCTGTCATTTTATTATCCCTAGATTATACTTTTCTCTTTCCTTTTCCCTATTCCACTTTCCCCAGTATTTATCTTATGAGGACCCCTTGTCTCAAACAGCTTTCCCCCTTTAGAGTGCCTCCCCCTTTCTTATACTTTTCCTCTACCATTTCAGTATTCCCTTCTATTTAGCCTATCCTTTTACTTTTTGCCTTTCCCCTCCCACTTTTCAAAAAGTGAGAGAAGTTTGTTTGTAATCCAAATACGTTTAATATTTTCTCTTTGAGCCAAATCTGATGAGAGTAAGATTCACACAATGTTCATCCCCCTCCCTTCTTTCCCTTTAATATAATAGGTTTCTTCTGCCTCTTCCTGAGATGCAATTTCTCTCAATTTACCTCCACTTTCCCTTTTTTCCAATATCTTCCCTTTTCTACCTCTAGATCCTTTTTAATATTATAACAGTAAAATCAAATTATACACGCACTCTCTATATATACTCATAACAGAAATAAAGTTCTCAAGAGTTCTTTTTACTTTTTATGCTTTTCTTGAGTCTTATATTTGGAGTTCAAAATTTTTGTTTAGTTCTGGTCTTTTCATCAGAAATCAATGGAATTCACCTGTGTCATTGAATGGCCATCTTCTTCTCTGGAAGGAAATATTCAGTTTAGCAGAGTTGTTTATTCTTGGTTGCATTTTTGAAATATCACATTCCAGGCCCTTCAGTCCTTTAAGGTGGAAGCTGCTAGATCTTGAATAACCTTATTGTGGATCCTTAGTACTTGAATTATTTTTTTTTCTGGATACTTATAATATTTTTTCCCAGGTTTTGACTTTTTATGAACTTAAATACTATCTGTGTCACCTGTGGACTTTTTTTTAGTCCACAGGAGCACAACTTTTTACATTTGGAGGGGATCTAACCAAATTCGTCATTTTACAGATAAGAAATCTAAATCTTAGATAGGTTAAGTGACTTTTCCCAGATTTCCCAGCTAATAATTTAGTAAGGTGGGACTTAAATCCAGACCTTCCTAGCTATAAGTATAGGAACTATATATTACTTTTTTGGTGATTTTCTACTTAAATTTTAGTGGCACATTTATTATAATATATTGATAGAGAAATTCAATTATTTCCTATGTTTACACACATTTTCCATCATAATTAAAGGCATCTATTCCTTAGTACTGTTGAGTGAATTGGATTTCTAAGGGAAGCTCTGAAATATTCCATCATTTATTTGAATTGTAAGGTTAGTTTGTAGTAGATTCTATTGGATCTAACAAAATCTATGGCAATATAGTAACAAAACATTCTGATGGAGATACAGAATATTTGCAGAATGTTATCTCTTAATTCTCAAGTTCAGAATAACGTCCCATTTTAATGTCAGAATATGCTTGACTTTCAAGCTTTAATGATGGAGTAAGCTATTTCTATGTAATCAAAATGAAATAGAGAACTGAGGAAATTATTTATAAATGTTAAAATTTAAAATAATTTTCATTTAGAATAAGGATATTGTTCTTTCTCAACTCCTTAATTAGATGGTTTTCTTAATTGTTCTTTTCACTTTGGTGTAGTTATAAAGTTTTTGTGTTTCTAAATCTAATATATATATATATGTGTGTGTGTGCTTTTACAAAGTTAGACATTCAATTCCTAAACCAATAAAATGGTTTCAATTGGATAAATCTGTAAATTACCATTCTTCAACTCCAATGATTTCTCTGGCTAAAATACTCCTGCTTGGAACAACTAACTTCTATGTAGTGCCTTTCCTTGCAAGAATTCCTAGGATCTAATGTGATCTAGATACATAGTAAGTACTTCATAAATGCTTTTCCTGTCATATTTCCATTGATTTCATCAAAAATTTTAGTTACAATGATGTTATTGGAATTTGCTCTTGTTCCATAAAAACTATTATAAATCATTAATGGAGCAAAGGACATTTTAATGGAAGCTGGTTATAATGTGTTGTAAAAAGTACAAACAGAAAAAATGTCAAATGTGCTAATTTTGATCAGTGTTTTTAAATTGAAAAAGTTCTTCAAGACCTCAAGATAAAGATTTTCTTTAGAGGGAGAATGATATAATGAATAAGGTGTGTGATTTGGGGTGATAATGACCTGGATTTACATCTATCTTCTGATATTTAGGAGTTATTTATTCTCTAAAATGAAATAAATTATACCAAAATTCCTAATAGCATTATCTTGATGGTAAAATGATGAATTTAAATAGTTCTGAAAATGTTAATATCCTATATCAATTCTAGCTGCTGATGCTCCTCCTCCTCCTCTTTCTTCTTCTACTTCTTTTTCCTCCTCTTCTTCATCTTCTTTTTTCTTTTTTCCTTCTTCCTCTTCTTCCTGTTTCTTTTGTTGTCACTGTTGTTGCTGTTGTTCTTCTTGGTCTTCAACTTATTTTTCTCCTCTCCTCCTCCTCCTCCTCCTATTCTTCTTCTTCCTTGTCTTACTTATCCTCCTTCTCCTCTTTCTTTTCCTTCCCTATTTTAATGAATCCATGATCCCAATAATATAGGAATTCTCCCCAATATTACAAATTACTCCATGCCAAAACTCATAGATTTCCTTTTGAAGACCTTGCTCACAATTTCTCTTCTCTTCTAGTGCAAACAAATTCAAAAAATGTGTTTCTTAAGTTTAAAAAGGTTATGTAAAAATAATAAATATGTCTCCACTTAGTTGTTTCTTCCCAGGATAGTGCTAACAAGATGATATTATCAAACCTGTTTCAAAATTCTCATTGTAAAGATTTTCTGGATCAAGTCTAGTGAATTCTATTAAGGTCAAATCTTGCTGAACTCAAAATAAGCAATGCCCCTGTAAATAATTTGGCACTACTTAAGTAAGCATATTTATAAATGCATTTCTCTATATTTCCATGTTATTGATTTCCCTGACTCCGCCTGCTTCTAACCTTTGAGAAATGTACACAATAACAAGCAGCACAGGGCCGCATTTCATGAATACAAATTATCTGCAAAGTTTTGAGATTTCAGAACTCTTTTGCACCTGTTGGAAATTGAACAAAGCTCCTTTCCCTCAACCCTGTCTTGTTTATCTCGACTGCCTGCTGAGAAGCTGTTTCCTACTCTTCAGGCCTTGTTGTCTTGCCAACCGTGGAAGCTGACATTTTCCCTCTTGTTTGCTCGAGCTTTTAAGAAAGGTTCTTGAAGGGGCACCTGAGGGAGAAAATACTTGGAAGATCTGTTGCAGAAAAAGAAGAAGAAAAATTAAAAAAAAAAAAAAGCTAAGACTAGTCTTCCTTTGGGAGTACTGGAAACAGCTGTTATCATGTTAATTTAGAACTTTTTTCCTTTTTTAACTGAAGTGTTGTTCATGAATCAAGAGTGGCACCTGAGAACAAATTAGAAATAGAATAGGCTATTGTACATCTATTTTATCAATTTCTTAAAATGAAATACTCAAGCAGGATAGCATGTGACAGGAATGAAATAATCTCTTTTCGACACATCTGTATTTTGAAGTAATAGGCAGTGTAAAATGTTTTATACATATATATATATATATATATCAGATAAATCCTGAAAATGATGTGTAAATTAGTTTTCTCATAGATTAAATCCCATCTTAAAAGCAGAATGGAAGCTAATACTTAAGATAATATCCTGGTGAAATTTCTTATGATGTGCATTAAATTAAAACGTGCATGCATATTGATGACTTAATTAATCTAGTTGGAAAGTTCAAATACTTAAACACAATTTTTTTTTAAATGGGGGATATAGCATTAAATTCACAAATAGATTTGAAAATTAGCACTTTCTTGACTTATTTTATGTTCCTGTAACATATTAACAGAGAAATCAGTAATTTTGGTCATAATTTTGAGAGGATTAAATAGTCTACTGGTGTTTCAACATACCAAAGGGAAGCAGTGTGGCAAATACTAAATCTAGAATGAGGTGATATAGGTACAAATCATACCCTTTTACCTTTTTTTATGATCTTCAATCCTGCTTTTGGACATGAAGGCAACCATGTAGCATGGTGGCTAGAGCACTGGACCTACATTTTGGAAGCTTTAGTTTTAATTTCAACTTTGAGCACTCACTAGCTCTTTTCTTGAAGTCATTTAATTTTGATTTCAGTTTCCTCCTTGATTAAAAAAAATGATAATAATAGCAACCATCATAAAGATTATTGTAAGAATCCAATGCAATTGTACTTGGAGAGAAAGAACTTTCTAAACCTTAAAGCATTGTGTAAATCTTATTGTTAATGAATTCATCTCAGATTCAACATGGTAAAAGAGAACTTAACTCTTCTTCAAATACTGTCCTTTTCTCAACTTTATTATCACATTTAAAGGCACCACAATACTTCGTCACCCAAGCTCTCAATCTCAGTTTTATCTTTACTCTGTATTATCATTGCTTCTATATAACCAATCTGTTGTCAAGTCTTGTCATTTTTAGCTTTAAAATATTGCCATTGCCATTATCTTCTCTCATATAGTCACCACCATTTTAAAGACTCTTATTACATTTTGCATAGGCTCTTTCCATAGCATTCCAATTGATTTGCCTTACTTTTCTCCACATGCTAATAAAATCTTCTGCTATATAGCTGTATATGATTTTCTTAAAGCTCAGGTCTGACTAAATCATTCTCAACTAAATAAACTCTGGTGGCTCCCTATTACTTCCAGGATCAAATAGAAAATTCTCTGATATTTTAAAATGTTTATTACCCATCTTGGGTCATTTCTATCTGTATGCATTGTACTTTTTTTTTCACATATTCCAACTAAACCAACTTAGATGCCATATTCCTTTATAGTGTTCTATCTTCCAAATCTGTACACTCTTGATGGTTATCACCCATGTGTTGTATGTTCCCCTGTAGTGTCTATACTAGCTCTCTGGAGGATGTAGGTACCAGCCCAAGCCCTTGATCTTGGGAGAGAAGTGAAGGGCAGAACTCACATGGATGATCAAACATAGAGTCTGTTTATTTCAAGTTCCCTCAACCTTAAATAGCCTAGTACAATTACATCACTACAGCACACTGCACATGTACTAACTATACTAGACATGTGCCAATTATAGTATGCTGAGCATGTGGAGTCACAGAAGCACCTTGCTATTATTAGGTAGATGCCTCTTTGCTGCAAGTATCTCTGCTTCAAGTATAACACAGATTATCATGCCCATGATTTCTCAGGAAGGCTGAGACACCCCCAAGGGGAGATGAGAGCCAAACATTGTCAGCTGGTTCCCTTTCAGCTGAAGGGTCTTATACCTCATTCAGAGTTTTCCCACTTTCTGTGGTCCTCTACATTCTCCTTCTTCCAAATCATCTCTCAGATTATCTCGTTTCCTTCAACATTCATTTTATATTCTTAAATCCTGCTGCTGCTGTGATCTTTCTCATTCATCCCTGTTTTCTGCCCTCCCTTCCAACTGTTAGTGCCTTATCTGTGAAATTAGCTTCCCATTTTACTGCATGTACCTTATATGCATATATGTGTATGCTGTTTGTTCCATTAGAATGGCACTTGAAATGTATTTTTTTCTTTGCCTCTCCAGTACTTAGCACAACTTCTTATACAGAATGAATACTTAATAAAAGCAGTTTACTGACTTAATCAATTAAGGATTATTAGATTGAATTTCTAGATGTCTTTTTGATTCTGTACTTTTTATTAGATAGTCATTGGTAATTCATAATTGTTCCTTTGAAAATAGTTTTCTCATCACTTTTAGCCTATTATTTACTGGTGTATGGTTCCTAACCATGTGTATTTTGCCAATTCACTCAGGCTTTTTTCATTATCTTAATTTATTCTTAATTTCTTGAAAGGTCTTCCAAGTAAACCATAAGAATTGTTGGAATATCTATGATATTTTTGGGCTTGAAGTTTAGTTGCATTAAAAAATCATCTATTTTCTAAGCTCTGATTTAGTTTAATTTAGCTTTGTATGTCAATAATAGGCCTAGATCTAGATGATAAATTCTTTAAACATAAGTCTTTGTGTTTTAAAGAAAAAATAGTTCACAGTCTTATTTAACTTCTATTTATTTCAACAGTAATGTTTGACAGTGACAGAAATGTCAACAGAAACATATATATATATAGTTTTTAGACCATCTGTACATATTAACTATATTGTTTGTGCTCTAAATCCCTGTCTAGTATACATGGAGTTAGTCTATAAGTAGAAAAATGTAATTGTTATATAATTGATGTTCTTGTCAAAAATTTATTAGGAGGTACAGTTAGAGCCATGTTGGTAGACTTGCCTGAGCTATACTCAAAATATTTCCAAATATCTTTAGAGAGGTAGAACCCACTAAAAGATGGAGTAAAACAATCTTTTAGTCCAAGTCTAATCCAAAATAATTTAGAAGGCTGGCAGGAAATGTCTGTTGGTACAGGCTGGCCTGAGCAAACCAGGAAACTTTTACAATGATTTAACCAGTGGCAGCCATGGTGATTTACCCACAGACAGTCAGGGCATTGGGAAAGGGGTCAGAAGGAAATTCACTGAGGTCCCTTTGCTGGCAATGGGGACACAACTCTGTTGCATTCTCTATATTTGGATGAGTCACAGTCCTGAATCTTATTTAAACTGTAAGGTGAAGTATTAACACAACAGAGCTTGTGACCACAGGGAAGCAGGGATCCTGGCTATAATTCCAGGGTTAAACATGGTGCTCTCCTTATATCCAAATAAAATCAATATGGGTACATGATTTAAATGTAAATAGTAATACTATAAGCAACATAAGAGAACAAGGGATAGTTTACTGATTGAATCTTTGGAGAAGGGAGGAATTTATGACCAAAGAAGAACATAATGAAATGAAAAATGGACAATTTTGATTACATTAAATTAAAAATGTTTTTGCACAAAGCTAACATAAACAAGTTCAAAAGCAAAATACAAAACTGGGGGAAAAGTTTTACAGCCAGTCTGATAAAGGCCTCATTTATAAAATATATAAAGAACTGTAAGTAAAATATGTAAATAATTTATAAGAATACAACTCATTTCCCAATTGATAAATATTCAAAGGATATGAAAAGATAATTTTTAGATGATGAAATTAAAGTCATCTATAGTCATATAAAAAAAGATGCTCTAAATCACTATTGATTAGAGAAATGCCAATTAAAGCAACTCTAAGGTATCACATCTCTCAGAATAGTTAAGATCTAACTAGGTAATTATAAATATTTGAGTTTTGTGGGAAAATTGGGACATTAATGCATTGATGGTGAAGTTGTGAAATGATCCAAACATTTTCTGGAGAACAATTTGGACCTATGGTCAAAGGATTTTAAAGCTATGCATACCCTTTGAACCAGCAGTGCCACTACTGGGGCTGTATCGCAAGGAAATCATAAAGGACCCATGTGTGCAAAATTATTTGTAATATCAAAGAATTAAAAATGAGAAGATGTCCATTAATTGGGGAAAAGATGAATAAGTTATGGTATATGAGAGTAATGGAATATTATTGTTCTATAAAAGTTATAAACAAGCCAATTTTCAAAAGGTCTGGAAAGATTTACATGAACTTATGTTGAGTGAAACAAGCAAAACCTATATGTTGTATACAATAACAACAAGATTGTACAATGACCAACAGTGAAAGACTTGGTTCTTCTCACTGGTTCAGTGATCAAAGGCAATCCCAATAAACTTTGAATAAAAAACACAATCTGCATCAAGAAAGAGAACTCTGGAGATTTAATGTAAATCAACACATGCTATATTCATTTTTAAATTTTTTTCTTGTGGTTTTTCCCTTTTGTTCTGATTTTTCTCTCCCAACACGATTCATAAAGAAATGTGTATTTTAAAAGTCAATAAGCATGTACAACCAGAGAAAATAATAAAGCAATTAAAAAGAAAGAGGAAACAATGGTTGTGGTTACTCACACAACAGTGCATAGGTTAGGAGATTAGTAAAAACATCTGTCATCATGTATCTTAAAAGAGTCAAAAACTTCAGGTTCCAAGAATTGCTTTTGGAAACAGATGGATAAAAATTCTGAAGCTTGGGATTGTGTCCTCTATCCTTGGGAAGCAGAACCCTACTTTAGCATAGTTAAAAGTCAAGAAATAGGTTAGAAGATGAATAAACAATAGAAAAAAATTATTATCATTGAAAGTTATTATGTTGACAAGGAAGATCAAAACACACACTCATAAGACAACAGCCAAAATTCCTATATATAGAACTTCAAAGAATAATAAAATGAATTGTACTCAGACCATTGGAGAATTAAAGAATCAAAAAGAATTTTAAGAATCAAGTAAAAGAGGGAGGGAAATGGAGTAGAGAAATGAGAGTGATATGACAAAATCATGAATAGTCAATAACTTGGTAAAAGAAACACAAAAATACATAAAAGAAAATAACATTTTTTAGAAATAGGTTAAGACAAATGGTAAAAGTGATATAAATCCAAATGAAGAGAAGAATTCCTTGAAAAGCAGAATTGAGCAAATGGAAAATGATCAACAAAAATTCACTGAAGAGAAGAGCTTCTTAAAAAGTAAAATTGGCCAAATGGAAAAACATGTTACAAAGCTCACTGAAGAAAACAATTTCTTAAAAGTTAGAATTGGGCAACTACAAGCTAATAAATTCACAATGATAAAGAAACAAACAAAATCATAATAATAAAAAATAAAGAAAAACAATGTGAACTATATCATTGAAAAAATACCTGACCTAGAAAATAGATCCAGGAGATATAATTTAAGGAATACTGGACAAACAGAAAGCAATAATCAAAAAATAACCTAGATATTATCTTCCAAAAAATTATCAAGAAAATTGTAGAACCAGAGGACAAACTACATGTTGAAAGAATCCACCAAAAATCTCCTAAAAGAAACTCCCAGATGTATTATAGCTAAATTATAAAGCCCTAAATTAAGGAGAAAATTCTGCAAGCTGCCAAAGAGAAATAATTTCAATATCATGGGACAACAGTCAGGATAACACAAGATTTAATAGCTTTTACACTGAAGGATTGGAAGGTTTGGGATAGGATATTCTAAAGGGCTAATGAGGTAGAATTGAAACCATTTCTGGGAAATGACTCAGAAAAAGTGAGCAAAATCCTTAAAAGGAAAATGGATATTCAATAAAATAAAGGATTATCAAGTATTCTGAGAAAAGACCAAAGTTACATAGTAAATTTGACTTTCAAATACAAGGTTAAAAAAATCATTAAAAAGGTAAACATGAAAGAGAAATCATATATGATTTGATAAGGTAAACTGTTTCATTATCACTAAACTCATCCGATAATTAGAAGGAGTATATATACACAGAAAGCAGAAGTGTAACTTAAATATGATGGTGTGATTATCTAAAAAAATAAAATTAAGGATTAAAAAGAAGAATCCATTGAGAAAGGTAAAATAGGACAAATTATCTGACATAAAAGAAACTTGAAAGAGATTTTATAGTAAAGGGGAAAGTAAAGGAAGTAGGAAAGGAAGCAATTAAATTTTACTCTAATTAGAGGTAGTTCTGAGAAAAAATAATATACACACCTAGTTAGTTGTAGAAATCTATCAAACTACAGGAAAGCAGATGCCATAGGAAAGAAGAATAAGAAAAGTAGGGAAGCTGATAGAAGGGATGACAGTTTGGGTAAAGTAAAATATTTTTATTTTATGGAATCAATGAGTCTAATAGTTATCCTGTCCAAGGTACATCTGTGATGTGCCTGTTCCAGCAAACAAAACATGACATTAAAGTCTCCATGAAGGTCTTTAATTTCAATTTTGTTTTATTTTCAGAAAAGAAAAACATTTCTGAGTATCTTTATCATCTAAGGGAGAGGCATTTTACTTCATTACATAGAATTGGTATTATTGGGCAATTCAGAAAATTAGCCATTGACTTCTGACTCTCTCTAAATGGATGACTATGAACATAAACTAATAAATTTTAGTATTGCCCCTTATCTTTAGAGAATTATGATCTGTAACAGAACATCAGATGTCGCTGAGGACCAATTGTTTATACTTACAGAAAGTGATTCAATTAGCAGCACCTTTATAGATAAAATGAAAAAAAAAAAAAAAACATGAGAAGTACTTTATAAATCTTAAAGCAGTCAATAAAAATTTTTTAAACATCAACTATATACCAGACTCTGTGCTTAGCAACAAAGATATGAAGAAAAGGCAAAAATCAGTCCTGGATCACACTCTTATCTGGGAAGACAACTCACATAAAGAAACTGAAAAAAAGTATTTGGGGCAGCATGGGAAATGATGAAGTCCTCCAGCATGGTGAAAATTATGAAGTCTCAGTTCTGGGTCCGCTTTTACATTAAAGGACATGGAAGAAGTTCTCTGATGCTTAATTTTCATACTCTTTTCTAAGTGGGAAAGGTAGGGGGAAGTCCAAATGTCAAGAGGTATTGAATAGTTTAAAAAGTGATTATATCTTAAAGGAAGATGAGTTTCTGGAGAGAATGGAGAAGTGCAATAGAGTATCCAAGTAGGAAGTGGGGCATATGTAAATTCTGCTTTTATTGTCATAATTATTTTTATTATACAAAATTATGCAAATGAATGCACAATTGATAATTCAGCAATCCCACATTTATAATAGTGCTAAATCTATATCTTTATAACTTTTATTATACAGAGTGCAATATCTTTGATAATGTTTTCTAAGAGTAAATCAAGTATATTATCAGATTTGTATCACTCAATTATTTGTTCAGCACTTATTACTATATATGCATTTGTATACCTGATAAAGCAACATTAAGTATCACAACCATGAGTCAAATGCCAATGAAGATTTTAAGTTTGATTGAAGCACTCTCAAAAAGGTCAGGCTTTATTATCCCATGATTCTGTGACTTCCAGGACTACCACTTCTAATCAAGTAATATTGTCTTTTGTTCAGGAAGACTGATTGGTTCAAACGTGGAAAGATTTGACAAGAATGTCCAAGAAATATTTACTTAGAAATTCAAATTATTCTCAAGTCAGCAGCAAGCATTTCCTGTCCATAAAGGATGCCTTTTATGGGGAAATGACATTACTATTTCAGAAGATCGTTGTCACATTATCTTGACCATATAGTATAAATGACATTGAAAGTTATTTTCATAAAAGCATGGACTAGTACTCTGGAGTTGATTTTTATACTGAAAAGACTAAATGAGTAGCATATGCTAAACTACATTGGATGATTTGCCAAGATCATCTATTTTCAGAAAAAAAGGGAGAGGATTTTATATTGTAAGCTTCTTGAGGGCATATGCTCTCATATGTACATACATATATATGTATTTCACATTTGTATTGCTAGTTCTTTTAAAATCCCCTTTACATAGTGGATGCCTAATGAATATATTGAATATAAAAGAATATAATTCAATCTAAAATGCTTTGGTTAAAAATCGATATTTTTACAGGAACATCAAAAGGGAAAATAGCTCTATGTTTGACACTTCTGAATACTTCAAAATGGTCTTTGTCTGAGACTATTTATACTTATCAACCAATGTATATCTAGCACTTACTATGCATCAGATTTTCTGTTAAGTTCTAGTAATTCAAGTAAAAAAAAAATGAAACTTTTTTTTGTCATAAAGACCTTAAATTCTATCAAGAGAAACATATATAAGAAGAAATTTTTTTTTAAATTGCATATAATATACTTTGGGAAGTGGGTTCATATAGAGTGATTCCCTTCTTTCTCCAGCCATGAGTCCAGTAATTGGGAGAGTTATAAAGGTCTCATTTAGAAATCATCATTTCTAAATGATGAGTTGAGTCTTTCAGTATAGCACAGAATAAATTCTTAGAAGTACAGTGATTGCCAAGCACCATATTTCTCACAATTAATCTGATATTTTTCTCAATTTGCCTAACATTTATTTATTTTATGAAGAGTAAAATTCTAAATAATTGATTCCACTCATAAAAGAAAAAAAATTAAATTGATCAACAATATATTGTATGCAACATTCTGTGCCATCATTTATAGAACTACATCTTTCTGCTGAAGAGAAAAGAGATGGTTACCCATTCCTCAGAATGATTTTTTTTTTGCATTTAATCTAAATTCTGTTGTCTGTTTTTGTTTTATTTAAATTATTAGTTTTTGTTATTGTGATTAAGAAGTTAACTGAGAATGTTGAGCTTCAATAAAACATTACAGTGAAATGTGCAAAGGTGTGTATGTGTGTGAGTATATGGGCATGCATATGCTTGTGCATGTGTTTGTGCAGGTATGCATGTGAGTAGAGGCTTAGAGATGAACTTCAGGAAGAAAAGTCAGAGAAAGTTTAGCAAATATAGCTTTTCTAAGCTTATTCTTTTATTGGGACTGACCATAAATAGAAATATAAAAATTCTCGTGTATTTTTAAATATTAGTGGGATTCTTTCTTTAAAAACTTAAATAGGTATGAAGACTTCTTTATGTTATAGATTAGTATTCCTGAAAGGATGTGACATATTAAATTGTAGCTTTTATGTCTAAATTTGAAGATTTTGAGACATTTAAATAGTGTTAAGAAAGGACAACTTATTTCAAGGTAATAAACAGTTTTCAAAAGATATTTACATTCTAAAATAATTCTGAAAAATGACTTTGAAATAAAGAGCATTCATTTACCCTTCTGGGAAAATATTTTGTGTTCTTAACATTTATTGTGAGTTTTATTATTAGCTAATAGAATTATATCATACCAATATAAGGTATCTTGTATAAAGTGATCTTGGGGAGAAAATAAAGCAATGATCTAAAAATGCCTATTAAAATTATTTTAATGTAATTAAAGTAGTTCAGCTAGAATGGGGACAAAAATGAGAGAAAGTTGCAAGGCACTGTTTATGAAATCCCATAGCTGAAGTAAAGAGGAGATAAATAGAACAGAGATGGAAATAAAGAGAACAACAAAATAAGTTCTATAGGAGAGAGTGTAACAGTCTCAATGACAATTTCATAAAATGAAAGTTTGGTTAGAATGGTTGATTGTTTGGTTGTTGTCCTTCATGCTCAAGAGAACCAAAATGCCATCACTATATTGGGGTTAAGGTACACTGTGTCCAACTATGGCTGATTAGAGCAATATGAGAACAGAAGTTCCACCATAGTCCATAAAAACAATTGGTGTGGAGATGCCTCTAAATTTGTGAATATCAATTCTACTGCAATTCCACTTTGCCCTGAGAGCACAGCACCTTCTTTGATGTAATCTGGGAGATCTCTCATGTCTCACAATTGATTCCAAAATTCTTCACAGAGACTTTAAGACTGTCTTTTAACACTTCTTTATGATTTATGTATAAGAGCTTGCCTTGTGTGACATCTCTGTAAAGTAGTCTTTTAGGCAAGCAAACATGTGGCATTCGACAGTGCCACTGGAGTTGCACTCTCAACAATAGAATTTGAATTGTTTCAGGAAAGAATTCTGTGTCCAGTACTTATCTTTCCAGATGATCTTTTTTTTTTTTCCCATTTTTTATTTTTTTTTATTTTTTTTTATTTTTTATTTAATAATTACATTATATTGACACTCGTTTCTGTTCCGATTTTTTTCCCCCTCCCTCCCTCCACCCCCTCCCCTAGATGGCAAGCAGTCCTTTATATGTTGGATATGTTGCAGTATATCCTAGATACAATATATGTTTGCAGAACCGAACAGTTCTCTTGTTGCGTAGGGAGAATTGGATTCAGAAGGTATAAATAATCCGGGAAGAAAAACAAAAATGCAGATAGTTTACATTCGTTTCCCAGTGTTCTTTCTTTGGGTGTAGCTGCTTTTGTCCGTCATTTATCAATTGAAACTCAGGTCTCTTTGTCAAAGAAATCCACTTCCATCAAAATATGTCCTCATACAATATCGTTGTCGAAGTGTATAATGATCTCCTGGTTCTGCTCATTTCACTTAGCATCAGTTCATGTAAGTCTCGCCAGTCCTCTCTGTATTCATCCTGCTGGTCATTTCTTACAGAACAATAATATTCCATAACATTCATATACCACAATTTACCCAGCCATTCTGTTGGAATCCTTACTAACTGCTAACTAATTAGAGTTGATCTAATCTTACAAGAAGATGTTTTAGGCAGAACCTGAAACAAGGTACTAAGTAGAACTACCCATAATCCCTCTCTCTGGAAGGAGCATAAATAGGCCAATGGGCCAGTTGGAGAGTTCTGGAGAGGAAGACGCTACAAGTCGAGATTTCACCGGAATGACATGAAGACTGGAGCTGGCTGGAGGCTGAAGAAAGCAGAGGCAGAGGCTGAAGGACCAGACCTTTGGATTTAAAGACATTTGGAGAGAGCTCTTGGAACCAAGCAGAGAGATAGGCCTCTAAGCTAACCGGGCTATATTGGAAATAATAAAAGATCTGAACTTTTATCACCTGGCTGCTTTTTGAGAAGAAAAAGCTCACAACATTTTGGCGTCCGAACAGGGACAAACAGACCCCTCAGTGGATTTCAGTGGAAAAGCTCCGATCCTGATTCAAGTGGAAAAGCTCCGATCCTGATTCAAGTGGAAAAGCCTCTGATCCTGATCCAGTGGAAAAGACTTCAACCCAGAAATTAGGGTGAGTGCAACAAAGAAATTTTGTTAGAAGAGTTAAAGTGTTTAGACAGCATTGTCAAAATTATGGAAAGTCAAGGTTTCTATGATAAAAATGGGCCTACAGCAAATCACTGAATTTTTAAAGACACAGACCCCTCAGTGGATTTCAGTGGAAAAGCTACGATCCTGATTCAAGTGGAAAAGCCTCTGATCCTGATCCAGTGGAAAAGACTTCAACCCAGAAATTAGGGTGAGTACAACAAAGAAATTTTCTTAAAAGAGTTAAAGTAGAATTTCAGCTAAGATGGGACAGATATTTAGAAAACAGCCTGTTTCTGTTCAAGGAAAATGTTTAGAGAGCATTGTCAAAATTATGGAAAGCCAAGGTTTAATTATAAGTTTACAGCAAATCACTGAACTTTTACAAACTGTAAAGGACATATGTCCTTGTTTCTCTCTTGATAAGGAATTAGATCTAAATGAATGGAAATTGGTTGGAGAGGATCTTTGTCAATTCTATGATAAAAATGGGCCTAACTCAATAATTAATACATATAATGTAATACAATTGGCTATAAGAAGTTATTTAAGTGATAGAATGATGAAAAGGAAAGTACAGGAGGAAGAAGTGCCAACTTTACTAGGTGAAAAGGAGGACGAATCAGATGAGAAGGAGGAGGAATCAGATGAGAATGGAGTTAATTACAATTCTGAGTATGATACTTCACAGCAGGAGGAATTAGGTGATTCCACATCTCATGACCCTCCCCCCGCAATTAACCCTTCATGGGTGGAACAAGGGGGAGGGAAAGAGACAGAAACACAGTCAGCTTCTCCTGTAAAGCAGAATTTGACAAGATTAGAAAAAGCATTAATTAAAGCAAAAAATGAAGGAGAAGATATATCTGATTTTATAAATGCATATCCTGTGATTGAAGAGCTCAACTCCTCAGGTCAAAAAGAGAGAAAATACACTGCTTTTAATTTGGGAAAAATTAAAGATTTGAAAAAGGGTTGCACTCTTTATGGGGCTACATCATCTTATGTGAAGATGTTACTAGATAATTTGTCTTATGAAATCCTAACCCCGAATGACTGGAAATCCATAACGAAAACTTGTCTAGAACCGGGACAAAATTTATTGTGGCTTTCGGAGTTTCATGAATTATGTAGGATTCAAGCCCAATGCAATAGGCAAACAGGAGCTATTGTACAAGTTGCTTTTGACCAACTAACTGGAGAAGGTCAGTATGCAGAGAGTTCAGAACAGATTTATTATCCCATAACAGTGTATGAGCAAATTTCTAAGGCTGCAATAAAAGCTTGGAATTCTCTCCCTGGACAGAAAGATGGAAATAATGCTTTCACAAAAATAGAGCAAGGTCCCAATGAACCTTTTGCAGATTTTGTGGGACGTTTACAAACAGCTGTAATAAGAACCATTGGAAATAATACAGCCACAGAAATAATGACTAGACATTTGGCTAAGGAAAATGCCAATGAGGTTTGCAAGAGAATTATATGGGGCCTAGACAAAAATGCTTCTTTAGAGGAGATCATTAGATGCTGTGCCACAGTGGGCACAAATGCTTATTATACCCAGACTATGATGAACATGGAAAGACAAGGTCCTTCTTGGCAAAGGAATTATAGAGAAACTCGTCGATGTTTCCAGTGCGGAAAAATTGGACATCTAAGAGCCCAATGTAGAAATGGAGATAAAGTGAGAAGACAGGGTGAGAGAAAACCCAAAACCCCATGTCCAAAATGTAACCAAGGTTTTCACTGGGCTTCTAAATGTATATTGACCCAGAGGAATGAGAGGCAGGGCCCAGCTCTAAAGTATCAATCAAAGGATAGGTGGGGCATGATAGCAGCTGAGGTTACACCCAGAGAGACTTTAGAAATTCAGAACTCTGATGTCATCAACCAACAGAAAAGCAATCAGGATTACAGTTGGGAAGAATACAGGCCTTTTAAGACAACAAGACAATATCCAATGCAAACGACTCCAATGTAATTACCAGATGATGAGGAGAAATCCCAAATTTGGTAAATAGAAGGGAATTAGATTAACTGCTTGGGAAGAGGATCTGCTTATATTTCCACAGATGGAGAAAGAATCAGATGGCTGACTATGAAACTGTTAAAAAGACTTTTAAAAGCTTCAGGAATCATTGGATTTCCTAACACAAGATGAAACTGTTTTACTTCTTGAAAAACCAGCAAGAATCATTGGCTTCCCTGAGATGAAAAATTGTTGATGAGACTTTTGCAGTACTTCAGGGCTTACAGGAACTATTGGATTCCTGGCACATGAACTAATGGACAATGGAATCCTATTGGACTGTTTCTAGGACTTATGGACATGTGTAAATTTTTAGGTTGATTCATGTTGTTAAAACAAAAGAAAGGGGGAGATGTTGGAATCCTTACTAACTGCTAACTAATTAGAGTTGATCTAATCTTACAAGAAGATGTTTTAGGCAGAACCTTAAACAAGGTACTAAGTAGAACTACCCATAATCCCTCTCTCTGGAAGGAGCATAAATAGGCCAATGGGCCAGTTGGAGAGTTCTGGAGAGGAAGACGCTACCAGTCGAGATTTCACCGGAATGACATGAAGACTGGAGCTGGCTGGAGGCTGAAGAAAGCAGAGGCAGAGGCTGAAGGACCAGACCTTTGGATTTAAAGACATTTGGAGAGAGCTCTTGGAACCAAGCAGAGAGATAGGCCTCTAAGCTAACCGGGCTATATTGGAAATAATAAAAGATCTGAACTTTTATCACCTGGCTGCTTTTTGAGAAGAAAAAGCTCACAACACCATTCTCCAATTGATGGGCATCCATTCATTTTCCAGTTTCTAGCCACTACAAACAGGGCTGCTACAAACATTTTGGCACATACAGGTCCCTTTCCCTTCTTTAGTATTTCTTTGGGATATAAGCCCAATAGAAACACTGCTGGATCAAAGGGTATGCACAATTTGATAATTTTTTGGGCATAATTCCAGATTGCTCTCCAGAATGGTTGGATTCGTTCACAACTCCACCAACAATGCATTAGTGTCCCAGTTTTCCCGCATCCCCTCCAACATTCATCATTATTTTTTCCTGTCATCTTAGCCAATCTGACAGGAGTGTAGTGGTATCTCAGAGTTGTCTTAATTTGCATTTCTCTGATCAATAATGATTTGGAACACTCTTTCATATGAGTGGTAATAGTTTCAATCTCATCCTCTGAAAATTGTCTGTTCATATCCTTTGACCATTTATCAATTGGAGAATGGCTTGATTTCTTATAAATTTGAGTCAGTTCTCTATATATTTTGGAAATGAGGCCTTTATCAGAACCTTTAACTGTGAAAATGTTTTCCAAGTTTGTTGCTTCCCTTCTAATCTTGTTTGCATTAGTTTTATTTGTACAAAGGCTTTTTAATTTGATGTAATCGAAATTTTCTATTCTGTGATCAGTAATGGTCTCTAGTTCATCTTTGGTCACAAATTTCTTTCTCCTCCACAAGTCTGAGAGATAAACTATTCTATGTTCCTCTAATTTATTTATAGTCTCGTTCTTTATGCCTAGGTCATAGACCCATTTTGATCTTATCTTGGTATATGGTGTTAAGTGTGGGTCCATGCCTAATTTCTGCCATACTAATTTCCAATTATCCCAGCAGTTTTTATCAAATAATGAATTCTTTTCCCAGAAGTTAGGGGCTTTGGGTTTGTCAAACACTAGATTGCTATAATTGACTATTCTGTCTTGTGAGCCTAGCCTTTTCCACTGATCCACTAATCTATTTCTTAGCCAATACCAAATGGTTTTGGTGACTGCTGCTTTATAATATAATTTTAGATCAGGTACAGCTAGGCCACCTTCATTTGATTTTTTTTTCATTAATTCCCTTGAGATTCTCGACTTTTTATTGTTCCATGTGAATTTTGTTGTTATTTTTTCTAGATCAATAAAATATTTTCTTGGAAGTCTGATTTGTATAGCACTAAATAAATAGATTAGTTTAGGGAGTATTGTCATCTTTATTATGTTCGCTCGGCCGATCCAAGAGCACTTAATATTTTTCCAATTATTTTTTGGTCTACTTCCCCCTGCTTTTTTGACTTCACCTGAAGCATAGTAGATTTTGCTCCAACCTTTTACCTTTAACCTGCATGTATCTCCCCGCTTCAGGTGTGTTTCCTGTAAACAACATATTGTAGGATTCTGGCTTTTAATCCATTCTGCTAACAGCTTCCTCTTTATGGGGGAGTTTACCCCGTTCACGTTTATGGTTAGAATGACCAATTCTGTATTACTTGCCATCTTGTTAACCCCGGTTTATGCTTTCCTCCCTTCTTTCCCCTTTCCCCCCCTTCCAAGTATTAAGCTTGTGAGCACCCCTTGCTTCTCACAGCCCTCCCTTTTTAGTGTCCCTCCCCCCACCTTAGAGTTCCTCCCCCTATCTTACCCCTTTCCCTCCCAGTTCCCGTATTCCCTTCCGCTTAGCTTATTCCTTCCCTTTCCACTTTTCCCTTCTCACTTTTCAATGAGATGGGAGAAGTTTCACCATAGATTGAATATGTCTTAAGATTTTTCACTTAAAGCCAATTCTGAAGGCAGTAAGATACCCACTATATTCATCCCCCTCCATTCTTTCTCTCAGATATAATAGGTTTCCTATGCCTCTTCATGAGATGGACTACCCCCACTTTACCCTTTTTCTGGTACAATGTCCTTTCCACATCAATTTCTAGAACAAGGTATACATGTATTCTTTATACATCTATATAGTCAAAATATAGTTCCCAAGATTAATCTTTACCTTTTTAGATTTCTCTTGAGTTCTATATTTGTAGATCAAACTTTTTGTTAAGTTCTGGTTTTTTCATCAGAAATAGATGAAATTCGCTTACTTCGTTGAATGTCCATCTTCTTCCCTGGAAAAAGATGCTCATTCTCGCTGGGTAAGTTATTTTTGGTTGCATACCAAGTTCCTTAGCCTTTCGGAATATCATATTCCAGGCCCTTCGATCTTTTAATGTGGATGCTGCCAGATCCTGGGTGATCCTTATTGTGGCTCCTTGATACTTGAATTGGGTTTTTCTAGCCGCTTGCAATATTTTTTCTTTCATCTGAGGGTTTTGGCATTTGGCCACTATATTCCTTGGTGTTTTGATTTTAGGATCCCTTTCAGTGGGTGATCGATGAATCCTTTCAATGTTTATTTTTTCCTCTGTTCCTATGACTTCTGGGCAGTTATCTTTGATAATTTCCTGGAAGACAGTGTCCAGGCTCTTGTTTTCATCATGTTTTTCTGGGAGTCCAATGATTCTCAGATTTTCTCTCCTGGATCTGTTTTCCAGGTCTGTTGTCTTCCCCAGAAGG
The DNA here is from genome assembly GCF_016432865.1 of Antechinus flavipes. NCBI lineage: Eukaryota > Metazoa > Chordata > Mammalia > Dasyuromorphia > Dasyuridae > Antechinus > Antechinus flavipes. Next base: position 159,370,316 of record NC_067400.1, read on the forward strand.
TATTTCACATTTTTCTCCATTGTTTGATTTTTTTGGATTTGCTTGACTGATTCTTCTTGTCTCCTCAAGTCATTCAATTCCACTTGTTCAATTCTGATTTTCAGTGAAGTATTCTCTTCACTCACTTTTTTAAAATCTTTCTCTAATTGTCCAATTGAGTTTTTTTGTTCTGTGGAATTTTTTTTTCCATTTCGCCAATTTTGTTTTTTAGAGAGCTGTTTTCTGTTTCCAGTTCACTAATCCTATTTTTCAAGGATTTTACTTCTTTATCCACTCTCTCTTTAACTTTCTCCAGGCTCTTTTGCCAAGCCTCCCTCTCCTTTTCCCAAGCCTCACTCTGCTTTCCCCATTTTTCTTCTAGCTCCCTTGTGAGAGCCTTTTTAATCACTTCTATGAGGTTCATCTGTGCTGAGGAACAGACAATCTCCTCCTTTGGGGATTCACCTGGGGACTGCCTGTTTTTAGTCTCCTCAGGATTTAGAGTCTGCTCTCTATCTGTGTAGAAGCTGTCAAGGGTTAAAGTCCTCTTCAGCTTCTTGCTCATTCTGTCTATTAATCAGAGACAAACTACCAAAGAAAAACAAAAAAAAACTGGAGTCTTTCTTTGGGGGGGGGGGGGGGGGGGCTGGGTGTGTTATCGAGCTTCCTCTACAGACTGCAGGGGGCAGCAGTGAGGCACTAGCAGGACTGTGCTGCGCCTGCGCTCTGAGATCCCAAAGCGTGCTGAGTCACTGGCGGGGGGGGAAGGGGGGGGCGGCCAGGTCCTGAGAGACTCCAGCTGTTTGGGGTTGTATTTTTCAGCCCCGGTGTTTTTAGCTTCTCTGCTGGGCTGTTGACTTGCTGCCGGAGGAAAGTATCCAAACCTGTAGAGAAGCTCTCCCCGCAGAGACGGCTACGATCACTCTCCACCCCCTCTCCAGTCTGCTCCTGTGCCCTCACTGCCGCTGCCCGCCGCCTGCGCCCGATCTAAAACTGTCCCAGCCCTCCAGTAAAGACAGACCTTTCTTGGCGGATCTCAAGGATGGCTTCTCTTGGTAACTATTTGTGGGGTTTTTTTTCATTTAAGCATTGATTCAGAGGCTTGTAATGAAATGGATAGTGAGAGAAAGCGTGGAGCTTATGCAGCTGTGAGCCTCCTCTCCACCATCTTAACCGGAAGTCCCCAGATGTTCTTTAGAATCTTCTTAAGATACTTTATTTAGTTTCATCGCATGGCTTTGTTATACTGTCCTGCTTTCACAGGAATACAACAATGAGCAGCTCTGTAAAGCTTCTGTTCAATAGATACCATAATACCTCTTCTCTCTTATACTGTCATTTGGAGACTGCCAAATCACATGAGCTAGTTTTGGCTATCTCATCAGTAGTTCCTTTAGCTCTTCCTGAAGTCAAAATGGCTCACAGGAAAATGAGCATCTTCCAGATGAAGCATCAGTTTATTAAGAAAGAATCTGACAAAAATGTTTCTGGGAATGATCGAGACACCTCCTTTACCTCCTCCCTGTTCTGTGATACTGAAAAGACAATCTAATTCCTTTAAAAGAATGGGGATAGACTTCTCTTACTACATAACCTAGAAATTTTCAGTCAGCTTTTGTAAGAGCAGTAGATCCCCTGCCTTGTAAATCTCAACTGGAATGTAATCTGTACCAGGTACTTTGTTACATAAAATGAGCCTAATATTATTCAATACCTCTTTTCCAATTGGAATTTCAGCTAGAGGGAGAATGACTTCAACATGAAGATTAGGGTCAGTAGTTTCAGCATTGGTTGGTCTGTTGAGAACATTATGAAAGTATTTCAGGATCATGTCCTTAGCACTAATCAATGTGGCACCAGCTGTGCTGAGTAGTTCATATGTACCATCAGTTTTTGGCCCATGAGAAATCTTCAGGGCATCATAAAAGTGCGTTGGATTGTTATTATCAGCACAAAATTGAATACCATCTGCCTTCTTACTGAGCCAAGAATCTTGTATCTCTCTCTAAGCTTTACTTACTTACATTTTAATTTTGCAGGAGTGAATCAGCCTTCTTGGAGGCCAATGAACTATCTTGTTGGCAAACCCTTTAAATTTCTTGATTTCTGTTTATAAGCTTCTGAATTTCAACATTTTTTTTAATCCTATCAATTTTGATGTATATGAATCTTCTGTCCCACAAACTAAGTGTGGTGCTGTGTAACACCTTACTGAAAGCTACACATTCCTTTTGTGTTCTACTGTTAATAACCATATGTTGGCTCAGTTTTTTCTACAAGTTAACAAATACTGTTCATATATGGAAAATTATTCTAATCTCTTGACATTGTCCATGGGCAATTATCTTTTTTAGGAGCATGAATTTTGTTAACTATAAATGTTTAATTTTGAGAGTGCTTCATTATCCATGCTACCCTTTAGCAAGATATAGTGTCCTTCCTTATCTCTTTTAATTAGTTCAATTTTTGCTTTAGCTTGATCTGAGATCAGGATGGCTACCCCTGCTTTTTTGACTTCACCTGAAGCATAGTAGATTTTGCTCCAACCTTTTACCTTTAACCTGCATGTATCTCCCCGCTTCAGGTGTGTTTCCTGTAAACAACATATTGTAGGATTCTGGCTTTTAATCCATTCTGCTAACCGCTTCCTCTTTATGGGGGAGTTTACCCCGTTCACGTTTATGGTTAGAATGACCAATTCTGTATTACTTGCCATCTTGTTAACCCTGGTTTATGCTTTCCTCCCTTCTTTCCCCTTTCCCCCCCTTCCAAGTATTAAGCTTGTGAGCACCCCTTGCTTCTCACAGCCCTCCCTTTTTAGTGTCCCTCCCCCTGCCTTAGAGTTCCTCCCCCTATCTTACCCCTTTCCCTCCCAGTTCCCGTATTCCCTTCCGCTTAGCTTATTCCTTCCCTTTCCACTTTTCCCTTCTCACTTTTCAATGAGATGGGAGAAGTTTCACCATAGATTGAATATGTCTTAAGATTTTTCACTTAAAGCCAATTCTGAAGGCAGTAAGATACCCACTATATTCATCCCCCTCCATTCTTTCTCTCTCGATATAATAGGTTTCCTATGCCTCTTCATGAGATGTACTACCCCCAATTTACCCTTTTTCTGGTACAATGTCCTTTCCACATCAATTTCTAGAACAAGGTATACATGTATTCTTTATACATCTATATAGTCAAAATATAGTTCCCAAGATTAATCTTTACCTTTTTAGATTTCTCTTGAGTTCTATATTTGTAGATCAAACTTTTTTTAAGTTCTGGTTTTTTCATCAGAAATAGATGAAATTCGCTTACTTCGTTGAATGTCCATCTTCTTCCCTGGAAAAAGATGCTCATTCTCGCTGGGTAAGTTATTTTTGGTTGCATACCAAGTTCCTTAGCCTTTCGGAATATCATATTCCAGGCCCTTCGATCTTTTAATGTGGATGCTGCCAGATCCTGGGTGATCCTTATTGTGGCTCCTTGATACTTGAATTGGGTTTTTCTAGCCGCTTGCAATATTTTTTCTTTCATCTGAGGGTTCTGGCATTTGGCCACTATATTCCTTGGTGTTTTGATTTTAGGATCCCTTTCAGTGGGTGATCGATGAATCCTTTCAATGTTTATTTTTTCCTCTGTTCCTATGACTTCTGGGCAGTTCTCTTTGATAATTTCCTGGAAGACAGTGTCCAGGCTCTTTTTTTCATCATGTTTTTCTGGGAGTCCAATGATTCTCAGATTGTCTCTCCTGGATCTGTTTACCAGGTCTGTTGTCTTCCCCAGAAGGTATTTCACATTTTTCTCCATTGTTTGATTTTTTTGGATTTGCTTGACTGATTCTTCTTGTCTCCTCAAGTCATTCAATTCCACTTGTTCAATTCTGATTTTCAGTGAAGTATTCTCTTCACTCACTTTTTTAAAATCTTTCTCTAATTGTCCAATTGAGTTTTTTTGTTCTGTGGAATTTTTTTCCATTTCGCCAATTTTGTTTTTTAGAGAGCTGTTTTCTGTTTCCAGTTCACTAATCCTATTTTTCAAGGATTTTACTTCTTTATCCACTCTCTCTTTAACTTTCTCCAGGCTCTTTTGCCAAGCCTCCCTCTCCTTTTCCCAAGCCTCACTCTGCTTTCCCCATTTTTCTTCTAGCTCCCTTGTGAGAGCCTTTTTAATCACTTCTATGAGGTTCATCTGTGCTGAGGAACAGACAATCTCCTCCTTTGGGGATTCACCTGGGGACTGCCTGTTTTTAGTCTCCTCAGGATTTAGAGTCTGCTCTCTATCTGTGTAGAAGCTGTCAAGGGTTAAAGTCCTCTTCAGCTTCTTGCTCATTCTGTCTATTAATCAGAGACAAACTACCAAAGAAAAACAAAAAAAACTGGAGTCTTTCTTTGGGGGGGGGGGGGGGCTGGGTGTGTTATCGAGCTTCCTCTACAGACTGCAGGGGGCAGCAGTGAGGCACTAGCAGGACTGTGCTGCGCCTGCGCTCTGAGATCCCAAAGCGTGCTGAGTCACTGAGGGGGGGGAAGGGGAGGGCGGCCAGGTCCTGAGAGACTCCAGCTGTTTGGGGTTGTATTCTTCAGCCCCGGTGTTTTTAGCTTCTCTGCTGGGCTGTTGACTTGCTGCTGGAGGAAAGTATCCAAACCTGTAGAGAAGCTCTCCCCGCAGAGACGGCTACGATCACTCTCCACCCCCTCTCCAGTCTGCTCCTGTGCCCTCACTGCCGCTGCCCGCCGCCTGCGCCCGATCTAAAACTGTCCCAGCCCTCCAGTAAAGACAGACCTTTCTTGGCGGATCTCAAGGATGGCTTCTCTTGGTAACTATGTGTGGGTTTTTTTTTCAGTCAAGCATTGATTCAGAGGCTTGTAATGAAATGGATAGTGAGAGAAAGCGTGGAGCTTATGCAGCTGTGAGCCTCCTCTCCGCCATCTTAACCGGAAGTCCCCAGATGATCTTTAGAATCTTCTTAAGATACTTTATTTAGTTTCATCGCATGGCTTTGTTATACTGTCCTGCTTTCACAGGAATACAACAATGAGCAGCTCTGTAAAGCTTCTGTTCAATAGATACCATAATACCTCTTCTCTCTTATACTGTCATTGGAGACTGCCAAATCACATGAGCTAGTTTTGGCTATCTCATCAGTATTCCTTTAGCTCTTCCTGAAGTCAAAATGGCTCACAGGAAAATGAGCATCTTCCAGATGAAGCATCAGTTTATTAAGAAAGAATCTGACAAAAATGTTTCTGGGAATGATCGAGACACCTCCTTTACCTCCTCCCTGTTCTGTGATACTGAAAAGACAATCTAATTCCTTAAAAGAATGGGGATAGACTTCTCTTACTACATAACCTAGAAATTTTCAGTCAGCTTTTGTAAGAGCAGTAGATCCCCTGCCTTGTAAATCTCAACTGGAATGTAATCAGTACCAGGTACTTTGTTACATAAAATGAGCCTAATATTATTCAATACCTCTTTTCCAATTGGAATTTCAGCTAGAGGGAGAATGACTTCAACATGAAGATTAGGGTCAGTAGTTTCAGCATTGGTTGGTCTGTTGAGAACATTATGAAAGTATTTCAGGATCATGTCCTTAGCACTAATCAATGTGGCACCAGCTGTGCTGAGTAGTTCATATGTACCATCAGTTTTTGGCCCATGAGAAATCTTCAGGGCATCATAAAAGTGCGTTGGATTGTTATTATCAGCACAAAATTGAATACCATCTGCCTTCTTACTGAGCCAAGAATCTTGTATCTCTCTCTAAGCTTTACTTACTTACATTTTAATTTTGCAGGAGTGAATCAGCCTTCTTGGAGGCCAATGAACTATCTTGTTGGCAAACCCTTTAAATTTCTTGATTTCTGTTTATAAGCTTCTGAATTTCAACATTTTTTTTAATCCTATCAATTTTGATGTATATGAATCTTCTGTCCCACAAACTAAGTGTGGTGCTGTGTAACACCTTACTGAAAGCTACACATTCCTTTTGTGTTCTACTGTTAATAACCATATGTTGGCTCAGTTTTTTCTACAAGTTAACAAATACTGTTCATATATGGAAAATTATTCTAATCTCTTGACATTGTCCATGGGCAATTATCTTTTTTAGGAGCATGAATTTTGTTAACTATAAATGTTTAATTTTGAGAGGATGTTTCCAACTCCATTCCTCACAAAGACTCCTTCTTGATAGTCTGTGCCTATACTGGCATTAAAGTCACCCAGAATTTCAAGCTTGTCGTCCTTCAGCATTTTGATGATGAGAATATCCAGAAGCTTCTAACATTTTTATTTGAACTCATTAAGGTTCAATATGATAGGAGAACATCTACAAGTAGCAATCTCATTCACATGGAACTGTTTTTAGACCTTTTGGAAAGCATACAAGCTTGTTGACTAGTTTAGGCTTGATTGTGAAACCTATGCTAACTTCACAGTATTGCCCACCACTGCAGCCACTCCAGGAAAAAAAAAAAAAAAAAAGTTGTGCCTAGTTCCTACTTTGGCACTCTGTTCTTTATTTGCTATCCTTGTTTCACTCAAGACTGTTGTTTAGATGTGTTGCTTGCTAAGTTCTCTTGCAACAAGAGCTATTCATCTTTCAAGTCTGCTTGGAATTCTTGTTTTCTAGAAATATATTCACATTTAATGTCCCAGTGATAAGTAGAATCTTGTTCTCTTCTTTAAAATATAATGGTTCTCTGGGAACAGGTTTCTTGGGGAGGTTTTCTGGAGGCAGCCTTAGTTTCAGTTCAAAGTAATAATCACTCCAAATACACCCAGGAGTTAAAATCCAATCTTTTATTGTGTCCTTCAAAGTCTTGACCTTCAGCCCCTAGCTCCCTCCGAATGTCTCCAGCCAGCACAAAGGTGGAATATGGAATGACTCTGTCTCTGCCTCCGAGAGTGGGCTTCTATGTCTCAGTGTTGCTGTCTGGGCTTCTGTGTCTCTGTACGAGCTTCAGTGTCTGTGTGTCTGGCCCTGAGATCTTCTTGCTTATATGCTGTACACTTAGTACACACCAATTTTCATATCACTGGGAAACCATTATTTGTTGTAGCATCATATCAATTCTAAAATAGATTTAAACATTGTCTCCTCAATTCCACTTAATACCTTGTTTCAAGTTCTGGCCCATAACATCTCCTTGTAGGATCAGATCAATCATACTGAACCATGCTAAATTATAAAATTATTGTCTCTATCAATTCTAATGACTTAAAACTTTGTAAGGATTCCAACATACAAGTCAAGGTTAGTTTAATTGAAGTAGATAATTTTTAGGGTACCATTTATTTCCCTATTCTTACATATATCAATCTGAAAAGAACAGATGCTATAGTTGATCTTAGTCAAAAGATCAAAAAGGACATTTTGAATTCCCTTAATTTCTAATCCTTAAACATCCTGAATAACTAATACTGAATGTTGTTCATAACATAATAAAGATGTTCCTTGTTCATCTCAGCTCCCAGTGACTCTTCCTCTGGACTTGTAAAATCCTAGATTGTCAAGACTATTTATTTAGAAATAGTCTTGACATTCTGTCTTTCTGTCAGTCTCTTTCTCACGCATGTCTGTTTACATAAGTGTATATATATATAAAATTTGGGTGCATACATAATATATAGTTTTCCTGGTTATTAATATTTATATATCCTTTTTATTTGTCAATAGTCTTGACTGATTAATGATTTTGGTTATACATGCATATATATATACATGTGCATATATACATATAAACATATAAACATAGCTATGTAGGTAGATTGATAGATAGTTTCAGGTATCAGGCTAAAATGTAATGGGATAATAAATTCAGAGCTACCCATCCCAGAACTTGGAAAAAGAATTTAAATCACATGTCTTTCAGATGAGTGTCATTGACACAATGTTTATATTATATTGTAAGACTTATCACTGTATAATACAATATAATATTGCATATTATATTCTGAACACTTGTATTTATATAAGTTTCCTAAGATACTTGTGAATCATTAGAGTGTTAAAAATAAAAAAATACTATTTTTTTATACAAATGAAATACAGAAGAAGAATAGACACAGAAACATTAGAGGGGGGAGAATGTCTCATAGTTTTGAAAACCTACTGAATAGACTGCAGTGGTCCTCAAATTTTTGTTCTCAATATCTTTATCCTATTAAAAATGATTGAGGATCTGTCCAAAGAGTTTTTGTTTATGTGAGTTATAGTTATAGATATTGATCACATTAAAAATCAAAACCAATTATGAATTTGTAGACTCTCTGAAAGGATTTCAGAGATTCTGAGGATGCTCTGGACCAGACTTTGAGAACCACTGGAATGGAGAATGGGTTAAATAATCAATGCTACATATATACCATAAAAGATTTAGCACCCTAATAAAATCTATAGAGAAATAATGTGGAAAGAATGGGGGAGGGAATATGATAAAGTGGGATTTATGGTAGGGGACAAGATGTGTAGATTGATAATCAAGGGATAAAGAGTAAGGTTGGGTATAGAAGAGTGTGTAAAGTAATGGTAGTGGGGCAAGGGATACAGAGAATTGAGAAAGGGATAGAGAGAGAGGACAGGGTGTAATGCTGGAGAAACTGAGGCAGGAGAGAGATTAGAGAGTTTTTAATATTTTATTAATGGGAGAGTAAAATTGACTGGACAGGACTCTCATCTCAAGTTATCCAGTCAGATAGAGATAAATATTCTGGGACAAGGAATCCATGTTGATCCAGGGCTGGAGGAGACTGTCATCCCAAAGAATCCAGCGTCCAGCATACAGTCGCCAGTCTCCAGCAATGAATGGAGGAACCCCAACTTCTTAAATACCTTTTCTCTAAACAAAGGAAAGGGTAAGAAGCTGTCAGGATGGGGGAGGCCATAAATCCTAAAAAAAACCCCAGAGACAGGATGTCTGAATACACAGAAATATCTTGGAATATTTTTTTAAATAATTTTTTATTGATAGAACGCATGCCAGGGTAATTTTTTACAGCATTATCCCTTGCATTCATTTCTGTTCCGATTTTTCCCCTCCCTCCCTCCACCCCTTTCCGCAGATGGCAAGAGTCCTTTACATGTTGAATGGGTTGCAGTATATCCTAGATACAATATATGTGTGTAGAACCAAACAGTTTTCTTGTTGCACAGGGAGAATTGAATTCAGAAGGTATAAATAACTGAGGAGGAAAAACATAAATGCAAGCAGTTTATATTCATTTCCAGTGTTCTTTCTCTGGGTGTAGCTGCTTCTGTCCATCTTTGATCAATTAAGGCTCTCTTTATCAAAGAGGTCCACTTCCATCAGAATACATCCTCAAACAGTATCATTGTTGAGGTATATAATGATCTCCTGGTTCTGCTCATTTCACTCAGCATCAGTTCATGTAAGTCTCGCCAGTCCTCTCTGTACTTGGAATATTTTAGAGGGATATTATAAATTCTTGAGGACAGAAAAGAGTCAGGAGGTCTACTCTCTTGTTTATCTTGCTTGGGCTAACAATTTATAACCTTAGAGTAATTGGTCCTCAGTAATGGACCAGAGGGAGAGGGGTTTACAACTTAGGGGATTGACAAAGAACAGTTAAAGAAACTGAGACAAGGGAAACTAGTGCAGGGAAACTGAGTCAGGACAGTTAAAGAGAACTGTGGCATAACAAGGGTATAATAAAATGAGGTGGAAGTACATAGGTTGTTTAGATTAATTGGAGTGGGATAAGATATATAGATTAATGGGAATGTGTTGGAATCCTTACTAACTGCTAAGTAATTAGAGTTGATCTAATCTTACAAGAAGTTGTTTTGGCCAGAACCTGAAACAAGGTACTAAGTAGAACTAATCAAGACAAGGCTTGTGTTCCCACCTTTACTCAAAGTCCACATCTTAAAGCTCTTTGGGCCAGAGAGCACTATGGGAGAAAACCCATAATCCCATTCTCTCAGAAGGTTCAGATATAACGCGAGACAGCCATTCCAGAATACATATTTTCCTCTTGGCTGGCTGATCGCGCTAGACTCGAGAGAAACGACTCTGCTGCAGAGAACACTTTTGGATTTCAGTGGAGCTACGCCAGAAGCCCTCTCTCCGCGGCAAGTTGGTGCTGGGCTCCCCAGAAGGAGATAAGAGAGATCTTCCATCTCTGTTGGAGGCAGAAGAAGGCAGAGGCAGAGGCTGAAGGACAGAACCTTTGGATTTGGAGACATCCGAAGGGCTCTAAGCCTCTAAACCGGCTGTCCTCTGAGAACAAACTCCAACATTTTGAACTCTAACATTTGGCGCCCAAGCGTGGGAACCAAGGACCCTACTTTCACTGAAGAAGTCTCCAGTGACCAGGAACTGAGTGAGTACAACCTTTTTTGGCTGAAATGGGACAGATCCTAGGTAAAGATTCTCCATCCCCCACCCCAACCCCAGACCCACCCAAGAGTGGTGCTATAGAAAGCCTGCTTAAGCTGATAGAAGATCAAGGGCTACTTGTAACTTGGGGACAGACAGCTAGACTTCTGGCTACATTAAAACGCACCTCCCCTTGGTTCTTAGAGGAAAAGCAAATCTCTCTAAAAAACTGGGCATTGGTTGGTCAACAGATGTCTGCATATAACAATGAAAACGGTCCTCGTTCAGTTTCCATTGCAGTGTTCTATTTATACAATACAATACAGATGGCCTTAAAATACCAGGATATCCAAAGGGGGAAGCCTGAGATAAAGGAGGAAGACAAAGAACAGATTAATGGCCATATCCCCACAGGGCAGGGAGACTTAAGTGAGGCTCAAGGGTGGGGTGAATCTGAGGCAGCCTCAGCCCCACCTGAGGAGCAGGTAATTGACTCTCCTTCATCAACTCCACCCTCCGGGATGGAGGGAGGAGGGGTAGTGGGGGGGGGCAGTGACAGCACCAGCACCTCCCCCCCAGCATCTAGCACCTTCCCCCCAGCATCCAGCACCTCCTCCCCAGCATCCAGCACCTCCCCCCCGGCATCCAGCACCTCCCCCCCAGCATCCAGCTGCTCCTTTGAGTAGATTGCAAAAGGGACTAATTAAGGCCAGAGAAGAAGGGAAAAATGTATTAGAATTTCAACACCACATTTTTCCTGTAATTCAACAGTTTAATTCTTCAGGTCAAGAAAGTAGAAGATACTCACCTTTTGATATAGAAATCCTCAAAGACCTGAAAAAGGCTTGCACTCTTTATGGGGCTACATCAGCTTATGTTAAGATGCTATTGCAAAATTTGTCTTTTGAAATCTTGACCCCTAATGACTGGAAATCGATAGCAAAAATATGCCTAGAACCTGGACAGAACTACTTGTGGCTTTCTGAATATAGTGAGCTCTGTAGGATACAAGCCCAACAAAATATTCAAAGTGGAGTTCATACTGCAATCACCTGTGACCTACTAACAGGTACAGGTCCTTATGCAGATGTCGCAGCACAAATTGGTTATTCTGTAGCAGCATATCAGCAAATTGCTGATAATGCTATCAAAGCGTGGGCTTCTCTTCACAATAAAGACGACAAAGGGGGGGCCTTCACAAAAATAACACAAGGGCCAAATGAACCCTTCGCTGACTTTGTGGGACGCTTGCAGACAGCTATCATAAGAACAAATGGAGAAAATGCAATAACAGACATCTTGATAAGGCAACTTGCTAAGGAAAATGATGGGAGAAGGGGATTACACAGTCAACCAGCCAGGAAGCAACCTGATGGCAGAAGGGAATTACAATTGGGGAGAATAGAGCTGTATGCAGCTGGGACAACTGAGATACCCCCTGGAGAGGTGAAATCTGTTCCTCTCCAGCCTATGGATCCCTTACCTCCAGGCACAGTAGGCTTGACCATTTCACCTCCTTGTATGTACAAAACAGTGTCCATCCACACACTGATGTGGGAAACTGGGGAATGTGTAGATAATATCCCAGTCACTAATACAGGTAGTCAATGTGTGACTTATCACCCAGGAGACGTAGTAGCATCAGGTTTACTCATACAGGATCCTAATAAGCAGCCTCGTGATAGTCACCCAGGTTCTGACTCCAGACCACAAAAACCAGAAATATTAGAGGGGGGAGAATGTCTCATAGTTTTGAAAACCTACTGAATAGACTGCAGTGGTCCTCAAATTTTTGTTCTCAATATCTTTATCCTATTAAAAATGATTGAGGATCTGTCCAAAGAGTTTTTGTTTATGTGAGTTATAGTTATAGATATTGATCACATTAAAAATCAAAACCAATTATGAATTTGTAGACTCTCTGAAAGGATTTCAGAGATTCTGAGGATGCTCTGGACCAGACTTTGAGAACCACTGGAATAGAGAATGGGTTAAATAATCAATGCTACATATATACCATAAAAGATTTAGCACCCTAATAAAATCTATAGAGAAATAATGTGGAAAGAATGGGGGAGGGAATATGATAAAGTGGGATTTATGGTAGTGGGACAAGATGTGTAGATTGATAATCAAGGGATAAAGAGTAAGGTTGGGTATAGAAGAGTGTGTAAAGTAATGGTAGTGGGGCAAGGGATACAGAGAATTGAGAAAGGGATAGAGAGAGAGGACAGGGTGTAATGCTGGAGAAACTGAGGCAGGAGAGAGATTAGAGAGTTTTTAATATTTTATTAATGGGAGAGTAAAATTGACTGGACAGGACTCTCATCTCAAGTTATCCAGTCAGATAGAGATAAATATTCTGGGACAAGGAATCCATGTTGATCCAGGGCTGGAGGAGACTGTCATCCCAAAGAATCCAGCGTCCAGCATACAGTCGCCAGTCTCCAGCAATGAATGGAGGAACCCCAACTTCTTAAATACCTTTTCTCTAAACAAAGGAAAGGGTAAGAAGCTGTCAGGATGGGGGAGGCCATAAATCCTAAAAAAAAACCCAGAGACAGGATGTCTGAATACACAGAAATATCTTGGAATATTTTTTTAAATAATTTTTTATTGATAGAACGCATGCCAGGGTAATTTTTTACAGCATTATCCCTTGCATTCATTTCTGTTCCGATTTTTCCCCTCCCTCCCTCCACCCCTTTCCGCAGATGGCAAGAGTCCTTTACATGTTGAATGGGTTGCAGTATATCCTAGATACAATATATGTGTGTAGAACCAAACAGTTTTCTTGTTGCACAGGGAGAATTGAATTCAGAAGGTATAAATAACTGAGGAGGAAAAACATAAATGCAAGCAGTTTATATTCATTTCCAGTGTTCTTTCTCTGGGTGTAGCTGCTTCTGTCCATCTTTGATCAATTAAGGCTCTCTTTATCAAAGAGGTCCACTTCCATCAGAATACATCCTCAAACAGTATCATTGTTGAGGTATATAATGATCTCCTGGTTCTGCTCATTTCACTCAGCATCAGTTCATGTAAGTCTCGCCAGTCCTCTCTGTACTTGGAATATTTTAGAGGGATATTATAAATTCTTGAGGACAGAAAAGAGTCAGGAGGTCTACTCTCTTGTTTATCTTGCTTGGGCTAACAATTTATAACCTTAGAGTAATTGGTCCTCAGTAATGGACCAGAGGGAGAGGGGTTTACAACTTAGGGGATTGACAAAGAACAGTTAAAGAAACTGAGACAAGGGAAACTAGTGCAGGGAAACTGAGTCAGGACAGTTAAAGAGAACTGTGGCATAACAAGGGTATAATAAAATGAGGTGGAAGTACATAGGTTGTTTAGATTAATTGGAGTGGGATAAGATATATAGATTAATGGGAATGAAATAAAAAGTGAAGGAAAGGGTAGGGAGAGAAGATAAGGAAGGGATAGAGGTTAAATAATAGCTAGGATAGTTGAGCAGAATTGAAGTACAAGAGTAAGCAGAAATAGGAAATAAGATATATAGAAACACAACAATAATCAGGAGTAGAATTTACTAGAAAAAAGTAGGGTAGTAATCATTGATCTTAGACAAAGTCAAACTTAAAAATCCAACCAAGAGACAAATTTATTTTGTATATCAGCCATATTATTACTTTTAAATGAATTTTTTACCTAGAAGTAAATGTATATGCATATATGTCTCTGAACATATGCAGAGATGCATTTGTATGTGTGTATATATACATAAATGTATGTGTGTGGGGGTCCTGAATATGTGTATGTAAATGTGTGTGTGTGTGTGTGTGTGTGTGTGTGTGTGTGTGTGTGAATATATCTGTGCCTAACTGTAGCCTCCTTTGAGGGAAACAAAGGGCGCTCAGCAGAAACCAAAAGAATAACCTGCAAGGAAGGAAAAAAAAAAGAGAGAGAGAGAGATGAACATTCATGAATATAATTTGTTCTATTATTATATATGATTTTTTAAAAAAATATATATTATTTTATTTTTAATACAATTGTTTGATGAAATAAGTTGGGGGGAAAATCAGAGCAAATGGGAAAAACCATGGGGAAGGAAAAAAAAACAGAAAAAAGAAATGAACATACTATATGCTGATTTACATTCAGTCTCCATAGTTCTTTTTGTAGATGTAGATGGCATTTTATATCCAGCGTCTATTGGGATTGTTTTGGATCAGTGAATCACTAAGAACCAAGTCTTTCATAGTTGACCATCACACACTCTTGCTGTTATTGTGTATAATGCATTCCTGGTTCTATTTGTTTTGCTCAGTATCAGGTCCTGTAAATTTTTCCAGGTCTTTCTAAAATCAGCTTGCTCATCATGTTTTACAGAACAATAATATTCCTTCACATACCACAGCTTATTTAGCCATTCCCCAATTGATGAGCATTTACTTATTTTCCAATTCTTTGCTGTCACAGAAAGAGCTGCTACAGATAAATTTACACATGCAGGTCTGTTTCCCTTTATGATTTCCTTCTGATACAGACCCAGTATCAAAGGGTATGCACAGTTCAATAGTCTTTCAGCATATTTTCAGATTGTTCTCCAGGATAGTTGAATCACTTCACAGCCCCACCAACATTACATTTATGTCCCAGTTTTCCCACATTCCCTAAAACATTTATCATTATCTTTTCTTGTCATCTTAGCCAATCTGAAAAGTGTAAATTGGTAGCTTAAATTTGTTTTGATTTGCATTTCTTTAATCAATAGCAATTTGGAGTATTTTTTTTCACATAACTATAGATGGCTTTAATTTTGTCATCTGAAATCTGTCTGTTCATATTCTTTGACCACTTATCAACTGGAGAATGGCTTGAATTCTTATAAATTTGACATAGTTCTTGATATATTTTAAAAATGAGACCTTTATCAGAAACACTGGCTGTAATTTTCCCCCAGCTTTGTACTTTTCTTTTAATCTAATTTTTGTTGTTTTCATTTGTGCAAAATCTTTTTAATTTAATGTAATCAGTTGTCCATTTTGTCTTTCATAATTCACCACGCCGGCTTACAAAAGAAGCTCAAGAGACCTTGAGAGAAGTTGAACTGGCTTTATCCAATGTAGTTGAGAGAGTAACTCAAAAACCCTTGGAAATATCGGTTTTTGCTACGAAAGAAGCACCCACAGCAGTCCTTCATCAAGGAGACAATGTAATAGAGTGGGTGAACCTCCCAGCACAACCAGAACAAAGCCTTACGCCTTACCCAGTGCTTGTGGCTAGAATTCTATTAAAGGCCATTAAGCGAGCAGTACAATTATCTGGGACAAGACCTGACAAGATATATACCTTCTACACAAATGCACAAATTAATGTATGCTGTGAAACCATCCCAGAGTGGCAGATTTTATTGGCCATGGCTCCAAATTTTGCACATGGATCTCCATTAAAGATAACCAGACTACTGCATAATTGGCAATGGATTTTTGAGGAGAAGGTTTCTAAGGTTCCTCTTGAAGGACCAACCATTTTTACAGACGCAGCCAACCAAAATATTTGTGCTGTATACTCTCATGATCTAACTGTAAAAAGAGTAGTCAGAACTCCTTTTCAGTCTACTCAGCAGAACGAATTATATGCGATCATGCTAGCTCTCACTTATTACCCAGGCGACATAAATATAATATCTGATTCAGCCTATTCAGTAGGTGTGGTACAAAGAATTGCCACAGCCCAAATAAAATTTGCAGCTTCTAATATATATCAGCTCTTTAAGGAACTTCAAGAGCAAGTGAGAAAGCATCCAGGAAAGATTTATATCCTGCATGTCCATTCACATAGTGGACTTCCAGGTCCTATTTTTGATGGAAATTCAAAGGCAGATAGCCTTTTAACTATGTTGGCCAGTACGCCTTTATTTCAGGAGGCCCAGGAATCCCATTCTAAATACCATCAGGCTGCTCGAGCTTTGCGTTTACAGTTTGGGATTACAAAAGAAGAAGCTAGGAGCATAGTGAAAAGCTGTACAGCTTGCCTTCCCTTCCACGCTCCTACACTGCCTCCAGGGAAGAACCCTCGTGGTTTGAGACCCAATGAAATCTGGCAAATGGATGTGACTCATTATAAATCTTTTGGTCGTCTGTCTTTTATCCACGTTGTGGTAGACACCTTTTCAGGATTCACTTTTGCCATACCAGCAGCAAAAGAGACAGCCCGAGTGGTCACTGAATTCCTCATTCAAGCATTCGCAATTATGGGTGTGCCACAAGAAATAAAAACAGATAATGGACCGGCATATACCTCCAAACATTTTGAACACTTTTGTGCACAGTATAAGATTCTACACACTACTGGCATACCCTTTAATCCTCAAGGTCAAGCAATAGTAGAAAGAAGAAACAGAGACATTAAGACACTCCTCCAAAAACAAAAGAAAGGAGGAGCCACGGGTAACCCTAGAGAACTTCTAAATTTAGTTCTCTATACCATTAATTTTTTAATCTTTGATAAAGATGCACTGGCTCCAGCAGACAGGTTTTATAACCCACCAGAAGAGCAGTGTCCAGTGCGAGCAGCTCCACTATCTTTAGATAATCGCCAGGTGATGTGGAGAGACCCAGAAAGTGGTGAATGGAAGGGACCAGATAGGCTAACTGCTTGGGGGAGAGGATTTGCTTGCATCTCTACAGGTGGAGAAGGAATCAGATGGGTGCCTACGAGCCGCATTCGCCTTGTCCATCGCAGAAAGATGGAGCAGACCCTTGAAACAAAGGAGAAGACCCAAGAAATATCGGGTGGTTCTGTTGCTGATTGTGCTCATAAGAATTATTAGATTCCTGGCACATGAACTAATGGACAATGGAATCCTATTGGACTGTTTCTAGGACTTATGGACATGTGTAAATTTTCAGATTGATTCTTGTTATTTGTTACATTACTACTAGCCTGTGTTATATTGCTATGTGCTCATGTAAATTATGTATAATGCCTCCCATATTGATGGATTTATGTATACCATGTATATCTGTTACAAAGTTCTGGCCCATATTGATGGATTTATGTGTACCCCCTCAGAAACCCCCTATGTTTTAAAACAAAAGAAAGGGGAGATGTTGGAATCCTTACTAACTGCTAAGTAATTAGAGTTGATCTAATCTTACAAGAAGTTGTTTTGGCCAGAACCTGAAACAAGGTACTAAGTAGAACTAATCAAGACAAGGCTTGTGTTCCCACCTTTACTCAAAGTCCACACCTTAAAGCTCTTTGGGCCAGAGAGCACTATGGGAGAAAACCCATAATCCCATTCTCTCAGAAGGTTCAGATATAACGCGAGACAGCCATTCCAGAATACATATTTTCCTCTTGGCTGGCTGATCGCGCTAGACTCGAGAGAAACGACTCTGCTGCAGAGAACACTTTTGGGATTTCAGTGGAGCTACGCCAGAAGCCCTCTCTCCGCGGCAAGTTGGTGCTGGGCTCCCCAGAAGGAGATAAGAGAGATCTTCCATCTCTGTTGGAGGCAGAAGAAGGCAGAGGCAGAGGCTGAAGGACAGAACCTTTGGATTTGGAGACATCCGAAGGGCTCTAAGCCTCTAAACCGGCTGTCCTCTGAGAACAAACTCCAACATTTTGAACTCTTAACAGGAATGAAATAAAAAGTGAAGGAAAGGGTAGGGAGAGAAGATAAGGAAGGGATAGAGGTTAAATAATAGTTAGGATAGTTGAGCAGAATTGAAGTACAAGAGTAAGCAGAAATAGGAAATAAGATATATAGAAACACAACAATAATCAGGAGTAGAATTTACTAGAAAAAAGTAGGGTAGTAATCATTGATCTTAGACAAAGTCAAACTTAAAAATCCAACCAAGAGACAAATTTATTTTGTATATCAGCCATATTATTACTTTTAAATGAATTTTTTACCTAGAAGTAAATGTATATGCATATATGTCTCTGAACATATGCAGAGATGCATTTGTATGTGTGTATATATACATAAATGTATGTGTGTGGGGGTCCTGAATATGTGTATGTATATGTGTGTGTGTGTGTGTGTGTGTGTGTGTGTGTGTGTGTGTGTGTGAATATATCTGTGCCTAACTGTAGCCTCCTTTGAGGGAAACAAAGGGCGCTCAGCAGAAACCAAAAGAATAACCTGCAAGGAAGGAAAAAAAAAAAGAGAGAGAGAGAGAGAGATGAACATTCATGAATATAATTTGTTCTATTATTATATATGATTTTTTAAAAAAATATATATTATTTTATTTTTAATACAATTGTTTGATGAAATAAGTTGGGGGGAAAATCAGAGCAAATGGGAAAAACCATGGGGAAGGAAAAAAAACAGAAAAAAGAAATGAACATACTATATGCTGATTTACATTCAGTCTCCATAGTTCTTTTTGTAGATGTAGATGGCATTTTATATCCAGCGTCTATTGGGATTGTTTTGGATCAGTGAATCACTAAGAACCAAGTCTTTCATAGTTGACCATCACACACTCTTGCTGTTATTGTGTATAATGCATTCCTGGTTCTATTTGTTTTGCTCAGTATCAGGTCCTGTAAATTTTTCCAGGTCTTTCTAAAATCAGCTTGCTCATCATGTTTTACAGAACAATAATATTCCTTCACATACCACAGCTTATTTAGCCATTCCCCAATTGATGAGCATTTACTTATTTTCCAATTCTTTGCTGTCACAGAAAGAGCTGCTACAGATAAATTTACACATGCAGGTCTGTTTCCCTTTATGATTTCCTTCTGATACAGACCCAGTATCAAAGGGTATGCACAGTTCAATAGTCTTTCAGCATATTTTCAGATTGTTCTCCAGGATAGTTGAATCACTTCACAGCCCCACCAACATTACATTTATGTCCCAGTTTTCCCACATTCCCTAAAACATTTATCATTATCTTTTCTTGTCATCTTAGCCAATCTGAAAAGTGTAAATTGGTAGCTTAAATTTGTTTTGATTTGCATTTCTTTAATCAATAGCAATTTGGAGTATTTTTTTTCACATAACTATAGATGGCTTTAATTTTGTCATCTGAAATCTGTCTGTTCATATTCTTTGACCACTTATCAACTGGAGAATGGCTTGAATTCTTATAAATTTGACATAGTTCTTGATATATTTTAAAAATGAGACCTTTATCAGAAACACTGGCTGTAATTTTCCCCCAGCTTTGTACTTTTCTTTTAATCTAATTTTTGTTGTTTTCATTTGTGCAAAATCTTTTTAATTTAATGTAATCAGTTGTCCATTTTGTCTTTCATAATATTCTCTTTGGTCAAAAATTTCTCCCTTTTCCAAAGATTTGATACTTGCTCACCTATCTTGCTTATCCTTGCTCACTATCCCTTGCTCACCTAGTTTGTATATGGTAGCATCCTTTATGCCCAAATCATGTACCCATTTTGACTTTACTTTTGTATGGAGTGTGAGTTGTAGGTCTATACTAAATTTTTGACATTATTTTCTAGTTTTCCCAGAAATTTTTGTGAAATAGTGAGTTTTTATTTCAGAAGCTGGAATTTGGGGGTTTATCAAATACTAGATTAATATAGGCCTCCATTATTGTATATCTACTGTATTCCACTGATGCACCACTCTATTTCTTAGCCAGTACCAAATGATTTTGATGACTGCTGCTTTCTAATATAGTGTTAGGTTGGATACTGTTAAGCTTCCTTCTTTGTAATTTTTTCCCATTAATTCCCTTAATTTTCTTGACCTTTTGTTTTTCCAGATGAATGTTGTTGTTTTTTTCTAGTTCTATAAAATAAATTTTTGGCAGTTTGATTGATATGACACTAACTAAGCAAACAAATTTAGGCAGAATTGTCATTTCTATTATATTAGCTTGGCCTATCTAAGAGCAATTGATTTTTTCCAATTGTTTAGATCTGACTTTGTGTGAGAAATGATTTGTAATTATGTTCACATAATACTTGGCTTCATTATGGAAGGTAGACACCCAAATATTTTATTTTGTCTGTAGTTATTTTTTATTTATTTTTTTAAATAACTTTTTATTGACAGAACCCATGTCAGGGTAATTTTTTTACAACATTATCCCTTGTACCACTTTCTGTTCCAATTTTTCCCTTCCCTCCCTCCATCCCCTCCCCCAGATGGCAAGCAGTCCTTTACATGTTAAATAGGTTACAGTATAACCTAGATTCAATATATATATATATATATGTGCAGAACAGAACAGTTCTCTTGTTGCACAGGGACAATTGAATTCAGAAGGTATAAATAACCCAGGAAGAAAAATAAAAATGCAAGCAGTTTGCATTCATTTCCCAGTGTTCTTTCTTTGGGTGTAGCTGCTTCTGTCCATCCTTGATCAATTGAAACTGAGTTAGATCTTCTCTTTGTCAAAGAAATCCACTTCCATCAGAATACATTCTCATATAGTATCATTGCTGAGGTATATAATGATCTCCTGGTTCTGCTCATTTCACTTAACATCAGTTCATGTAAGTCTCACCAGTCTTCTCTATATTCATCCTGTTAGTCATTTCTTACAGAACAATAATATTCCATAACATTCATATACCACAATTTACTCAACCATTCTCCAATTGATGGACATCCTTTCATTTTCCAGCTTCTAGCCACTACAAACAGGGCTGCCACAAACATTTTGGCACATGCAGATCCATTTCCCATCTTTAGTACCTCTTTGGGGTATAAGCCCAGTAGAAACACTGCGGATCAAAGGGTATGCACAGTTTGATAACTTTTTGAGCATAGTTCCAAATTGCTCTCCAGAATGGCTGGATGTGTTCACAATTCCACCAACAATGTATCAGTGTCCCTGTTTTCCCATATCCCCTCCAACATTCTGCATTATCTTTCCCTGTCATTCTAGCCAATTTGACAGGTATGTAGTGATATCTCAGAGTTGTCTTAATTTGCATTTCTCTGATTAATAATGATTTGGAGCATATTTTCATATGGCTAAAAATAGTTTTAATTTCTTCATCTGAGAATTGTCTGTTCATATCCTTTGACCATTTATCAATTGGAAAATGGTGTCTACAGTTATTTTAAATGAAATTTCTCTTTTGATTTCTTGCTGATGGATTGATAGAAATGCTGATGATTTGTATGGATTTGTTTCATATTCTGCAATTTTGCTAAAGTTGGTAAGTTTTTAGTAGGTTTTTGAATGATTTTGTAAGATTCTCTAAGTATATCACTGTATTACCCACCCAGAGTAATAGTTTTATTTTCTCATTGCCTATTCTAATTTCTTTAATCTCTTTTTTTCTTTTCTTATTGTTAAAGTCATTATTTCTAGAATAATGTTGAATAATAGGATTATTAATGGGCATCCTCGTTTCACCCCTGATCTCATTGGGATTTCATTTGGCTTCTCTCCATTAAAAATAATGTTTGCTATTGATTTCAGATAGATGTTGCTTATTATTTTAAGAAAAGCTCCTTTTATCCCTATGTTCTATGGTATTTTTTAATAGGAATGGTTGCTATATTTTGTCAAAGTTTTTCCTACATCTATTGGCATTATCATATAATTTCTATTGGTTTTGTTATTAATAGGATCAGTTATGGTGATAGTTTTCAATACTTTAGCAAGTAGTTTAGTTTAGCAAGTTCATTAACTATTTCTTCAATTTCTTTTTCTAAAATGAAAATATTTAAGTAATTAATTCCCTTTTTGCGTAATCTGGGCTATTTATATTTTTGTAAATGCTCATCTAGTACAATTGATTGTTGGATTTGCTGCCATACAGTTGGGCAAAATAGCTCCTAATTATTGCTTTAATTTCTTTTTCATTGGTGCTAAATTCAATCTTTTCTTTTTGATGCTAGTAATTTTGTTTTTGTCTTTCTTTGTTCTAATCAAATTAATGAAAGGTCTGTCTATGTTGTTGGTTTTTTCATTAAAAAACTCAGTTTCATTTATTAGTTCAATACTTTCATTAGTTTCAATTTTATTAACATCTACATTGAATTTCAGAATTTCTAATGTACTGTTCAATTGTTTGTTTTTTAAGTTGTTCTTTTTCTATCTTTTTTTTTTTTCATTGCCAGCCCAATTCATTCATCTCTTTTTTTTTTTTATTTTATCCATGTAGCAATTTAGAGATATAAAATTTCGCCTAAGAACTGCTTTGTCTGTCATTTTCTTGGATGAAATTATGGATTTTTTCTGTGATTTGTTATTTGACTCACTCATTTTTATAATTAGATTATTTAGTTTCCAATCAGTTTTTAGTCTATCTTTCCCTGCTTCTTTATTGAATATAATCTTTATTGCATTATGATCTGAAAAAGAAGCATTTACTATTTCTGCCTTTTTGCATTTGGTTGTGAGGTTTTTATGCCATAATACACCGTCAATTTTTGTGTAGGTGCTATGTATTGTGGAGAAAAATTTGTATTCCTTTTTGTGCTTATTTAATTTTCTCCAGAGGTCTATCATATCTGGTTTTGTAGGATTCTATTAACCTCCCTAATTTCTTCTGTGGTTATATTTGTCTGATTCTGAGAGGGAAAGATTGAAATCCCCTTTGCTCTCTGTTTCAACTTGTAATTGGATTAAAATCTTCTCTAGGAAATTAGCTGCCGTACCACTTGGTTCATATACATTTATTTTCATTAGTACTTTATGGTTTATGGTATTCTTTATCAACACGATCTCTTTTAATAAGATCTCTTTTTTAAAACTAAGAGTTGATTTTATGAAAAAAACAATAAAATCGATAAACCTTTAGTAAATCTGATTAGAAAAAGGAGAGAGGGAAATCAAATTAGCAGTCTTAAAAATGAAAAAGGAGAACTGTCCACTGATGAAGAGGAAATTAAAGAAATAATAAGGGGTTACTTTGCCCAACTTTATGCCAATAAATTTGATAACCTAAGCGAAATGGATGACTACCTCCAAAAATATAGGCTTCCCAGATTATGAGAGGAGGAAGTAAATTGTTTAAATAGTCCCATTTCAGAAAAAGAAATAGAACAAGCTATTAATCAACTCCCTAAAAAAAAATCCCCGGGACCAGATGGATTTACATGTGAATTCTACCAAACATTCACAGAACAATTAGCCCCAATACTTTATAAACTATTTGAAAAAATAGGGAATGAAGGAGTCCTACCAAACTCCTTTTATGACACAGACATGGTACTGATACCTAAACCAGGTAGGTCGAAAACAGAGAAAGAAAATTATAGACCAATCCCCCTAATGAATATTGATGCTAAAATCTTAAATAAGATATTAGCAAAAAGACTACAGAAAATCATCCCCAGGATAATACATCATGATCAAGTAGGATTTATACCAGGAATGCAGGGCTGGTTCAATATTAGGAAAACTATCAATATAATTGGCCATATTAATAATCAAATTAACAAAAACCATATGATCATCTCAATAGATGCAGAAAAAGCATTTGATAAAATCCATCATCCATTCCTATTAAAAACTCTTGAGAGTATAGGAATAAATGGACTTTTCCTTAAAATAATCAGTAGCATCTATTTAAAACCAGCAGTATACTATATAAATGCATTACATATTAAATTCATAAATATGTGAATGTGTACATGATATATTAAATATATGTATACATATGCATGCAGACATATTCTACATTCATATATAGATATATGCATGTGTTTGTATCTATTCAGTTCTTTCTTTGAATGCAGATAACATCTTCCTTCATAGTATTTTTGTAGTTACTTGGGATATTTATAATAAAATAAAATGGTGTCTCATAGTTGTTCTTAAAACAATGTTGTTGTTACTGCATACAACATTCTCTCAGTTTTACTCATTTTGTATTTGATTATTTTATTTTTCTAAAACTATCAAGTTCATCCTTTCTTAGAGCCAAGTATTATTCCACCATGAACACATAGTACAACTTGTTTAGCCATTCCCCAGTAGATGAAGACTCACAATTTCTTGTTCTTTGATACAATAAAGAGAGCTGCTATAAATATTTTTGAACAGATATTCTTTTCCTTCTTCCTAATCATCTTGGGGAAAAGACTCAATAGTAATATTGCTAAGTCAAAGGATACACAATTTAACAAATTTTTGCACATAATTCCAGATCATTCTACAAACTTGGCCAGATCAGGTCAAAGATGCACAAACCATGAATTAAGATTCTAATTTTTCCACATTCCCTCCAAAATATGTTGATTTCCCTTTCTATTATTTTGGCCAATGTAGTAGGTTTAATATGATATCTGAAAGTTGTTTTAATTTTCATTTTAATCAATATTGGTTGAAATATTTTTTTTCATATAACTATAATTTTTAAAAATTTCTTCATAAAAAAACTGCCTGTTTACATCTTTTGACCATTTATCAATTAGAGAGTTCTTTGTATGCGTATAGATTTTCACAATATTCCTTATATATTTGTGATACATTTTTATCTGAAATGATTGTCTATATTTTTTTCTTTCCTTCTAATCTTGGCTATATATTATTATATATAATAGATAGATAGATAGATAGATAGATCTCTTTCAGGTACAAGTCCAGTAGAAACACTTCTGGATCAAAAGACATGCATGGCTTGATAGTTCTTTATCAATAGTCTCATTGCTCTCCAAAATGGTTGAATCAATTGACAACCCCATCCCTCCAACATTCATTATTGTCTTTTTCTGTCCTTTTAGTCAATCTAAGAGTATGTGGTGAAATCTCAGAGTTGCTTTAATTTGCATTTCTCTGATCAATAATGATTTAGAACACCTTTTCATATGACTAAAAATGTTTCAATTTCTCCCTTGAATGTTAAATTTTTTTCCAGCTTTTCTTTTAATCTTGTCTGCATTGGTTTTGTTTGTGCAAAAGCCTTTTACCTTAATATAATCAAAATTACCCATTTTGAATTCAATAACATACTCCAGTTCTTCATTGGCCACAAATTCTTTCCTTCTTCACAGATCTGAGAATTAAACTATGCTTTGTTGTTCTGGCTTGCTTATATCTCTCTTTATGTCTAGATCATAAGCCCATTTCCATCTTATTTTGGTATACAGTGTTAGTTTTGGGTCAATGCCTAAGTTCTGCCTTACTAATTTCCAATTTTCCCAGCAATTTTTTAAATCAAATAATAAGTTCTTATCCCAATAGCTGGGGTCTTTAGTTTTGTCAAATATTAGATTACTATAGTAATTAACTATTTTGTCCTGTGAACCTAACCTATTGCACTGATTGACTACTCTATTTCTTATCCAGTACCAAATGGTTTTTATGACTGCTACTTTATAATATAGTTTTAGGTTTGGTACAGTTAGGCCACATCCTTTACATTTTATTTCATTAATTCCCTTGAAATATTTGATCTTTTGTTCTTTCAGATGAAATTTGTTATTATTTTTTTCTAGATGTATAAAGTCATTTCTTGGGAGTGTGGTTGTATGGCACTGAATAAGTAGATTAACTTAGGTAGTATTGTTATTTTTATTAAATTCACTCAGCCTTTCAATGAGCACTTGAAAGTTTTCCAATTGATTAGATCTCACTTTATTTTTGTGGAAAGTATTCTGTAATTGTATTCAAATAGTTCTTGATTTTGCACTGGCAGGTAGAATCCTAAATGTATTATAATATCTACAGTTATTTTAAATAGCATTTCTCTTTGTATCTCTTGCTGCTGAATTTTGATGATAATATGTAAAAATGCTGATGACTTAAGGGGATTTATTTTGAATCCTGCAACTTTGCTGAATTTGGTAGGATTTCTTCTATCCTTATTTTTCCAAATTGTTTGCATAGTATTGGAATTAATTGTTCTTTAAATGTTTGGTAGAATTCACATGTAAATCCATCTGGCCCTAGATATTTTTTTCTTAGGGAGTTTATTAATAACTTTTTCTTTTACTAAGCTGGGACTGTTTAAGTAATTTATTTCCTCCTCTGTTAATCTGGGCAATCTACTTATTTGAAAGTATTCATCATTTCACTTAGATTATCAGATTTATTGGCATGCAGTTGGGCAAAGAGCTCCTAATTATTGCTCTAATGTCCTCTTCTTTGGTGGAAACTTCATCCTTTTCCTTTTTGATATGAACAATTTGATTTTGTTCTGTCCTTTTTCTAACCAAATTAGTTATCTTTTTTCTTGTTTTTTTTTTTCATAAAATCAGCTCAGTTTTATTAGTTCAAAATGTTTTTATTTTCACTTTTATTAACCTCCCCTTTTATTTTCAGAATTTCAAATTTGGTATTTAATTGGAGATGTTAATTTGTTATTTTTCTAGCTTTTTTAGTTGCGAGCCCAATACACTATCTTCTCTTTCTCTATTTTATTTAAGTAAGCATCTAGAGGTATAAAATGTCCCCTAACAACTGCTTTAGCTGCATCCCATAAATTTTGGTATGTTTTCTCATTATTGTCATTCTCTTGGATGAAATTATCAATTGTGTCTATGATTTTATTTTTTTCACCCACTCATTTTTTTAGTTTCAAATAATTTTTGCTCTATTTTCCCTTGGCCCTTTATTACATGTAATTTTTATTGCATCATGATCTGCATTTAATTATTTAATAATAAAAAATGCATTTAATATTTCTGCCTTTCTGCATTTGATTTTGAGGTTTTTATACCCTAACAGGAGTCCTCAAACTTTTTAAATAGGGGGACAGTTCATTGTCCCTCAGACTGTTGGAGGGCCAGACTATAGTAAAAACAAAAACTTTGTTTTGTGGGCCTTTAAATAAAGACACTTCATAGCCCTGGGTGAGGGGGATAAACATCCTCAGCTGCTGCATTTGGCCCGAGGGCCATAGTTTGAGGACCCCTGACCCAATACATAGACAATTTTTGTATAAGTTCCATGAACAACCAAGAAAAAAAATATATATTCCTTCCATTTTCTCCAAATGTCTAGCATACATGTTTTTTTTTTTCTAAAATTCTATTTAACTCCTTAATTTCTTTCTGTAAGCTTTTTAACTTTTAAAAGAAACAGTTTTTTTCTTTCCTTTTTACCTTTTAAGCTTCTCTTCAGTTCTGTATTTGAAGATTATATTTTCTGTTCAGCTCTGGTCTTTTCCTAAGAAAAAAATGAAATTTACCTGTATCATTGAATTTCCATCTTTTACCCTGAAAGAAAATGTTTAATTTTGCTGAGTAGTTAATTTTTGACTTAAATCCAAGTTCCTTTGCCTTTCAGAATATCAGATTCCAGTTCATTCGATACTTTATTTTGGAAACTGCTAGGTCCTGGGTAATTCTGATTGTGGCTCATTGATATATGAATTGTTTCTTTTTGACTGCTTGCTATATTTTCTCTTTGATCTGATAATTCTGAAATTTAGCTATGATGTTTTTTTTCAAGATGATTTCCTGAAAGATGATGTCTAGACACTTTTTTCAAAATTGTTTTCAGGAAGTCCAATAATTCTTAGATTGCATCTCCTAGACCAATTTCCTGGTCAGTTGTTTTTCCAATGAGATATTTTATATTTTCTTCTATTTTTTCCATTTTTTAAATTTTTGTTTAACTGATTCCTGATATTTCATTGAATCATTTATTTCCATTTGTTCAATTCAAAATTTTAGTCAATTATTTTCTTCAGTTAGCTTTTTTTTTTTTTTTTTTTTTTTTTTTAGCTCTTTTTGCCTGTGGCCAATTGAACTTTTAAATGAGCTGTTTTGTTCCATGGATTTTTTTTCCCATTTCATAAATTCTGTTTTTCAACTTGTTTTCATTTTTCATTTTGTCAAATCTGTTTTGTAAAGAGTTATATGCTTTTTTCCCCCATTTTACTATATCTATTTAGTAAGGAGTTTTCTTAAGATAATTTCTGTGTTTCCTTTTCCAAACTCTCCTGCAATGTTCTCATTTCCTTTCCCCATTTTTCTTATAACTCTCTTTTAAGATCCTTCTTGTATTCTTCCAAGAGAGCCTTGTGAAGTGAGAACCAACTCATATAACCCTTTGGGGCTTCATCTGGAGATGACTTTCCTTTAGTATCCTCAGGGTTTGAGGACTGTTCTTCTCTTTCTCCATAAAAGCTATGAAAAAGTTATGTATGATCAGAGTTCTTTTTGTATTATTACTCATTTTTTTAAAGGTTGAGATTTGCTCTTAGTGTAAAGGGGAGACTATCCCAAGCTTTCTCTACAGGCAACAACAACTACTCTGGGCATTTCCTGCAGACTTCCTTTCTGTGCTGGGTGGGCATAGCCAAGTCTCACATTGTTCTGGAGTTCAGAGATTTGCTATTTGCTTTTTGTTTTTGTATTGAATGCCTCACAATTAATTTGATGATCCACTAGCTTCTGAACAATGGGAGTAGCCATTGCTGCTGTATTTTGGCTAAGAGCCTCTCAGTAAATTCCCTAGCACTCAGATATCACATAATCCTAGGTTTCTGCACCTGTGCTAGGCTGCCTCCCCTATGTCTGATTAAAAGATACCTTTTTCTAAAGTTCTTCCATAATATTTTCTGCTGGAAATTTGTTACACTCTAAACATTTGTGTTTTTTGTCACTTCAAAACCAATTCAGAGGCTTGATTGGGTGTTGATCTTAGGGACACCAGGAAGAGCTCAGTTACAAACTTGTTTAGTCTCTTCACCTTGCTTCACCTTTCATAGAGTTATTTTAAATGGGGCATTTCTAACTTTATCCTCATAAAAGATCCTGTTGGTGATATATAGGAATGATGATGATTTATGTGGGGTTACTTCATATTCAGCTACTTTGTTAATATTTTAATTATTTCATTTAACTTTTGAATTGAGTCCTTAAGTTTCTTCAAATGTATCATCCTGTCATTTACAAAAGAGGTAGTTTTATCACCTCATTGCCAATTCTGATTCTTTCTCCTCTAATTTCTATTACTGGCATTTCCAATATGATATTGAATATCAGTGGTGATAGAGGTCATCTTTGTTTTATACTTGATTTTATTAGCAAGGCTTCTAACTTATGCACATTACAAATAATGCTTGTTGCTAGTTTGGGGTACATGCTTCTTAGAAGTCTATTATTACTAAAGTTTCATTTTTTAAAAAGAAATGTGTTGTATTTTACATTTTTTTCTGTATCTGACATAATTATAAGAGTTTCATTAATTTAATGAATTTATATAACTGTGTTAATAATTTCCCTTATGTTGAATTATCCCTGCATACCTAGTATTCATATTTTTTGATCATAATGTATAATCTGTTTCAATTTTTTACTAGTATTTTATTTAGAATTTTGCATCCATGTTCATTAATGAAGTTGGTCTATGATTGTTTTTCTTTATTTTTAATATTTTTAGTCTTTGTGTGTTAGTTATCAATATCATTTTTTTTCATATGAGTTTGGTAGGATCCCTTTTTACCTATTGTTCTAAATAAATTATTTAATATTGGAATTAATTGTTCTTTAAATGTTTGTAGAATTTATTTCTAAATCCATGTGGTCTGGGTTTTTTCTTCTTTAAGAAGCTTATTCATAAAGATAATGCTGAATGTTGGAGGGGATATGAAAAAACTGGGACACTGATGCAAAGTTGGTGGAATTGTGAACAAATCCAACCATTCTGGAGAGCAATTCGGAAGCATGCTCAAAAAGTTATCAAACTGTACATACCCTTTGACTCAGCAGTGTTACTACTGGGCTTATATCCCAAAGAGATCTTAAAGAAGGGTAAAGGACCTATATGTGCCAAAATGTTTGTGGCAACCCTTTTTGTAGTGGCTAGAAACTGGAAATTGAATGGATGTCCATCAACTGGAGAATGGCTGAATAAGTTGTGGTATGTGAATGTTATGGAATATTATTGTTCTGTAAGAAATGACTAGTAGTATAATTTCAGAAAGGCCTGGAGAGAATTGCATGAACTGATGCTGAGTGAAATGAGCAGGATCAGATCATTATATACTTCAATAACAATACTATATGATGATCACTTCTGATGGACATGGCTTTCTTCAACAATGAGATGAACCAAATCAGTTTCATTTTCAATTATGAATAGAATCAGCTACACCCAGTGAAAGAATTATGGGAAATGAGTATGAACCATACCATAGCATTTCAACTCCTTCTGTTTTTGTCAGCTTGCATTTTTAATTTCCTTCTCAGGTATTTTTACCTTATTTCTTAGTCTGATTTATCTTGTGCAGCAAAATAACTCTATGGATGCATACACATATTTTGTATTTAATATATACTTTAATATATTTAACATGTATGGGTCTACCTGCCACCTAGGGGAGAGAGTGGGGGGAAGGAGGGGAAAAGTTGGAACAGAAGGTTTTGCAAGGATCAGTGCTGAAAAATTACCCATGCATATATCTTGTAAACAAAAAAGCTATAATAATAATAATAATAATAAAAAGCTTAATTGTGGCCTGTTCAATTTCTTTTTTTTCTAAAATAGATCTACTTAGATGTATTATTTCCTTCTCTGCTAACCTAGGCAGTTTTTATTTTTGTAAATATTTTCCCATTTCACTTAAATTGTTCAATTTGTTTGCATGTTTTTTAAAGTATATAGTTTTATTTATTTTTATGTTACTTTTTAAATTATAGCTCTTTGTATACAAAACATATGCATGGGTACTTTTCAACATTGACTTTTGCATAAACTTCTGTTTCAACTTTTTCCCTCCCTCCCTCCACCTTAGATAGTCCCATACATGTTAAATATGTTAAATTATATGTATATGTATTTATTTGCATATAATTTGACAAAACAACTCCTTATTTTCACTTTGATTTCATCTTTATTATAGGTATAGTCATCATTTTCATTTTTAATACTTTTGATTTGATTTTTTAAAAATCATATTAATCTATGGTTTATCTATTTTATAACTTTATTAATATTAACTCTTCATTTCTCTTTATTCATTCAATGGTCTTCTTACACTCAAGGTTATTGCTTTAACCTTTAAATTTTAGAATTTCAATTTAATTAATTGGAGATTTTTAATTTGTTCTTTTTCAAGTTTTTTTTTAAATTACATACTCAATTAATTGGTCTTCCCTTTTTCTATTTTGTTTGATGTAAGTATTCAGAGATATAAATTTTCCTCTGATTACTGCTTTTACTGTATCCCATAGGTTTTGATATTCTATAGTTTCATTGTCATTCTCTTTAGTGAAATTGTATATCTGCTTTTAATTATAAAATTTTTATGCCTTATTATATGATCAATCTTTATATAGTTATATATAATTAATGCCTTACCTTAAAAAGGCCCGGGTCTCATCCAAGGCCATCTCTAGTACTCCTGATCTTTGATTACTGGACTAAGATGGCTCTGGAAGAGAAAGTAAGGCAGGGGATCTTGCACAGCCCTCCCTTGCTTAAATCCAAATCAATTGCATGTCATGGCCTAATTTGCCATATCCTAGCCCTCTCTGAGGAGGAAAGAGAATCAACAACTCTTCTATCATCCCTTTGAATTTTACAGTGAATTTAACCTATTCACATTCACAATTACTATTTGTGTATTTCCCATTATTTTATTTTTTCCCCTACAATTGTCCTTTTTAGCCTCTCTTTTTTAACTTAATCCTCTTCTAGTTTATTTCTAAACACTAATCTTCCTAATCCATGCCCTTTTAAGGAATATATTTCTTATCCTCTCCTAGTACTCTACCTACTTACTCTGCCCATCCCTTTTAAAAACTCTCCCTTTTCCTTTCCTGACACTTCTAAATCTTAATCTACACTTCTATCTCAGTCTTCCCATATTTATCCTATCTTCTCTTATTTTTTTATAAAGTTAAAAGACTTATATAAATAGAAAGACTATATAGATATAGGCAGATATATACATGCATATATGCATATGTTAACATACATGTATATTGATGTATGGATGTATGGATAGATGTACTTTATTTTCTCTTTACACCAGAACCTAAGACAGTAAAGTTCCAAGACCATTTTTCTTTATCCCCATAGCAACTATCTGTAGTGGGTTTTTTTCTTCTTTTCTTACTCATTTTTATTTATTTTTATTTTATTTTAAACAGCTTATTATTATCAATTCTAATCCTGGGCTGTACAAAATAATGCTTCAGATCCAAGATCCTTATGATTGTTATTTCCCTGATCTTTTTCTTGGACCCAATCAAGGGACCCTTCTCCACCTTCAAAATACAGTTAGAAGCCCCAGGAAATCTGTGCTGCAAATGCTCTTGTCCCTTCAGTGGCTATAACCTTCAGCTTTCCCCTGTGGCTTGGAAGTGAAACTAGAGACTTTGCTTTTTTTTAAAGTGCTCACAGATAGTAGTGTCCCTGTCACTTTGCAACAACACTCAGCAGATGTATGCTAATTCCTCCTCACATCACCCACAGCCTTGGTTAGCATGGCTGAGCCTGGCATCCTCTGACAACAGAGGATTCTTCAATTTCCCTTCTCCCTTCTCCCTTCTCAAAAGTTTGGTCCCCACACTCTTTGTGGAGTGAAAGTTCCTGTGGTCAAGGCTGAGGCTGCCTATCAAACTCTACTTTTTCTCTAACCCCTGAAGCAATAACTTTAATACCACTCACTACTAGATCAGTATCCCAAAGAGATCACAAAATGGAGAAAATAACTATACATGTTAAATATTTATAGCGGCTTTTTTGTGGTGACAAAATATTAGAAATTCATGAGATTCCCATCAATTTGGGGATGGCTTATGGAGGTAATAGAATACTATTGTGCAATAAGAAAAGATGAAGAGGCAGATTTCAGAAAATCCTGGAAAGAATTTTGCAAACTGATGCCATGTGAAAAAAGCAGAACCAGGAAGACAGTGTATGCAATATCAACAACATTGTGTGATGATCACCTATGAATGACTCACCTCTTGTCAGCAACAAAATGATCAAAAGAAGCACAAAGGTCTCACAAGGGAAATGCTATACACAATTAGTTAAAGAACTGATGGATTCTGAATACAGATTGAAGCATATTTTTCACCTTATTCTTTTGTGTTTTTTCTTTTGATTTGTTTTTTTCTTTCACAACTGTGACTAATATAGAAATATGCTTTGCATAATTGAACATTTATATCCTATATCAAATTGCCTACCATTTTCATAAGAGGGAAGAGAAGACAGGGAAAGAGAAATAATCGGAACTCAAGATCTTGCCAAAATGAATGCCTACAAATTGTCTTGACATATAATTGGGGGAAAAACATTTTTATAAAATACATTGTCATGAACCTTGTCAATGGTTTATTTTGTGATGTGTATTCCATTAACATGTGTCAGTTTTTGTAAGAATCTTCAAAAATTCTCATATTCACTTGTAGACAGCTATAATTATCCATTTTCAATGTGATTTAAGATCAGAGGACATGCTGGGAAGAAACATAAATATTGTCGAGTCAATTTTTAAGACAAATTCATTTTTGAAATGGAAATATACTTAGCTACATAAAGTCTGATGCTTATAGGACTACATGAAGGGCCAGTCTGAACATGTGAGGTCAAGAATTAATTATTCAATATTAATTATTCAAGAGGGATAATAGTAAGGAAGAGTAAATTCTGGTACACTCCTGTCTTAACAAATTATTTAACACTGCTAGATAGGGTGAAAATTTGGTCAATGTTCTCGAAATGTTGGTATCCTGAGATAATGTTTTAGCTGTTCCCTATGATTATTGATGTGTAGTCAATTCTATTCTGTACCATGATGTAGAAATTAATTCTGAATAATCTCCAAGTAAGAGATGATTCAAAATCTCATTTTTATTTCTATGGCTTTTGTGTTTTGAAGTTTTTATGCTTTTTTAAAGTTGAAATGTGTTAGAGTTCACATCCATGGATATACTATGCTTTTTTACCAAATGATACTTTTTTGGACCATGTCATCAATTATTTTCAGATCTATGGATCTGTAGCAGAAAGAATTAAATGTTTTAACTTTTCCCTTTTTTTTTTGTTTTTTAAAATACCAATAACTCTGCTTTGCATATTTAACTATGTGTGTTTGATCTGAGAATTCACAGGACTTCAAACAAAACAAGACTTCAAAACAAAATAATGAAATTTCATGTGAGGGATCCTGTCATTTCTTTTCCTCACATGTGGTGTTCAGTGATACCTTTGTCAATTTTTTTCAAGAGGTTTTCTCATAATACTTAACTAAGTTTTTAGAAAAGTAGCCAAGTATGTTATCATAGCCTTTTGATTTGACTGTCACCAGAGACTAACAAATGCCAGGTGTACTGGAGCTATGACAAAACAGTCTAATGACCTTGGGATCTGCCTAAAGTAGATGCTCAAAAATAATTACAATCAGAAAGAGGATACCCCTACTTTTGAGAAAAAAAAAAGAGCAGATCCATTTTATTTTATTTTTTATAATAACATGTAAAAATAGTTTTCAACATTTAGTTTTGAAACATTTTGAGTTACATTTCTCTTCCCTCTCCTCCCCCCGCCCCCAGAAAACAGCAAGACACAGGTCCATTTTCAAAACTGATTATCTTTGCTGAAGTTCATGTCTTTTCCAAGCATTCTTATTTTTTGTTAAGAATATTATTCTCATGGTACTTCAAGTTTACAACTTTAACGTCATCCTGTTTGTATCATTTCTCTGACTGTTAAATCAAATCAGCTTCTAAGTCTTCTTGATCCTTCTACCATACCTCTTGTGCCAATGCCATTTATTTTACTTAGATGACTACTACCCTAATTCAGGACCTAATCTCACCTCAAGCCTATTAAATTACTGTAACTTCCTATTTGCACTCTCCCCTTCCAGCATCTTCTCTCTTTCATAATCTGACATTTAATATTCCTAATGCATAGCTATGACAATTTCATCCATCTCTCATCTAAAAATACTCAATGGCTCTATAATCTCTAAATAAAATGTACATTAATTCCTAAAGTCAAGAATCTAAAATTATCTACTCTGATTTCAACCTATTTATTCAACCTTATATGACAGAATTCTACAACTTACTTTCCAGGCAAACTATTCTACTAGATATTCCCTAAATTGCCTATACTTTCTTTTTTCTCCAAGCTTTAGCCTAAGATTCTTTAAAATTTGGAAAGCCTCTTCTTCCATTATCTATTTTTCTTCCAAGTTCAGCTGTTTTCATATTCTTCATAAAGCATTTTCTAGTCTACCTAATTGACTCCCTCTCTCAAAATGTGTTCCTGATGAAGAAGAGATGACTCAATGGGTGACACTTTAGTTATCTTCAAGTATTTGAAGGACTGAGATGTTAATAAAGAATAAAAGTTATTCTTGGTTTACAATTCTGAAGAAAACAAAGTTCCTAACAGTTAAAATTATCTAAAATTATCTAAATCAAGATGATGGAGGAGATAGCTCATTTTTTGTCAGAGGAAGTTTTTAGTTGGTGTTAAATGATAACTTTCTGAGTTATTTCTGTGTTGAATTATACAGATTGAAAGGAATGACTTGTGAGGTTTCTTCCACTTCTGGGATTTCATTAATTTCTTAGAAGATTAGGAAGTATTAGTTAACTATGCATAGTCAGTTATAAAGCTATTGGGTATAAGATGCCATGCTGAGGAAAAGAATACATAAAATGCAACAATTAGGGAAATGCCTACAGCTATTCCTACAAACCCTTCAGTTACTTAAAAAAAAAAGGCAACAACAATAAACAGAAGGTGAGAAATAACAGTACATCAGGCATAATGTTACTTTTTAAAGATCCAGATCTTTGGAACAGTATTCCCACCTGTAAGATTTTATCACAATCAACTGAGAATAAAGAAGTGGTAATAAAATTAAAATCTAAGAATATAAGATGAGTCATGAAGACTCTGATAGAAGATAGGAAGAAAACAGAGAAAACACTTCCAAAATATGTTTATCTGATTATGTCACTCATCAGTTTTCTGGAAAGCATTTTTGATGCCATCTAGTACAATTTTCTCATTTTACAGTTTAAAAAAAAACCCCTCAAAATATGGCTTATAAATATGAGGCAGGATTTAAAAACAAAATTTCCTAATTCCAAGGCCAACTTTTTTCCCACTATACCATGATGAGTTTTGTATAATATATGTTGTAAATTACTAGGTCTTCACAAATAGATATGTATAGACATTTAATAATAAGATATATGTATATATAATATACAAATATTTATGCATATATTTATATGTGTGTATGGGTATATATTTGCTGCTCATAGCTGCTACTTGTTTGTCTAAATGAAATGGTCTAAATGAAATTCACAGGAGATGTTAATAGATAAAAAAAAATCTAGATCAAAAGTGTAGGTGGATATTCCCACCAGATGGTTAAAAGTGAGGAAAAATGTAGAGTTACTTCCATTTGACTGTTTTTTTTTTCACTTTTAATTGTTAGCACTTAAAACTGAAATGTTTCATTCTAATATTTTGAAAGTGTATATACTTTGTGATCCATTTCATGAAATAAAAATTTAATTCTATTGATGTAGATGTCACTCTTCTGCATCACAGACTTATAACCAGCTTACCATATACTCACAACATAATGCAATAATTCTCTTACCTTATTTCCCTTGAAATTCACCATCACCAGGCTATCATGGATTTTTTCAAGTGATGTGTGTATTCCAATACGCTAGAGAAAGATCTGTTGTTGTCATTTTTATAATTAATGAGTAATCAGGCAGTGATAAGAAGCATTCAAGTTTCATAGACCAATCATTATTTTCTTCAAATTCAGTTTTATTTCATTCTCATTGGGACAAGGATGATATATTTTAGTTTCCACTCATGTAGATGAATGCATCCAAAAGTATTTTCACAATCCCTAAAACATCTTGCTGTATAAACAGTCCAATATAAATCAAGTTTCAATTGAACATTATATTAATACTCTCATGAAGGAAGTAATGGCAATGCTTCAAATTCACATCTTTAGTTTTAGAGAAATGACTTTTTTTGTAATCTTGCTTGAAGTGGCTCCCAAGGATATGATAGAAGAGAGATGAAATGGTCTGTTAATATTAAGAAGATATTAAGTACCTATTTCAATGCATCCAAATTATAGGAATGTCTTTAGACTATAAGAAGGAATGGATTGTTACATGTCCTAATTTGCATTTGGAAATCATACTAGTTTCTTGGAAAAACACAGGAGCAGAAATAACATATTCATTTTCTTCATTTTGAAGAACAGCAGGCTAAATTCCCTTGACCCAGCTCCTCTTATTCACACAAATAGCATTCGTTTATGTCAATATTATTTATACACTTGGACTTTCTACACTACTCATGCTCCTTCCCAATTACAGTTGAATTTTCACTCTTTCTGACAAGAGAACAATACATTCAAAAGTGAGCTAACAAAACTATCCTGTTCTTATAAAAATCATGAACACTAAAACAACTATAGTGAAATATTTTTCCCGTTATAACTTTAAAATCTAGGACAAATTTCAATGACAATTACTTTGATAATTAAAACATCCTTACCTGAAATTACAATGATACATTTTATCTCACTGCCAATTCTTAGAGGAATCCATATATTTTAAATATAAAACTAAAGACTTTAACTGCCTTGAATTCCTTTACAAAGCATTTCCTTTAAGATAACCTCCAGCTCCCTCAAACATATGTATTTTAATAATTAAAATGTAAGAAAGTTTTCAATTAGAGAGAGAAGTGATCTCAAGGGTAACTAGGACACAAACTATATATGGCTTTCCATATTAAAAAGTCAATACCTTTAATTGCACTCAGAAGGAAAAAAAAAAAAAACTGAAGCAGAGATACAATAAGATCTGTGCAAGTAATAGAAGTAGAAAGTATTATTCTCTTTTAATTGAAGTTTTCAGAGGTATTCAAGGTTAGGTGGTAAAATCACAGATGGCAGAAAAAGATGCCTTTCTAAATTCTAGTTTAGGAAGTCTTTACTTCTTATTTTACATAGATTTATTTTTGCTGGTAATAAATGTAAAAAAATTAAGTTAAATCCCATACCACCTATAATTTTAAATGTAATATTTTGAATAAGTAAGTACACAGAGATAATATCAGAATATGACTTGGGCACTGGATAAAGAGCTTCTATGTTTTAATATATTTCCCTCTTTGGTCAATAGTCAATAAATATTTATTCAGTGATTGCTGTATGACAGGTATTGTACTAAGTCCTGGAGCTGAAATGCAAAAAAACAAACCAAAAAAAAAAAAAAAACACCAAAAAACAATACTTTCTCTACTATCAAAAAGGATACAGTTTAATGGAGGAAAACAAAACTTAATAGAAAATTGAAAAATCAAGGTGGATAGTTAGTAAAGCATTCAGTCAAAGAAGTCTTCTACCCTCCAATCAAAGAGGGATGTAAAGATGGAGTAAAGAATGAAAACTGACACTTATCTGAAAAAATGCTCGAAATCACTATTGATTATAGAAATTCAAATTAAGACAACTATAAAATATCACTAATTGACTAATTAATTGATGGCTAATGTGATAAGAAAAGATAATGATAAGTGTTTGAGGGATATGGGAAAACTGGGACACTAATGTATTGTTGGTAAAATTGTGAACTGATCCAGTCATTTTGAAGGGCAATTTAAAGCTATGCCCAAAGGGCAAAACAATTGTTCATATCCTTTAATCCAGCAGTGTCACTACTAGATCTGTATCTGTATACTAAAGAGATCATAAAACAAGAAACAGGACCCACATGTACTAAAACGTTTGTAGCAGCTCTTTTTATAGTACCAAAAAATTGGAAATTGAATGGATGCCCATCAACTGGGAAACAGCTGAATAAGTTGTAGTATATGTATGTAATATAATATTGTTCTATAATAAAGGATGAACAGACTGAAAAGATTCACATATAGTAGTGCTGAGTGAAGAAAACAGAACCAAGTGAACATAGTACACAGTATCAGCAAGATTCAGTTCTTCTCAGCAATGTGGTGATTCAAGACAATTCCAATAGACTTGAGATGAAAAATGCTATATAGAAAGAAATATATAGACTGACTGTGGATTGAAAGATAGTATTTTTACCTTTTTTGTTTGCTTTTCCTTTCTCGTGGTTTTTTTCCCCTCTTGGCATAAATTTTTTTGCACCTGAAAAATATGGAAACGTTTAAAAGGATTGTACATATTTAATCTAGTTCAAATTGCTTACAGTTCTGAGGAGGGGAGAGGTAAGGGAATGAAGGATAAAATTTTACAATCTTACAATCTTACATAATCTTACAAAAATGAATATTGAAATTATCTTTATGTGTATTTGGGAAAAATAAAATGCTATCAAGAAGGGGAGGAAAAAGAGCTAAAGCTGATAAATTCTTACTAGGTAATGCAATTAATGCAAATTGGGGCATGAAGGATAAGCCAGTCAAAGAAGACCCAAGATAATGTAGTCAGATAAGAATCTCCTCAGTGACTCAATGTGTTCCCTTATAAAATCTTTGAAATGCTGATTAGAACAAATGGTATCACTTGATTTTTAGGCTTATTTCTATCCTTCAATATAACTAAGTCACTTGACTTCTTTGAGATAAGACATATAGTAGATATTACAAAATTCATATTTTCTTTCCTCACTTTCCATTTTAATTTACTTCAGAGATATAATATAAAAATCAAGTGACAATATGGGTAACAATTTGCTTTGAAAAGTTTGGAGAACTTCTTAGAAAAAATACTATATATATATATGGAGTGTTAATATGTTCTAAAAGCTAGACTATCACATGAAAGAAAGATGGTAGAAATACAAGACTATTTTAATGAATCATCAAAGAAAAATTGCTAAAGAAACAGGTGCTTTGGCAATGTGTCTTTTAATGACTGCAGTATTACTTTAGCTAAAGAAAGCAGATAATATTAGTGCCACGATCCTACTTAATAAATCTTTGTGTGAGGACAGAAAATCCCAGTAGATGATAAGACACAAGGAATACTAAGGAATACTTGGGAATACTAAGTTCCAATATTACCTCACATATGTATGTAATTCTGGACATATCACTTAAAATTTCTGTTCTTGACTTTCCTTATCAGCCAAGATGAAGAATCTTCTTGTACCTGAAATACATAGTTTGCATTGTTCCCTATATTTAATCTATTAAGTTCCTCCTTAGGAAAAGGTAAATTCTCTCATCCAAAAGCTTGATATGTGGAATATGAAAGGAGAAAAAAGTGGAATTAGACAATTTGAATGAGTATCAGTGCCAACCACATGAGAATGAATCTAAAAATAAAATCTGGGAAAAATGTGAAGAATGGAACGCTTCAGGAGGTAATACATTGTTCATCACTGGAAAACCTAAAGCAAAAGTCCCTTATTTGAGATGTTATAGAAGGGATTGTTATAAAGATGTGATGGCTTCCAAAATTCCTTAGAAAATTACAGTTAAGTATAATGCTTTATTAGTAATTTATAAATAGGATGGGTTTCTTAGGTCTTATTTAACCCTCAAAAACTGTGATTTGATGATTTCCTCTTTCACAAGAAAGGAAATTGTGAATATTCTTAAATTCTACTATTTTAGAGAGACAGCTAAGTGGTGCAATGGACAAAATGCTAAAGATGGAGCCAGGATGACCTGAGTTCAATTCAGCCTCCAACATTTACTAGCTGTGTGATCCTAGGCAAGTGAATAAACTCTTCTTTATCTCAATTTCCTCATCTTTAAAATGAACTGGAGAAGGAAATGGTCAACCACACCAATATTTTTGCCAAGAAAATCCCAAATGTGATCACAAAGAGTAAGACACAAATAAAAATGACTGACACAAGATCATAGGCTTTAGAGTCAGAAAAGAACTTAAATTTGAATTAATTCAATACTTTCACTCTCGTTTTATAAATGAAGAATCAGAACATTTCCATTTCAGTTTTACTTCCTTTCCATAGTACCATTGCTCCTTCTACAACCTATTTAAGATTTTTATTATATCTCTCACTTTTGAGCCTGCATTATTTTGGTGAATTCATTTAACCTCAATATTGTTCATTCTCCTTATATTTTATAATGGAGGGGTTGACCCAAAGGGAACAATGGCCACTTCTAGTACTAGATCTGTAAAGCTATCTATGACTATCATTATTGCTTCCTAAAGCCTGCATCTTATCATTGGATACTATTTCCCTTTTCACTATCTGTGTGAAAATATAACTCTCATCACATCAGTCCACTAGGCTGAAATATTTAGTGCTTGTTCATTGTTTGCCAAATAGAATCCATAGTTCTTATATTGTGGTTTGAGACATTCAAAATTGAGCCAATCTAACTTTCCAGATTTTTAAAAAATGATTTCCTTTTCATATACTCTGGTCCAGACAAATTTTATTATTTTCTGTTATCTAAAACTAATTTATTTATCCTGATTATTTTTTCCTAATTTATTATTCCTATCTCTGTGGCTCTGTTCAAATATTCCCCTATAGTTTGTTTTTCTTACTCATC
This sequence comes from Antechinus flavipes, assembly GCF_016432865.1. Classification (NCBI taxonomy): domain Eukaryota; kingdom Metazoa; phylum Chordata; class Mammalia; order Dasyuromorphia; family Dasyuridae; genus Antechinus; species Antechinus flavipes. Next base: position 159,411,993 of record NC_067400.1, read on the forward strand.
CACCTTTGAAATATATTAACCATACATCATAAGCTAGTTCAGAACTGACTCCATCTTCATGGTTTCCCTGACCACTCCTACTTCACAGCCACAATTAATCAATTCTTCATTGGACTTCCTATAGCGTGTTGTATTTATACACTTGGATTATTCTAATTTGAATTTTTAAGAATTTATATACTTCTCTTCCTTTTAATTCTTTAGTAGATAGGATTGGGTCTATTTTCATTTTTAAATTCTTAGCAGGATGATTTGCTTACAGTAGACAAGTTACAAATATCTAGTGATTTTTTTTGACTTAGATTTCATTGTAATATTTTAATAAGAAGCATTTGTCTAGCCCTTTTAGCTGAATTACTTAGAACTTGATACTGACTCCCCAAATCCCAATATGGGCCAATTAATTTTATTCAGACAAAATTATTCTATGGCTCTTAACCAAAAATCTTAATCCAAGATACTCATTTTACAAATTTCCAACTGGTTACAATAAATTCCAGGTCCTCATCATCTGACACCTTTATTATTACAGTTGCCTTCTACCCGATATGTCTGCCTCCTGTCTCTTACTGGTTTAATCTATTCTCCACCAAACTAGTGGAGTATTTTTTTTTAATGACCCATTCATTAAGTCACTCTTTGGCTTAAGAACCATTAATGGTTTCTATTGTCTTTTGCTTGCCAACAAAGCTCCTTAGCCTGGCATGCAAGATCCCACATAATCTAGCACCACCTTAACTATGAAATTTTATCTTTTTTCAGCTCAAGAACTATCTACTCTCTGAAGCCTTTCTTCATCAAACTTATCCCATAATAAACTTTTCCATTACCTTAATTTCTGTAATGCATGTACTCTAAATATTCTGTGAATTAGCATTTGCATAAATAATCACAAATTGAGAGCTGGAAGAGATTTCTGTGAAACATCAATCCATACCAAATGGAATCTTAACTATATGTCTTGTTTTATTCTTTATTTAGTTCATATATATGTCTTACATTTTCAAACTGATTATACAGATGTCTTGAGGAAAGGGAACATATTATATTTTTTTCATATTCCTCACAATATTTTTGCAAGATTTTGAGTTCCAAATTTTCCTTCCCCCTTTAACAATTTATTTATTTAATAGTTTTGAATTTGTCAATACTTGAATAATTCTTCAATATTTGAATACATTGAAAACATTTTTACATTTGCTTTTAAAATATTTGCGTTCTATGTTCTCTCTCTTATACCAATCCATAACTAAGAAAACACATGTAAAGTAATGAATATGAAGTTGTAAAAGAAAAAACAGATCTCACACTAATGAAAAAAAAATTCAAGAAAAATTAAGTTAAACAGAAAGAGAGACACAGAGACAGAGACAGAGACAGAGAGAATTCTTCAGTCTGTATTCAGACACAATCAGTTCCTTTTCTGGGTGTGAAAGGATTTTTCATCATAAATCCTTCAAAGTAATTGTGGAAAATAGTACCACTAAAAATAGCTAACTCATTTACAGCTGGTCATCCCAGAACATTGCTTTTATTTTGTATATAATACAGCTTAAGTTCATGTAGGACTTTCAATTTTTTTTCCTAAGAGCATGCTGCTCATCATTTTTCATAGAACAATAACATTACACACACACACACACACATACACACACACACACACACACACACAAGTTTGTTGTGCCATTCCCCAATCGATGGGCATCCCCTTGATTTCAATTTTTAAACCCTGAGAAGGGGAACTGCTCTGAATATTTTTGGTCATTTGAGTCATTTAAGTAATTTTTCTTTTTTTTTTTTAATCTCTTTTGGTATTCATGCCTACTAGTGGTGTTGTTAGGTCAAAAGATATGCATGAATTTATAGCCCTTTGGGCACAGATCAATTTTTTTTTATCATTTATCAACTGGGACATAGCTCTTATTTTTTATAAATTTATTCTATGTTTGAGAAATAAGCCTTATCATAGAAAATGCCTTTGAATTTTTTTAAAAAAATTACTCTTGTGAACTGTATTTCCCCCATTTATTTTCTCCTTTTACTCTATCGGTCCTTAAAAGTGTTTTGGTACTGACCACTACCTCCCCCAATATGTCTTATTTTTTAATCATCTTCCTCCCCTTTCTATATCTCATTCCTCTCCTATTTTCCTGCAGGGTAAGACAGATTTCTATATCTATGTTGAGCATATGTGTGATGACCGCGTTTAGCACCCAGAGTATATTAAAATCAGCCAGAGTCAGAATAAGGGGAAATACTTGATCTTTATTCTCTGGTGAAGGGGAATGACAATATGAAATGAGAGCAGTTGCGACACGAATCCGGCCAGCAGTGCCTCTGCCTCTCTCACTCCACCCACCAAATTGTCTCTATGGCAAGTTTTACATCAAAACTTGCACAGAGAGTGGGCAAGACCATTCTTTCTCCAAGCATATATTAATAGAGTATTGTCCAATTGCTATTTAGCCTCACATGTTTGGGACCCCAGGGCAACGACTCAAGAGCTTCAGCCCATTATACATATGTGTTATTTCTTCTCTGAGCCAATTCTGATGAGAGTGAGGTTTACTCACTCACCAGCTCTTCATTCTCTTCCTCTCCACTTTAAAGCTTTTTCTTGCCTCTTTTTTTTATGTCAGATAATTTGCACCATTCCATCTCTTTATTTCCTTTTCTCCCAGCACATTTCTCTCTCATCTTTTAATTTCACCATTAAAAAAAAAAGATATTATCCCTTCATGTTCAACTCACACTGTGCCCTCTGTATATATATACTCCTAACTACCATAATAATGAGAATGTTCTAATGAGTTATGAGTATCATCCTCCCAAGTAGAAATGTAAAAAAAGAAAATTAACCTTATGAAGTCACTTATGATATTATTTTCCTTATGCTTTTTCAGTGTCCCACATTTGAAAATCAAATTTTCCATTCAGTTCTGGTCTTTTCATCACAAATGGTTAAAAATCCTCTTTCCTTGAATGACCACTTTTTCCTCAAAGGATTATACTCAGTTTTGCTGGGTAGGTGATTCCTAGTTGTAATCCTAGTTCCATTTCTCTTTGAAATATCATATTTCAAGCCCTCCAGTTCTTTCATGTGTAATCTTGTGTTATTCTGACTATGGTTCAACTATTTTTAAATCGTTTCTTTCTGCATGCTTGTAATATTTTCTCCTTGACCTGGGAGTTCTGAAATTTGGCTACAATGGAATTTTCATTTTGCTATCTCTTTCAGGAGGTGATCAGTGTTATCTTTCGATTTCTATTTTACCCCCGGTTCTACAATATCAGGAAAGTTTTGCTTGATAATTTCTTTGAAAAATGATGTCCAGATTCTTTTTTGATATGACTTTCAGATAGACCCATACATTTTAAATGATCTCTCCTAGATTTTTTTTCCAGGTTAATTGTTTTTTCCAATGAGATATTTCAGTTTTTTTCTATTTTTTCCTCTCTCTCTCTCTCTCTCTCTCTCTCTCTCTCTCTCTCTCTCTCTTTTATTGTATCTTGATTTCTCATAAAGTCATTAACTTCCATTTGCTCAATTCTATTTTTAAGGAATTATTTTGCTCAGTGAGCCAATTTTGCTTTTTAAGGCATTCTTCTCCTCATTAACTTTGTATATTTCCTTTTGTACCACTCTCAATTATTTTCCTAATTTTCCCTTTATTGCTCTTATTTGATTTTCAAAATCCATTTCAAAGTTCTCTATGGCTTGAGCCCAATCTTTATTTTTCTTGGAGATTTTGGATATAGGAGCTTTAACTTTGTTATCATCTTCTGTGTGTTTTGATCTTCCTTGTTACCATACTAACTTTCAATGGTCAGAAAAGTTTTTGTTGTATGTTCATTTTCCTAGCCTATTACTCAACTTTTAACAGACACTGTATCGAGTACTGCATACATTTTTTAAAAAAGAAAAGAAAAGAAATAAAGATGGCTCTCTACTCTCAAGTTTAATGGGGAACAGATGTTACTAGAGGAAACTGAAAAAAAGCAGGGATGGGGGGGTATTATGGTATCTAACACTGGGACGATGATAGTGACAAAACAGTAAAAAAAATCCCTGAGTGGTAGAGCCAGGTGAGAAATGAGAAAATTACAAAAGTTGAGATCTCTCCTTAAATGGAGATTGTAGTTTGAGGTCCCACCATCCAATGAGAGGGGCATAAGAAATCACAAGATAGAAATAATCTTAGAGGTTAAAAAAGTGTTTCAAGTAATGACTTTCCTGAAACATGTTGGAAAAATCATAGAAGTCTCAAAGTTATTCAAAATGAGAATTTCTCAGATAAGTTCTCTATTTAAATGGAAGTTTTGGATTTTATGCGTCTCCCCACTTTATTTTTCTGTGGCAATTGGGGTTAAATGACTTGCCCAGGGTCACACAGCTAGGAAGTGTTAAGTGTCTGAGACCAAATTTGAACTCAGGTCCTCCTGATTTCAGGATTGGTGCTCTATCCACTGCACCAACTAGCTGCCCCCATTTGTCCCCTTTTTATATCAGTACTTACAGTACTTGACAATACATTAAAGTTTTCACAAATGAATTTTTACTTTGACTCATACTTGCAACTGGAAAACTAATAATCTTATCACATGAAAAGAATTACAAGCATTGTGAAGGAATCAGTAAAACGGATGAGTTTGGGGGGATTTTTTTGGTTTTGTTTTGTTTTATTTTATTTTTTTGGAAATTACATCACAGACAAAATTCTGTAATCATTTAATAAACATTTGTCAAGTACTGTGAGGTAGATGGCATACTAGAAAAACACAAATTGACCTTTTTTCGACACACAAAATTAGATTTGACAAGGAAAATAATTGTAATTTTAAGTTACTTAGCCCATTTTTTTTTGATTTTTTTATTTATTTTTTTGAAATTTATTTTTTATCATTGTTTTTGAAAGTAATTCAGTGTCTGCCTTCGAGAAGACTCTCACTTCCCCTCTTCTGGCAATGATTCATAATCTTTTAATTCAGACTATTATGAATTTAGCATGATAGGTTTCTATTCCATACTTCAAATTTATACTAAGTTTGAAAGTCAGTAAAATCCTCACAGCAATAAGATGAAAAGAAAACCACACACACACACACTCTTACACTCACACAATCAGTATCACATATTTGCAAAGGATGATATATTGCTTTGGAAGACACTTTGAAGGTACAATTTCCTCCTTTCATAAGTGAAAAACTGAGGCTTATTTTGTAATTTGACTGATCTAGAATCATGTCAGTAGAAAAGAGCACTTTTTTTTGCAAATTAAGACAACTCTGAGATACTGCCTCACATCTCAGATTGGCGAAGATGAGAAGAAAAGATAGTGATAAATGATGGACAGGATGTGAAAAAGTTGGGACACTAATGCATTGTTGATGGAGAGCAATCTGAAACTATGGCTAAAGGGCTATAAAACTGTGCATACCCTTTGACAGAGCAGTGCAACTAATGGGTCTATATCCCAAGGAAATTATAAAGGAGTAAAAAGAACCCACATGTACAAAAATGTTTGTAGTAGCTCTTTTTGTGTAACAAAAAATTGGAAAATGAGTAGATAGTCTTTAGTTGGGGAATGGCTGAATAAGTTGTGGTACGTGAAAATAATGGAATATTATTATTCTATAAAAAATGATGAAAAAGCTGATTTTAGAAAGGTCTGGAAAGATTTACATGAACTTACCCTGATTGAAACAAGCAGAACCAGGAATAAATTATACACAGTAACAACAAGATTATGTGATGATGAACTAAACAAGACTTCATTCTTCTCTGGGATATAGTGATCCAAGGCAATCCCAATAGACTTTGGATAGAAAATTCCATTTGCATCCAGAAAGAGAAATATGGATATTGAACTATGGAGAATTGAACATATGCTATGTCCACTTTTTTTTTCTATTTTTTTTATCTCTTGTCATTTTCCCCTTTTGTTTTAATTTTCTCTCCCAACATGATTCATAAAAAATGTGTGTTTTAAAAGGTAATATACATATATGGTCAAAAAAAATTAAATTAAAAAAAATAGGAGCAGTTTTGTTCTTCTATGAGTTTTGTTTTCTTCATTTGTTTAAACTTCTGCTAGTCAAAAACAAAACAGTGCTGGACCCTTTTTATTCCATGCATTCTTCAGTTTATTAATTGAAACATTACATTTTTATGTGATATTTTCTCAGTGTCTACCTCTTATATTCACAAATTTAGATATCTTCTTTCGCTTTTGTATTAGGTAAAATGGGATATTTTGGGAACTGTAACAATGTTGGATGAAATTTAATCATTGCTCTCATAAATTTGAAGTAATTTTTGATTTCTATTATTACCAATGTGAAGTACACATGATTTCAGACTATTTGATGTTCCCTTTGAAGTCATATGTAGTTTCAAATTCCAAATCATGAAAGTCAAATTTAATGAGAAATCAGCACAGTTTAGTGTTCTGTAAAATTTTTGAAGACCTTCATTTGGTTTCACTTCAGCAAATTCTACTTAAAAGTCTCTTCAAAAATAGAAAAGACTGATATTCTGATTTAGAATTTTTCTTAATGCTACATGAATAAAAGGAAAGAAGCTTGTTCATTTTGACAATTCTGCATGCTACCCAATGAATATTTATCCAAGTAAACTTAATGCTGCTTTTAAATGTTCACTTTTAAGAAGGTATTTTTCAAATGTATTTGTCATATTTCAAAGAAGCCACAATTTCAGCAGATTCAGTTATTTCTCTAATTGTATACATCCCATTTCCTCTTCAGCACAATGGTGGTCTGTAATTCAGAAAGCCAACATGGTAAAATAAACAGGAATCATTTGAATTTACCCACATCCACACAACTGTGAAATAGCACCCCAAAATTAATTCTGCAACAGTAGACCTAACAAAAAAAGGGTGAAACCATTTTCTTATCTAAGACTACTTGGAAATTCACCAAGAAATTATTTTACTTAGGTAAAAGGGGAGCATCGTCTATGGCAGGCAGCATCCTGACAAGCCAGCAGCAGGTCCTTTTGAGGAAGGTGTAGTGAAGCATAGAAAGAGATGATTTGGAATTCATTTTTTTGGTAGATAATGTTAAAATTGTCTCTACAGGAAATTTGAAAAAAAATGAAACAAACAAAGAAACAAAAATAAAGGCAATCTACAAGGGCCAGTTAAGCTTGTTAGAAACTTTCAGCGTTTCTTCTCCATGATCATAGCTTTCAGAAACTTATAATTATGACCATGTAATGACATTTACAAGATTATGAGCAGTTTTTCCACTTTGAAAAATTTGAAAAAGTTTCTTAATATCAAATTCTGCAAAAAAGGAAATAATTTAATGCTAAATGAAATAGCAAAGAATGCTACAAAAGAGAGGTCAGATAGGAAAACCAAGTAAGAACAGTGCTATGGAAGCCACAACTGGGTTGTGGGAAATAAACAGTGATATTTTCAGTGGGAAATAGTGTAAAAAAAATTCAATAAAGGAATTGAGAAAAGACTCTGATGAGTTCGTCATTGACAATATCTAAGAGAGAGAGAAAGCAGTTTCAATTGAGCAATAGGGGTTAATATAAAATGCAAGATTCCTTTTAAATTTTGTTTTATTTAAATTGTTTTATATTAAATATACATTTAAACATTTTTAACAGTTATTTTTGGAGACACACACACACACACACACATACACAGAGAGAGAGAGAGAGAGAGAGAGAGAGAGAGAGAGAGAGAGAGAGAGAGAATATACTTCAAACTATGTTCAGACAATCAGTTTCTTCTCTGCATATGGATACAATTTTTCATAAGTCCTTTAGAGTAGTTGTGGATCATTGTACTATTGAGAACAGCAAAGTGATTTACAACTATTCATCTCAGAATGTAGCTATTATTTTGTATACAACACATTCTACTTTGAGTTCATGAAAAATTTTCAAGGTATTTTTTTTTTTTACTGAGAGCATCCTGTTCATCCTTTTCCACAGAACAAAAATAATTCCAAGACAATCATATACCACAATTTATTCAGCCATTCCCCAATTGATGGGCATCCATTCAATTTCCATTTTTTTTTTTGCCCTGAGAAGAAAGCTGCTACAAATATATTTATACATATAGGTCCTTCTCTTCCTTTTTTGTTAAATCTCTTTTGGTAATCATTCCTCATAGGGGTATTATTAAGTCAAATGATATATATTAATTTATAGCCCTTTGGGCACAACTCATATCATTTGACAATTTCAACAATTTTTTGATATTATCCCTTCATATTCAACTCCACACTGTGCCCTCTGTCTACATATATTCCTTCTAACTGCCATAATAATTAAAAATATCTAATAAATTACAAGTATCATCTCTCCATTTTGAAATGTAAACAAACAAATCTTATTAAGTTCCTTATGACATCATTTTCCTGATTTCTTCCTTATGCTTTTTTTGAGTCTTGCATTTAAAAATTGAATCTTTTCATTACTAATACTTAAAAATCCTCTATTTCATTTAATATCTCTACCTTTTCCCTTCAAGGATTATACTATGTTTTGCTGGATAAATTATTCTACCTCCACAGCTTTCCAGAATATCACATTCCAAATCCTCCAATCCTTTAATGTAGAAGCTGCTAAATCTTGTGTTATCCTTACTGTGGCTCAACTATAGTTTAATTATTTCTTTCTGGATGCTTGCATTTTTTTTTTCCCTTTGACCTCTTAATTCTGGAATTTGGCTACAATATTACTGGGAGTTTTCATTTTGGGATCTCTTTCAGGAGGTGATCAGTGGAGTCTTTAAATTTCTATTTTACCCCCTGATTCTAGAATATCAGGACAGGTTTTTTTAAAATAATTTCTTGAAAGATGATGTCCAACTAGATTAATTATTTTTAAATTATTTCTGCTGGATCTTTTCCAGCTTAGTTGTTCTCTCCCCCCACCCCCCATTTTGTTTTATTGTCATTTCTGATAGTCATTTGCTTCCAGTTGCTCAATTCTGATTTTTAAGGAATTATTTTCTCAATGAAGTTATGTACTTCCTTTCCCATTTGCGCAATCTTGCTTTTAAAGGCATTCTTCTCTTCAATAGGTTTTTCCTTTTCTTTTCCTAATTTTTACTCTATTTATCTTATTTGATTTTCAAAATCCATTTTGAATTTTTCCATAGCCTCAGACCAATTCTCATTTTTGTTGGAGGCTTTGGATGTTAGAGTTTTGACTTTGTTATTTCCTTCTGAGAGTGGGTTTTGATTTTTCATGTCATGTCATGATAGTAATTTTCCATGGTCTTTTTTTTTTTCTGCTCAATTTTTTAGTCTTGGCTTTTTAACTCTTTGTTAAAGTAGGACTCTGTTTTCAGGCGGGGGAGGGACAGTGAATTGTCTCAAGCTTCAGGAACTTTGTGCAAGTGTTTTCAGAGGTCCTCCTAGGGATTTGTCCACAAGAGCACTTTTTTCTGTCCTAAAAGTGTTAAGAGCATCCTTACTCCACTGTAGCTGTAAGATCTAGTATGCTAAGCCAATAGAATCCTGCTTTGCTGATGCTGAGACCGAGGCTGTGCTGGTGCAACCTACACTGGGATTTTGCAGTGGATTTTCACCCTGTTTCTACGGTCCTTTGCTGCTAATCTTCCAAGTCCAATATCATATCTCTAAGCTGAGAGATCTGCAAGCCACCATACTACAGCTGATTCACAGGTCCTGCTTTACTGATGCTGATGCCTGAAGCTGGGATAGGGGCTGTGCTGGCAAAAATATGACTAGAGGCAAACTGGATACCTACCCTGGTGTCACAGACCTTTTCTGCTGACCTTCTAAGTTGTCTTCAGCTATAAAATGTTCTACTCTATATTTTGGGGTCTTCTGGTGCTCCAAAATTTCTTAGAGTTATGATTTAAAGGAATTTGGAGTAGTTTGGGGAAAAGGTTGGATGTGTTCCTGCCTTTACATTGCCATCCTGGCTCCACGTTTAGTGATGCAAAAATTAAGAATTGAATATGCAGCAAGAAAGACAAGGTAGAAAATGTAGAATCTTTTTTGAGAATTATAAAAGTGAAGAAAATCAGAAATAAATGATGATACTTTAGAGAAATTTTAAACCAAAAAAAAATGATTTTGGGATTTCAGAATACTGAGTATCTTTGTGTTTGTAGACATAAAAAAGTAACCAATAGATTACAAAATAATGAAGATGAAGGATCAATAGACAATTATTTTGGAGGAAATGGGAGGGCATGAGATCAAAAGCAGAAGTGACATACTTATCCAGAAAGAGAGTTACAACAGTTTCTGAACCTGAGAGGGAGAGCTGATGAAAAGTTTTACAAAATAGGAGAAGATAAATCAGAGTTTTAAGCAGCAAGCAAATTTTAGAGGAATTTCAAAAATGGTTTTACCAATAGCAATATTTTTCAACTATAATCTCTCAGTGTTAATTTTAAAGTGACAACATTCATATAATCATGCATATAATTTTATTTGACAAGCTATTAAAGATAACAAAATGCTGTTCTTTTATAAATAATTTATTCTGATCTTTTTGTTTTTGCATTGCTTTTATTTCCTGTGGAGTTCTCTACTTTCCATCTCTTAAAGAGCAGATGCTATTCATGAACAACTACTAAAAACTGATATCATTACCTGCCATGATGAGTCAAGCACCTAATTTAAGTCCTACTTCTTTGTATTATTTATTCATACAATTATCCTTTTTCATACATTTAAGAAGTGATATCTCATATTAGATCATTGTTTTTTTAAAAAGCAGGTAAGATATCTATTTGAGACAATGTAGGGCAAACCAGATTGCACACCCAGATATTCTCCTACATATTTGGGTCACATATTTAAATATAAAAACCAAATGGATCTACAAACTCTTTTTGTCTGCCATAGCTTCCTTTTGTGCATTTTGGGAACCAGTAAGGTTTTCTTAGGATATTTACCTATAAGTTTCATTTCTTAACCTATCAATAAAATTTTAATGATGAAAAAAAGAGAATATTAGTGATCCTTGAGTTCAATTTCTTTGTTTTACAGAAGAGGCAGCTGGGAGTCATCAAGGTTAAGTGGCTTGTCTCAAGTTACATTAAGACAATAAAATAGATTTTTACAAGCTATAAATTAAACCTAATAATGATTCATTGTTGTTGTTATCTTTATTTTCTTGAAGAGAGGGTGATACACAAAGACACTAAACCTGGGTCTTCCTTGAAATATCCTTTCAATCAATACAAATTGCATTATTATCTCTTGGAGTTGTTTAAAACAATGAAAAGTTAAGTGGTTTGTCAGGGGTCACATAACCACTAAACACATTGGCTGTTCAGAGGATATATAAAATGCAGGTTTTCCTGACATTTGTTGGATTCTAATCCACCATATCACACAGATCTTGATTTTAATATATAACAACATACATTCCAAAACTAAAGATCTATAGAATAAACAAATGGGTGGTGGAAGGAGAGAACAAACTAAGAAAATCATGTCAAGAAAAGTACTACATATAATGATTATATATGTTTGTGATTTGGAATTCTCTAAACATCAGATCTTCATAAGGTGTTATATGATGTCTACTCACCTTCTTTTTCATTTTAGAAACAAGAACTTTTTTGTCTTTTTATTTAAACATAATAGAAATGGAGATAAAGCCAAAATGGAAGAGTAAAGGCAGGGACTTGCCTGAGCTATCCTAGCAACCCCGTCCAAATGCTTTAAATTATCTAAACAGATCTAGAACAGCAGAACTCACAAAAACATGGAGTGAAACAATTTTCCTGTCATAGATCACTTTAAATCCCTCAGCCCACAGAACATAAGAGGCTTGAAAAATCAGAGATTAGGATGCCTCTTTACTAGCAGCAAAGCAGGACTCTTGTTCATACTTGGATCTGGACCACAATTCTGGTTACAATCCCAGGAAGAGGAAGGGCACTAGCCACAGTGGAGCAGGAATTCTTCTCAAAATCACATAGCAGAAAAGAGTTCTTTTGGTTAGGTACAGACAGGAACATAGTCCAGAATAGTAATAAACACATCTCTTCTTAGATATTGCCACCTTGCAAGAACTGAGAACTCCCAGGTTCTTAGAACTGTCTCTGAAAACAACTGCACAAAAAAACCTTTCAGTGCACCCTTCACCATGAAAGCAAAGTCTTACTTGAATAAAGAGATAAAAGTCAAATAATGTCTTGGGAAAAGGAGCAAATAGAAAAATATTCTGATCAGAGAAAGTTACTATGGTGACAAGCAAAATCAAAACATACACTCATAAGAAAATAACAAAGTTAAAGCTGTTAAATCCAAAAGCCTCCAAAAAAATGAATTGATTTCAGGTCATAGAAGAGCTCAACAATTATTTGGAAAATCAAGTAAGAGAGGGAGAGCAAAAATTGGGGAAAGAAATGAAAAATTCAAGAAACAGCTTCATAAAGGAGACATACAGACAAAATAATATCTTAAAAACAAGATTAGGGCACATGGTATGAGGTATAAAAAGCCAATGAGGGGGGAATGCCTTAAACAAAAGACCTGGCCAAATGAAAAAAGAAGCACAAAAATTCACTGAAGAAAAAAAATCGTTAAGTTGAATTGGCCAAATAGAAAAGGAAGCCCAAAAACACATTGAGGAAACTGATTCCTTTAAAATGTGAATTGAGTAAATGGAAGCTAATGACTTTATGAGGAATCTAGAAATAATAAAACAAAACCAAAAGAATGAAAAAATAGGAAAGAATGTAAAATATCTCATTAGAACAATAACTGACTTGGACAATGGATCCAAGAGAGATAATTAAAAAAAAATTCAGGAGAGATAAATTAAAAATTATTGAACTATATTAAAATCTTGAACAAAAATGGAGCTTAAACATCATCTTTCAAGAAATTATAACAGAAAACTTTCCTGATATTTTGGAACCACAGGACAAAACTAGAAATCAAAAGATTCCATTCATTATCTTCTAATCCCAAAATGAAAACTCCCATGAATATTTTTCCATATTCCACAGTTCCCAGGTCAAGGAGAAATATTTCAACCAACTAAAAAGAGACAATTCAGGTATCAAGAGGCTATAGTTTTAATAACACAAAATTAGAAGCTTCTACATTATAAGATCCAGAGAGCTTTAAATATGATATTCCAGATAGTCTAAATAGGAAAAAATGATAGTTCATGAAATAGAGGCCTTTTAGGCATTCTTGAAGCAAAAACCAGAATTGAATAGAAAATTTATGTTTCAATTATAAAACTCAAGAAAAACATAAAAAAGATAAACAGGAAAGGGAAATCATAAGGGACCTAATCAGGATAAACTGTTTATATTCCTACATGGGAAGATGATGCTCATAATTCATAAGAATTTGCTATTTATTAGGGCAGTTTGAAATATCTATAGACAGACTGCACAATTGTGAGTTGAATATTAAGGAATGATAAACTTTAAAAAAAAAAAAGAAATAAAATTAAGGGATGTCCTGGGAGAAATGGAAAAGGAGAGATAAATGTGATAAACTACCTCACATAAAAGAACAAAGGAAAAGCTTTTAAGTGGAGGGATGAAGAGGGTGATAAAAGAGAGTGAGTGAACCTTGCTTTCATTGGAATTGACTCATGGAGGAAATAACATGCACAATCAATTGGTTATAGAAATCTACCCTGCAGGAATGTAGGAGAAGATGATAAGAGAAACAGAGTGATAGAAAAAGGCAGGGAGAAATACAAAAACAAAACTTTTGAAAAGTGAAAGGGTGAACAGAGAGAGAAAATAAAATAAATAGAAGGCCTAAAATGGGAGGAAATATAGTTAACAAAAGGAATTTGTGGGGGGGGGGAATTTAAGAGGGTTTCCCTGATAAAGGCCTCATGTCTAAAACATATAGAAGACCAAATTAAATTTATAAACATAAGAGCCATTCCCAAATTCATAAATGATCAAAATATATAAATAGTTTTTAGATGAACAGATGGAGACAAAGTTACATGAAAAATATTTAACTTGAACCAAATCAGTTTTATTTATTTAGTAATGAAGAGAACCAGCTACACCCAAGGAAAGAACTCTGGGAAATAAGTGTGAACCACTACATAGCATTTCCACTCCCTGTTATTGTCCACTTGCATTTTTGATTTCCTTCTCAGGTTATTTTTACCTTATTTCTAAGTCCAATTTTTCTTGTGCAACAAAATAACTGTATGGATATGTATACATATATTGTATTTAACATATATATATATATATATATATATATATATATGTGTGTGTGTGTGTGTGTGTGTGTGTGTATGTATATATATATATATATAAAGCTATAATAAAAATTTTTTCTAAAAGAAAAAGAAAAATGTTCTAACTCCCTACTGATTGGAGAAATACAAATTAAAACTATTCTGAAGTACAGCAAGTCATACCTATTAGATCAGCTCAAAGAATCAAAAAAGGAAATGACAAATGGTGAAGGGAATGTGGGGAAATGAGAAACCAATGAACTCTTAGTGGAATTGTGAACTAATTCAACTATTTTGTAGAACAATTTGGAAATGTAGCTATAAAATCATGTAAACCCTTTGATCTAGCACTACCACTTTTGGATCTTTATCCCAAAAGAGGCAAAAAGAAAAAAAAATAAGGAAAAAGACCTATTTGTACAAAAATATTTATAGCAACTCTTTTTCTCAGGGCAAAAAATTAGTAAGGAGATGGTTATCAATAGTGGAATGATTGACAAATTGTGTGATATGATTGTGAAGGAATACTGTTGTGCTGTTGCGAAGTGAAATGCACTCCATAGAAACTAACAACAATATTTTAAGATGATCCCCTGTGAAGCACTTAGCTACTCTCAGCAATATAATGATCCAAGACAACCCTGACAGATTTATCATGAAAACTGCTATTCATCCCCAGACAAAGAACTAATGGTATCTGAATACATATTGACACATACTTTTTTTTTTGTTGTTGTTAACTTTATTTTCTCAAGGATTGTTTTCCCCCTAGGGGAAGGAGTTTCTTATGTTTTCTTTTACCACATGAGTATTATGCTTGATTACATATGTAAAAACTTCATCAAATTATTTGCTTCATCAGTGAGGGGTTATGAGAAGGAATGACCAGAGAGAATTTAGAACTCAAAGTTTTCAAAACACATTTAAAAAATTGTTTTTACAAGTACCTGGAGGGAAATAAACTACTAAAAATTATAATAGCAATAAAAACAGAAATGTTTAGGGAATTATTACACTGAGACTAAAAAGTGAAATTTTTGCCTTGGTAGATATTGATCTGTGATTAGCAAGTTCACATAGAACTGCTTATAGCTTTCTAATTTAAACAAGTAATCAAACTGTCCACTAAACTGTGGAAGTTTTGAATACTTTAGGAAAAAAACTATTGCTAGTACCAATGACATTTCAGGAATACCAGTGGGACTTCAATGTTGTACACTTTTTAAAACATGTTTAAAGGTTACAATATATTTGACATCTTAAGATAACTCATTTCCTTTAGAATCTATTAACTTTTCCTTATTTCTATGGTATTTGCTGCAGCTCACATTCTTCTCATATAGAGGGCAGCTTATCCCTCTGAATTGTACATTCCCTGCCACTAGTAGAGCCTTTTTCCAGACAAACAAAACTGACTAGCATCCAAAACATTATAATAACATTTGTCTCAGTTGTTGATGAAGGCCAACACATATTAATTTGTCATTTGCTGCATATTTATCAACCAGATTGCAGACTATTGCCATACTGAGGCAGTTAAAAGCCTTTATTAAAACTGATGTTCTTTGGAAACATAATTTCTTTCAGCTTACATATTATATTTTTGTTTAATATTTTTGATGCCTATCATGCTAATAATAGTTTAGAATAAATAAAAAATATTTTTTTATTTTTTAATATTTTTGATGCCTATCATGCTAATAATAGTTTAGAATAAATAAAAAATATTAAAAATAAAAATAGCCAAACAGAAATCGTTGTGCTTTTTGAAAAAAGAATTACTATGAAAGATTCTTCTCCTGTTATGGCAGGAAGTTATTTTCTTTCCTCTCTCATAGTGCCAGCCTTGAAATTTCTAAAATGAAACTGTATTACTGGTGGAACTGGTACAATAGCAGCTGGTAGTTACCATGACAATCATAATTTTAAGGATTTTTGCCTGCGACCTTTATGGTAGAATATCAGGAGGCAAGCGTGCTGTACAGAGATGCAAACTAACTAGTATACAGAACCTTTTTTCATATGTTAAAAAAATATATACCTAGAAACTTTAAAGTGTGAAAGGGTCCTTTTTAGCATCTACACTTAGGGTTGTAATAATAATATATGTAATATGCTAGGGAATTCTCAAAAATAATAGTAATAAAATCTAAGGGGAAGGAGAATTTTACAGATTTAAATAGGAATGCTGAGCAAAATATAAGTTCAAAATATACAAACATGTTAAGAATTTTGCTTTGGGAAAGAACATTGTTGTAGAATGGAGAAAGAGTGTTCTCTCCTCATCCCCTGTATTTTTGCATTACAATAATATAATGAGATTTTAAAATATGCATAGTAAAATGCCACAATAAACATCAGCCATGGTGTATAGAAAAAAATTAGGCATTTTGTAAATACATCACTGGAGCTGAGTTCAAATCCTTACTCTAACACTTACATGCTATATAACCCTGGACAAGTCACTTAATTTGTCTTAGGGTTGTTGTGAGGATCAAATTTGGTAACATAAATGCTTTGTAAGTCTTAAAGGGCTAAATTATGATATGGCTACCATTATTCAGTATTGATTATTGTTGTTGTTTAGTCTGACTAACAAACTTTGTAACTATTAAGACCTGTTTGACTCTTTGTGACTTCATTTGGGGATGTTTTGGCAAACATATCAGGATGCTTTGCCATTTGTCTCTCAAGTTCAATGTACAGATGAGGAAACTGAGGCAAATATGCTAAAGACTTCCTGATGGTTACACAGCTAGTTAAAAGTTTAGTGAGAGGTAGAATTTGAACTCAAGTCCTCAACATCTGTGCAGGTACTCTATCCCCACTGTATCACCTAGCTGCTTCATTAATGATTACTAGTAGTAATTATTAATAATTTATCTAATTACCCAATGTTTATCCTCTAAAATATGTATTTCTAAATGTTTTTGTTTCATGGAAACCTAAAAACCCATATATCATTTTCATAATAATAAAATATACTAAAATGCAAAGAAAACTAATCACATTAAATAAGTACATCAAAATGCTAAAAGAAAAGTTCATTGGGCCTAGAAAAAAATTCCTGACTTAAAATGCAATTCACTAAGTCATGTATAGTCCATTTGATTGTTCATACAGACTAAGTAAATTATGTTAGTCCTTGAGACTAGGTGGTCTTTCAGGACTTCAATATGTTAAAATATTGGAGGATTCCTGATTGATAAGTGTTGGAATCCTTACTAACTGCTAACTAATTAGAGTTGATCTAATCTTACAAGAAGATGTTTTGGGCAGAACCTGAAACAAGGTACTAAGTAGAACTAAGTTCAATGAGTTCACACCTCCCTTGAAGCTCGTTGGGCCAGAGAGCACTATGGGAGAAAACCCATAATCCCTCTCTCTCGTATCCCACAATTCCTCCCTCTTGGATAAAAGAAACAGACAGAAGCTCTCGGTCAGATTTCAGTAGAGTTACGCCAGAAGCCCTCTCTCCGAGGCAAGGCAGAATATTTTCCACTTGGCTGGCTGGTGGCAGAAGTGTTCTTCGGAGAGTGAAGACGCTACAAGTCGAGATTTCAGCGGAATGACATGAAGAGTTGGAGCTGGCTGGAGGCTGAAGAAAGCAGAGGCAGAGGCTGAAGGACCAGACCTTTGGATTTGGTGACATTCGGAGAGAGCTCTTGGAACCAAGCAGAGAGATAGGCCTCTAAGCTAACCGGGCTATATTGGGACAATAAAAGATCTGAACTTTTATCACCTGGCTGCGTTTTGAGAAGAAAAAACTCACCACATTTTGGCGCCCGAACAGGGACCGATTCAGATCCATCTGAACTAGATCACAACATTTTGGCGCCCTGAACGTGGGACTGACAGACCCCTCAGTGGATTTCAGTGGAAAAGCTCTGATCCTGATTCAAGTGGAAAAGCCTCTGATCCTGATCCAGTGGAAAAAACTTCAACCCAGAAATTAGGGTGAGTGCAACAAAGAAATTTTGTTAGAAGAGTTAAAGTAGAATTTCAGCTAAGATGGGACAGATATTTAGAAAACAGTCTGTTTCTGTTCAAGGAAAATGTTTAGAGAGCATTGTCAAAGTTATGGAAAGCCAAGGTTTAATTATAAGTTTACAGCAAATCACTGAACTTTTACAAACTGTAAAGGATATATGTCCTTGTTTCTCTCTTGATAAGGAATTAGATCTAAATGAATGGAAATTGGTTGGAGAGGATCTTTGTCAATTCTATGATAAAAATGGGCCTAACTCAATAATTAATACATATAATGTAATACAATTGGCTATAAGAAGTTATTTAAGTGATAGAATGATGAAAAGGAAAGTACAGGAGGAAGTGCCAACTTTACTAGGTGAAAAGGAGGACAAATCAGATGAGAATGGAGTTAATTACAATTCTGAGTATGATACTTCACAGAAGGAGGAATTAGGTGATTCCACATCTCATGACCCTCCCCCCGCAATTAACCCTTCATGGGTAGAACAAGGGGGAGGGAGAGAGACAGAAACACAGTCAGCTTCTCCTGTAAAGCAGAATTTGACAAGATTAGAAAAAGCATTAATTAAAGCAAAAAATGAAGGAGAAGATATATCTGATTTTATAAATGCATATCCCGTGATTGAAGAGCTCAACTCCTCAGGTCAAAAAGAGAGAAAATACACTCCTTTTAATTTGGGACGCAATAGGCAAAAAGGAGCTGTTGTACAAATCACTTTTGACCAACTAGCTGGTGAAGGTCAGTATGCAGAGAGTTCAGAACAGATTTATTATCCCATAACAGTGTATGAGCAAATTTCTAAGGCTGCAATAAAAGCTTGGAATTCTCTCCCTGGACAGAAAGATGGAAATAATGCTTTCACAAAAATAGAGCAAGGTCCCAATGAACCTTTTGCAGATTTTGTGGGATGTTTACAAACAGCTGTAATAAGAACCATTGGAGACAATGCAGCAACAGAAATAATGACTAAACATTTGGCTAAGGAAAATGCCAATGAGGTTTGCAAAAGAATTATATGGGGGCTAGACAAAGATGCTCCTTCAGAGGAAATCATAAGACGCTGTGCCACAGTGGGCACAAATGCTTATTATACCCAGACTATGATGAACATGGAAAGACAAGGTCCTTCTTGGCAGAGGAATTCTAGAGAAACTCGTCGATGTTTTCATTGTGGAAAAGTTGGACATCTAAGAGCCCAATGTAGATACAGAGATACAATGAGAAGACAGGGTGAGAGAAAACCCAAAACCCCATGTCCAAAATGTAACCGAGGCTTTCACTGGGCCTCTAAATGTATATTGACCCAGAGGAATGAGAGGCAGGGCCCAGCTCTAAAGTATCAATCAAAGGACAGGTAGGGCATGATAGCAGCTGAGGTTACACCCAGAGAGACTTTAGAAATTCAGGATTCTGATGTCATCAGCCAACAGAAAAGCAATCAGGATTACAGTTGGGAAGAATACAGGCCTTTTAAGACAACAAGACAATATCCAATGCAAACGACTCCAATGTAATTACCAGATGATGAGGAGAAATCCCAAATTTGGTAAATAGAAGGGAATTAGATTAACTGCTTGGGGAAGAGGATCTGCTTATATTTCCACAGATGAAGAAAGAATCAGATGGCTGACAATGAGACTGTCAAAAGGATTCTTAAAATCTTCAGAAATCATTGGGTTCCCTGAGATGAAAAATTGTTGATGAGACTTTTTGCAGTACTTCAGAGCTTACAGGAATTATTAGATTCCTGGCACATGAACTAATGGACAATGGATTCCTTATGGACTATTTCTAGGACTTATGGACATTTGTAAATTTTCAGGTCGATTTATGTTGTTACATTACTACTAGCCTGTGTTATATTACTATGTGCTTATGTATTTTAAGCAATTGCAAGAATCATTGGATTTCTTGAGATGAAAGATTGTTGATGAGACTTTTGCAGTAGTTAAATTTTCATGTTGATTCATGTTATTTGTTACATTACCACTAGCCTGTGTTATATTGCTGTGTGCTTTTGTAAATTATGTATAATGCCTCCCATATTGATGGATTTATGTATACCATGTATATCTGTTACAAAGTTCTGGCCCATATTGATGGATTTATGTGTACCCCTTCAGAAACCCCCTATGTTTTAAAACAAAAGAAAGGGGGAGAAGTTTTAAATGTGGTGAGTTTTTTCTTCTCAAAACGCAGCCAGGTGATAAAAGTTCAGATCTTTTATTGTCCCAATATAGCCCGGTTAGCTTAGAGGCCTATCTCTCTGCTTGGTTCCAAGAGCTCTCTCCGAATGTCACCAAATCCAAAGGTCTGGTCCTTCAGCCTCTGCCTCTGCTTTCTTCAGCCTCCAGCCAGCTCCAACTCTTCATGTCATTCCGCTGAAATCTCGACTTGTAGCGTCTTCACTCTCCGAAGAACACTTCTGCCACCAGCCAGCCAAGTGGAAAATATTCTGCCTTGCCTTGGAGAGAGGGCTTCTGGCGTAACTCTACTGAAATCTGACCGAGAGCTTCTGTCTGTTTCTTTTATCCAAGAGGGAGGAATTGTGGGATACGAGAGAGAGGGATTATGGGTTTTCTCCCATAGTGCTCTCTGGCCCAACGAGCTTCAAGGGAGGTGTGAACTCATTGAACTTAGTTCTACTTAGTACCTTGTTTCAGGTTCTGCCCAAAACATCTTCTTGTAAGATTAGATCAACTCTAATTAGTTAGCAGTTAGTAAGGATTCCAACAGATAAGTCACAAGGAATTTGCAGATGATATTACAAAAATGAATAGTAATGTTAGAGTTGTAGAAAAGGTTGGAGATTGTAGAAAAGAAGAAAATGTTTTCTATGATAATAAATTTTTTACATCCTCTTGAACTTCATTTTGGATCTATATTCTTTTCATAAATTAGAGCTGTCCTGGAAGGCACAAAATTGTTGATTAAGGCAGTAGTTTTGAAAACTTTTGCCAAGCTTGTCAGTGATTTAAGCAGTGACTTGGCATATATATGTGAGAATTTCTAAAACAATAATACAGCCATTGGACTAAATCAATGCTTTTCTCAACATTCACTTGCAAACACTTATGAAGTAACTGTTATTTATCAGGCAATGTGCTAAGTTTTGGGGATATAAAGAAAGGTAAATAATAGTACATACTCCCAAGAAATGTACAATATAGAAGAAGCAGCAACATGCAAATATAATTTTTTTTAAACAATCATGCAATGAATTTGTAATGTACTTTTAAATTTTCATGTATTTAAAATTATCTATTTGGCTTCATATAACCCCTTTTATATCTTGTTTGAGCAGGAATTTGGGGATTTTTCAATTTATTCATTTTTTAAAGTTTGTTTTTAGCTGCATCCAATTCATTGATATGTTTTTCTCTCTTTTATTGAGGTATACAAAGTTTTAAAAGAGCTTAAAAATTTCCTCTCAGGACTGTATCTCTATATACCACAAATTTTAGAATGTTGTCTCATCAATGAGATGATGAAATTATTAATTGCTTCTATAATTTGTTCTTTGACTCACTCATTCTTTAAGATTAGATTATTTCATTTCCAATTACCTTTTAATCTATATTTAAATGGCTCTTTATTAAGGGACACTTTATACAAGACAAATTAGAAATAATCAACCAAGGAAAATAAGGAAGTTTCTAGATTAAGACTATCTTGAGTTTGGAACTGACTGTACTATTTTTGCACTTAATACTAAATATATAAAAATAGTTTTCAGCATTCTTTTCTGTAAGATTTCAAGTTCCAAATTTTTCCCTCCCTCAATTCCCTTTCCCCTCCCCAAGACAGCAAACGATCTAATATGGATTATACATGTACAATGTTGTGTTAAACATATTTGCACATTAGTCATATTATGAAACAGGAATTAGAATAAAAGGGAAAAAAACACAAGAAAGGGGGGGAAAAAAAGACTGAAAAGAAAATACTTCATTCTGCCTTCAGACTCCATAGCATTTTCCATCATATGCCTTTTGAATTTCTCTTGGATCACTGCATTGTTGAGAAGAGCTAAGTCAATCATATCTGATAATCTCACAATGTTGCTGTTAATATGTATAATGTTCTCATGGTTCTGTTTTCATTCACTCAGCATCAGTTAGTGTAAGTCTTTCCAAATCAAATCACACAATTTCTAAAGCAAATTTCTAAAGTTGAGGTCAAAACAGACTACTCCAGGAACAGAAAAGCAAGCTACCATTTTCTTTGTGACTTATCACATACCATTCAACTCTTTGACACTATCATAAATTGAAATGTCAGCACCCTAGATTATAGTTAGAAGTGAATCAAAAGGCAAGGAAGGCTATTGAGCAGAAATGTTATGTGCTAAGAAAGGCTTAGATGTTAAATAGATTGCAATTAAATATTATCTAGGACTTCTGGATGGTAGCCAATATTATCACAATATAGTTGATGGATAAAGCGGGACATGTATAATTCCAAAAGACAGGTTATCAATATGTAATAGTGATAAATATGTGTTTAAAATGTATTCCTTATGCACAAGCACATTTGGAAATACATAGTTTTCAATCAAATTAAATAATTTTAGGACTGCATTATAGTATAAAATAATATATTACTCTATACCAAAAATATACCTAGACCTAAAACATAGACCTAAAAATTATATAAATCCTATATCATGACTTTCTGGCTCATAGGATAATTAGGAATCCATACTAGAAAGAAGAAAATTTGAATTTTAATATTTTCCCTTTCTATAACATCAAATTAATATTAACATTAATGAATGGTAAAATAACCCAAAACTAACTGATGAAGGAGAAATAAAAGGTTTAAATAAACATGCTTTATTCTTTTTTAGTGGCAAAAATAACCTACACAAACTTGGGATATGAGAAAAGAACTACTTTTAGTAAAGTTAAATTTTGACATACAAAATTTATTTGACAATTCATATTTTTGATTTTGCTCCTTTCATTTATTTTTCTCATACATTTCAGTAAATAATGCAATTTTAATACACTTCATGGGAGCAGACTTTGAGATCAGGTAATAGAAAAGATAGAACTAACTTTTTTATAATACTGTGAAGTTTTTTAAAAATCTAGAGATTTTCAGGAAAGATGGCAGCACCAACAGTTTCAACTCATTCTGTTCTGCCTGGAGATTACACAATTTTGATTTGATCCTTTGTCTAAAGGGATCAAAAAGGATAAAAGTCTACCATGAGTCAGAGTAGGTGGTAGGTACAGCTGCCAGTGGAGTGTACTCAGACCTTTTTCTACTTCATGTCTAAAGTAGTGCTAGCCAGATTCTCAGTACTTACCTCAAAAGAAGAATAATACCTTCCTGATTTGTAGATATTGAGGAATATATGAAGTACTGTACAGTACTTTAGCAAAAATAAAACAAAAAAAAATTTTAAAAAAATTAGAACAAGAAAAGAATATAAAACTCTATGCAGATGCTATGATAATATGCATAAAGAATCCTAGAAAATCATTCAAAAACTTACTAAAAACAATTAACAGCTGTAGCAATGTTGCAGAATACAAAATAAATTGGCATAAATCATGAGCATTTCTATATATTATTGGAAAAGCTCAGCAACAAAAAAATGGGAAGAGAAAATCCATTTAAAATAACTGTAGATAATATAAAATATTTGAGTGTCTACCATTGTTTTGGATGGTTGTATTGCTGAGAAGAGTTAAGCCTATCATAGTTAATCATCACTTTTTTGCTGTTGCTGTATACAATAGTCTCTTAGTTTTTGCTCACTTCTCTCAGTATCAGTTCATATAAGTCTCCTCAGGCTTTTCTGAAATTAGCTTGCTCATCATTTCTTATAGAATAGTAATATTCATATGCCATTCAGCTATTCTCCAATTCATGGGCATCCACCAAATTTCTAATTCCTTGTCACTACAAAAAAGAGCTTCTACAAACATCTTTATGCATGTGGGTCCTTTTTAAAGGTGGCGATTCTTAATGATGTAAAGAGCTTATTATAAGCATAATAAAATATGTAATAACTTGAAAATTGATGAAGTCATTTTCATATATTATTTCATTTGATTATAACAATCTCTGAATTCATGAAAAATATATAGTATTATTATCTTAATTTTACAAATATGAAAACTGAAGCTGAGTGTATAAATAACTTTTCCAGGGTCACATAGCTAGTAAATTTTTGTTGCCATTATTTATAAAATGTTATTTATGTTTACAATGTTATTAATGTATATATTGATCTAGTTTTATTTGCTTATCTGCTTTGGTTCATACTTTGATTCTCAGATTATCTCTGAAACTGTCTCATTTGTAATTTGTTAATGTAAAGTAGTATTCCATTATATACACAAATCACAAATTGTTCTGTTACTCCTCAATCCCTTACTTTCCAATTCTTTTGAATTATATTGCACTGACACGTATTCAAATATAACTCATTCTCTTTCTTTTATCTCTCTAGGGCATAGATTTACTAATGGTATAGCTCAAAGTATATGCATGGTTTAGTAACTTTGCAGGTCATAGTTCTGAAGTGTTTCCTAGAATTGCTAGAAAAATTCAGAACTTTACCAACAGAATATAAATGCACCTATTTCTCCACAATCTCTTTAATATTAATCATGTCACCTTTTTTAACATTGCACATTAAATTAGTGAAAATGCAGCAATAGCTAGGTAACTACCATTCATGACAACATTTTTCATATAAAATGTTATATGATCTTCACAACTCTTCAAGACATCTACCATTATTATTCCATCCTACAGTTGAAATTTTGTTTTACGTTATATTTCTTTAATCATTAGTGAGATTTTTTTTTTGTTTCCAAACTCTACTTATTTAATTTTGTATCAGTTCATGTATCTTTTCAAACTTCTTTGTATTCTGTATATTATGTTTTTGTTTTTGTTTTTTGGTTTTTGGTTTTTTTTTTTTGTTTGTTTTTGTTTTTGTTTTTGTTTTTTGGCAGCATGGGACTATCCTTCTTTAGTCATATATTTAGATACCTATTTTTAACTTTAAATTACTAAATTATATTTTTGAGGCAATTTTTTAAAAAAAAAGAGTACCCAAAATATGTATGAGAACTTTTCCCAAGTGCATGAGACAATTTACATATAGGAATATATATAAAATTGATCTAGTATTTAATTGCATCGATAGTTAAAAGATAAATGATCTCTCTCCCACAGTTCCGATGCAGCTCCCCAGATGGAATAGAAAATAGAATGTTGTACTTAAAGTCAACAAAACTGATAGTTCTGAGTTAAAATCTGGTTTTAGACACTTTTTTCTCTATGTGACACTGAATAACTCCCTTCACCCTTGTTGCCTCATTATTTTCATCTATAATATGAGCTGATGAAGGAAATGGCAAACCTCCACAGTATCCTTGCCAAGAAAACCCCAAATGAGGTCTGAACAATAACAACAACATATTCCTAGGCTGTCTAATAAATCAAAACTATTTTATGAATAAACCTCAAATTCAATTACTCAAATAACTTTAAGTTTTCTTTACTAGCAATTTTATTTTTCCTATCAAAACAGCTCCTCAACTCCTTTTTTTTTTCCCTGAGGTCCTCTTTATATGAATGAAGACATCTAACAGAATTCCAAATTTCTGACTTAGTTGTGTAATACATGCATTTCCCCCTTCTTTACAGATTAGCCAGGTAGACAATTAAATGCTCTCTTAATTTGCTTTAAATCTTATTCATACAACCCATTTTAAATCTTATCTTGATAGAAGGTGTAAAATGTTGGTCTGTATATAGTTTATGTCTTATTATTTTTCAATTTTCCTAATAGTTTTTTTGTAAAATTGTGATTTTTTTATTCCCAAAGTAGGATTTCAGGATTTATCAAACACTAGTTTACCATGGTCATTGACTATTTTTTTCTTGCATATCAGATCTATTTCACTGATCCCCTGTTTTATTTCTTAGCCAGTACCAGCTAATTTTGATGATTTTCATATATCTTCAACAATGTGGGCAAAATATTTCCTAATGATTGCTTTGATTTCTTTTTTTTTTAAAAAATTAACCAGTGACTTATCAATCTTTCATTGCTTGGTTGGTTGTTTTATCCATAAAAGCAGCTCCTGGTTTATTTATTAAATCAAAAGTGTTTTTTTAAACTTTCAATCTTATTCATCTCATTTTTTGTTTTCAATTTAGGGCTCAATTTTGGATTTTTAATTTTTTTTCAGGTTGTTGTTTAGTTGTTTTCATTTTATGTCTAATTCATTGATCTATTCTTTTCCATTTTGTTGATGTAAGATTTTGCAGATAAAATTTTTCTCTAATTATTTCTTTGGCATCATACCATAAATGTTTGATATGTTGCCTTATAATTGCCATTTTCTTTCATGAAATTATTGATTGTTTCTATGGCTTTTTCTTTGAACCACTTATTATTTAGGATTAGTAACTTAGTTTTTAATTATTTTAATAGATATTTCCACTGGCCTTTATTAAATGCAATTTTTTATTTCATTGTGACCTGAAAATAATATATTTAATATTTCTGCTTTTCTACATTTGATTTTGAGGGGCTTATGTCCCATTAAATGGTCAATATTGTGCAATTATATGTTGATGAGAAAAAGATATATTCCTTTATGTTCCAATTCAGCTTTCTCCAAAAGTCTTCCATATATAACTTTTCTTTTTTTTTTTTAATAATTTTTTATTGATAGAACGCATGCCAGGGTAATTTTTTACAGCATTATCCCTTGCATTCACTTCTGTTCCGATTTTCCCCCTCCCTCCCTCCACCCCTTCCCCCAGATGGCAAGAGTCCTTTACATGTTGAATGGGATGCAGTATATCCTAGATACAATATATGTGTGCAGAACCAGTTTTCTTGTTGCACAGGGAGAATTGAATTCAGAAGGTATAAATAACCCAGGAAGAAAAACATAAATGCAAGCAGTTTATATTCATTTCCAGTGTTCTTTCTCTGGGTGTAGCTGCTTCTGTCCATCTTTGATCAATTAAGGCTCTCTTTATCAAAGAGATCCACTTCCATCAGAATACATCCTCAAACAGTATCGTTGTTGAGGTATATAATGATCTCCTGGTTCTGCTCATTTCACTCAGCATCAGTTCATGTAAGTCTCGCCAGTCCTCTTTGTATTCATCCTGCTAGTCGTTCCTTACAGAACAATAATATTCCATAACATTCATATACCACAATTTAATCAACCATTCTCCAATTGATGGACATCCTTTCATTTTCAAGCTTCTAGCCACTACAAACAGGGCTGCCACAAACATTTTGGCACATACAGGTCCCTTTCCTTTCTTTAGTATCTCTTTGGTGTATAAGCCCAGTAGAAACACTGCTGGATCAAAGGGTATGCACAGCTTGATAACTTTTTGAGCATAATTCCAAATTGCTCTCCAGAATGGCTGGATGTGTTCACAATTCCACCAACAATGTATCAGTGTCCCTGTTTTCCCACATCCCCTCCAACATTCCCTATTATCTTTCCCTGTCATTCTAGCCAATCTAACAGGTGTGTAGTGGTATCTCAGAGTTGTCTTAATTTGCATTTCTCTGATTAATAATGATTTGGAGCATATTTTCATATGTCTATAAATAGTTTCAATTTCTTCGTCTGAGAATTGTCTGTTCATATCCTTTGACCATTTATCAATTGGAGAATGGTTTGATTTCTTATAGATTAGGGTCAATTCTCTATATATTTTAGAAATGAGGCCTTTATCAGAACCTTTGCTTGTATAAATGTTTTCCCAGTTTATTGTTTCCCTTCTAATCTTGTTTGCATTTGTTTTGTTTGTACAAAAACTTTTCAATTTGATATAATCAAAATTTTCTATGTTGTGGTCAATACTGATCTCTAGTTCTTCTTTGGTCATAAATTCCTCCCTCTTCCACAGGTCTGAGAGGTAAACTATCCTATGCTCTTCCAATTTATTTATCATCTCATTCTTTATGCCTAGATCATGAACCCATTTTGACCTTATCTTGGTGTACGGTGTTAAGTGTGGGTCAATGCCTAGTTTCTGCCATACTGATTTCCAATTTTCCCAGCAATTTTTGTCAAATAATGCATTCATATATAACTTTTCTAATGTAGTATTTACCTCCTTAGTTTCTGTCTTGTTTGTAGTTGGTTGGATTTATTGAGTTCTGTATATTTTTGTTGTCTATGTCTTCTTGTACTTCACTAAACTTCTTTAAGAATCTGTATGCGGTACCTTTAGTATTTATATTTCTTTTAACAAGATGGAATAACCCTAAATTTGTAAGAATTATAAGTATCATCTTCCCACATAGGATGTAAACAGTTTAACACTATTGAATCACTGGTGTTTTATTTATCTTTTTTTCAACCTATTTATACTTCTCTTGAATATTGATATTGGAAAGCAAATTTTTGGTTTAGTTCTTGTCTTCTCCTTATGAAAGCTTAAAATCCTTCTATTTTATTGAATGATCTTATTCTCCTCCCTTTTTTGTATTTTGCTTAAATTTGCCCTATAATTGAGGCTTTATTATAGTTCTAGCCCCTTTGTGTTCTGTACTATCATGTTCCTTGACCTTTAACCATTTAATGTTGCATCTGCTAAGTCCTGTATAATCCTGATTGTAGCTCCTGATATTTGAATTAGTTGTTTTGTTTTATTTTTCTCATGGCATTTTTCCCCTTTGACCTTATAGTTCTGAAATTTGATTTTAATGTTCCTTGCAGTTTCTATTTTGGAATCTTTTTTCCTGAATTTCTTTCAATGCCAATTCTGCTTTCAGGTGTCAGAACATCAGGGCAGTTTTCATTAGTGATTTCTTGAAAAAAAAAAACGGTGCAGGTAATTTTTTTGAATGTGACACTCACTTCAGTGACTCTGATGATGTCTCTTCTGGATCTATTTCTAGGTCAGTTGCTTTTCTCAAGAAGTATTTTACTTTTTTTTTCACTCTTTTGAATTTGTTTGATTGATTTTTTATGTCCCATACAGACATTAGCTTCTAGTTGCCAAATTCTAATATTTAAGGCCTTATTTTCCTCAATTAGCTTTTATGTTTTCTTTTCTATATTGCCTATTAAAATTGGAGTTCCTTTTTAAGGAATTGTCTATCACTTTAGTGTGTGTGTGTGTGTATTCTTTTCCATTTCGAGGAATTATTTTATTTTTCAAAGATGTTGACTTTTTTCATAATTCTCTTGCTTCACCCATTTATTTTCCCAATTTTTCTTCCATCTCTCTTATAGGGTTTTTAAACTTCTTTTTGAACTCTTTGATGGATTCTTTCAGAGCTTAAGGGCACTTCCTATTTTTAACTTGGAATTTTTTCCTTAGGCATTTGACATTGTTGTCCTCCTTTGAATTTGAGTTGTGTCTTCAACTTCTTGTCACTATATAACTTTCTATGGTCATAGTATTTTTCTCTTATTTTTGTTCATTTTTTTTGGCCTTTTCACCTTTCTTTTACATTTGAGATCTGCTCCTGGAGTGGAAGAGCCAACGTCTTAGACTTCTTATACTAGCAACTACACTTGGTGCCAAAATACACTTTGTGCTGCACTTATCTTGCCATGAAGTCTATTGGGAGCCTTTGTATCCAGTTCTTTGCTGGGGTGTGGGGAGGGGGGGGTTGGTACTGCTGGAGTCAATAGGGATCTGTCAGCTTACCTGGTACTGAGCTGGGGTCCTAAATGGGGTGTTCGATATTTGCTGAGGCTGGTAAAGTGTTACTGTGTTTCTCCACACCTACACTGAAGCACAAGAAGTTTAGCTACTAGGAGTTGCCTCTGTACTGGGGTTATACTGAGACAGGTGGCTATTCTTGGAGAAGTATTTCTTTTCCTCTGTCTCTGCTGAGGCAGATGTTGGCATTTGCCTCTCCCTCTCAATGGAGCTCAGAATGCAGTGCTACTTTGCTAAGGCAGGACTTACTGCTGGCTTAATGGAATGCTTTGTGCAGTGCACTATACTCTCTTTTTACCTGAATTAGACAGATCTTTCCTGTCTATCTTCCAAGTTTCTTCAAAGCTTGTTTCATCCTTTTTTTTTTTTTTTTTTTTTGGCTACTAGGTTTCCAGGATTTGTTTGGAGGCACTATTTTATAGTTGTTCAGAGGTAAATATGGGAAAGTTCTGGTGACTTGCTGCTTCACTACTTTGGTTTCCTGAAATGTTGAAGCCATGAATTTCTTATGTTTATATTATCTACATCTACACTTGAATATAAATTCTTTGAGAAATAGACTATTTCCTTTCTATCTTTGTACTGTTGTGCCTTGGACAATCATCCAGCACAACACAGCCATTTAAAAATACTTAATTGGTTAAATAATTTTCTTTCTATCCCCCCAGATTTGGTTTGAAATGCACACATAAGAATTGTTTACTGAATGTTTGAATAAAATAGAGTTTAGGGACATTATCTGTGTCAATATGGAACACTGTTCAAACCTGGTTGTACACAATACTTTATTGGTATTGCCAAGAAATAACAAAGCTAAAAGATCCTTTTCCAGTGAAGTCAGAGTTTGAAAGTGAAATGGAAAGCATATAAGAAATCTATATTTCTGTGGTTGTGGGGTGTTTTATTGCTACATGAGTCCTATAGCTGTTTTTATAAAAGCTTAGGGAATAAATTCTCAGAGAGCAGGTGGCTGCTTACTTTCTCCTTCAGTAGCAGTCTTGTCTGCAAAGGAGGCCAGATTGTCCCAGAGGAATTATAGCAGGAAAACATGTAAAAGTTCAATGGTGAAGACCTGGGGAATAAATATAAAAGCATGTATGAGCAAGAGTGAGTATTCTAAGGAATGCCACCTCAGCAAAATTTGCTAACTAGGTCAGACACAAAACCTCCTAACTAGTTTAAATCACTTTTTGAAGGAAAAAAAAAGAAAATTTTCTTATGTCTTCTCAAATTTCCCCCTACTTGTACACAAAAACACCCAAGAGAATTTTAAGTATCAATTTGGAAGATAGGCTCAAGTTCAGCAGTTTTTGTATAGGTGTTATCCTTTTTCATTCTTCCAATAATAATGAACTCCTAAAGCTGCAAATAAATAAACCTGTTCTTTGCCTCTATACAAAGTATGCTGACTAAATAAGGAAACTTTTCTTTATCGTTTCCAATTTTGAGAATTCATTTTAATTTCAGTGACATCTAGATACCAGAGAGTATCAGCATGAAGTTGTTGACAGAGAACTGACCTTGAAACCATATAGAATTCAAGACCAAATTTTGTCTATCAGACTTGCTGGTTCTCTTACTTGGGCAAGTCATTTAACCCTATGATATTAGAGGAAATTGACTGAGATTATGAATTACAATGAATAGGTTTAATCAGATATGTAGAAGTAAGTTCTTCATTTGTGTGCTTTCAAATGATAGAAATAACAAGTTCCATCCTCTTTTCAGTTATGATAATGTACCATATTTACATGTGGTATATTTATTCTTTGCTTTTACTATGCAACTTTAATTTAAAATAAAATCTTTAAGTCTCTAAAGAATCTGGTCTTCATTTAAAAGTTTTAATAGGATTTTTCCAGCCTATTCCCACTTTACATAAAGGGAAGTACTGGTTGGATGAAGGGCATAGAATTATTGACCCTTGATTTGTACATGAAGCATCATGCTAATAACCTAAGATTAGTAATTTTGAGTAATGATCTAGTTGTCAGTGCTTAAGGTTTGGAAAACCAATAAAAAATATGTGTATATTTATATTCTTGTGATTTTTTTTTTAGTGTTTCCTAGATGGTTGTTTTTCGTTTGTATCTTTGGTTTTTGTTCTCCAAGAAATGTCAGGGATTGAGGTGAAGGGGTAGGGGGACTAACAAAGAGGATGGGAATTTTCCTTATCATGGCCTATCTCTTACATGCAGAACTTTATATTATACTTGCATAGTATTAGTATTGACATCCATGTTCATCTACCCCCCAGACTTCCTAAAATTTCCTAACTCATGTCTTCCTGTTTACATATACAAATAGAGACATTAATGTTGGAATCCTTACTAACTGCTAACTAATTAGAGTTGATCTAATCTTACAGGAAGATTTTGGCCAGAATCTGAAACAAGGTCCTAAGTAGAACTAATTAATACAAGGCTTGTGTTCACACCTTTACTCATTGGAGTCCACAAGTATGCTAGCTTCACAAAGTACACTTTCTAACTTCAAGGGAGTCCACACCTCCCTTAAAGCTCATTGGGCCAGAGAGCACTATGGGAGAAAACCCATAATCCCATTCTCTCAGAAGAGTCAGATAAAAAGCCAGCGATGAGGGATCTATGGCAGAATACATTTTTTTCCTCTTGGCTGGCTGGTCGCAGAAGAAAGTTCAGCTGGACTCGAGAGGAGCGACTCTGGTGGCAGACGAAGGGTTTTCAGAGGATAAAGCTACGAGTGGGGAGTTCAGTGGACAACCAGATTCATCTTCATCTCACACCACTGTAGTTGGTGGCTGGGCTCCCCAGAAGGAGACAAGAGAGACATTCCATCTCTGTGTTGGTTGGAGGCAGAAGAAAGCAGAGGCAGAGGCTGAAGGACAGAACCTTTGGATTTGGAGACATCCGAAGGGCTCTAAGCCTCTAAATCGGCTGTGCTTTGAGAAGAACAAGAACTCCAACATTTGAACTCTAACACATTAACCCAAAATCTGTTTTTCTATTTTAAAAACTTTGGCATTCCTCTTTATGAGGACCTCCTACCTCTGCAGTTCTCCCTATTTTGTATTTCTATTAAATTTATTTATTTTTATTTATTTTACTTTATTTATTAATTAAATTATGTTATTTAACTTTATCTAGACCTCTAATACCTTCATCCCTAAATCATTTCTCAAGTCCCTAACACTATTCAGACTTTACCTCCCCTGTATTTTGACCTGGGCTATACAATACTCTGGATTTTCTTAGATACATTTACTTTTTTTGTCATGGTGGTCAGTCAGTCAAGAATTACTCTCATAATCTGACTTCTTTGTCTTCAACCTAAAAAAAAAAATCTAACTCTTAACAGATGTATACATATTTTCCAATTTCAAATAAACCTTCAATATTACAATTAGTTTATTCTTATGTCAATAATGTCCTAGGAGTGAGAGAACTTGCAGAGGGCCAAAATTAAGTGTCATAAGATAGAAATTTCACATACTTGTTATTTTATTGTTTTAAGTATACTCTGGAGAAGATACTATACTTATATTAAAGAATAGTTAGAAAGAAAAGTGGCATACAGTACATCTGGAGACAAAACAGAAAAATATTTAAGAAGGAAGAGGGTCTAATAGAACCTTACATTTGAAAAGCCATCCATTCTTCTCTCATTAATGTCAATAACCATAATATAAAAGCTTTCTTCCAATAATGGTGTCACTTCCCTCTTGGTGGCTATGTTCTTCTCATTTCTAGAACTAGACATGCAGCAATCTAACTATAGATCTATTGGGTAATATGGCATACTCTTCCTTTCCCTTACTACTTTACCAAAATTCACCCAACCACTTACCATAACCTACCATGTCTATTAGATGGATTATATTATTTTCATGCATCCATATAAACATTATCTTTTAATGATACAGATAATGATGAATTTAGTATTCTTAATCTGGGGACTGGGATATTATAGGTATACTTTGAAACTAAATATTTATGTGTAAGTTAAAGATGAAAACAAGGAATTCTGTTTTAAATGGTGGGTTTTTTTCTTTCTTTTAGGTAATCATTTTCTTTTAAGAATAAAAAAAAAGTACATATTTTTAACTAGTAGCATCACTTCCATGGGATGATATGAGGAATAGCCCATGGAAGATTAATGAAACATTTTCAGGCTTGCACTTAAATATGTTGTAAGGAATAATTAAAATTCTTAAGTAGATACAAAGAAAACGAAGCATTAGTACTGAGGCATAGCAAGAGAATGAAGTTTCAGAAAACCAGTATAATGTAATTATTTTCAGAAGGTTGGGTAGATTGGAGACTTCATCTCTCTCTGCCAACTTTGCTGACATAACCTTATTTAATGAATGGATACAGATACAAAGAGACCATATTCTTGCAACATCAGCCCTCTGCTGACATACCTTATCATTGCAATTTGTCTCACCTTGCCTTGTTTGTACTATCTCAGTGAAGTTTTATCTAGTCAACTGCCATAAGCTGCTGAGCTCTAACACATTTTTCAAATCTAATGAGAAAGATGAATTTGGAAAGAGAAAGTTAATGGCCTTTAGAGTTATTTGTTCCTTTCATTCAAAATGTTGATGCTGTAGCATCAAATATCTTGTGAGAGATGGAACAGATCTTATGTTTGTTTTGGCTATTTTTACAGTAGGTTCAAAGGATGACATAAAGTGGTCAGAGGAATGCAATGATATAATTATTACTTGAAAATCTAGAGGAGGAAAGAAATAAACTCAGCACTGATATTAGTAAATTGCAGTAGCCAGGGAATGTGAGATGCTGTGATTGGTGCTAAGTCAATTTGTTGCTAGGAAAAATGGGGGAGAGGTGAAAACCTAAATTTTCAGCCAGTGTACTGTCTGCTGTCTTATATCTACAACTAAAGGGAGGGAAACACCTTTCTAAATCCCCTTGCCTTAGCTCCAGGCAAATCATCTAATAGATAATAAAGACTATGTGTATAAAAAATGAGTGGAAGTCTACATGTGTCACAGCTGACTCATCTCTAAACTAGTTTCCTTTTTTTTTTTTTTTTAACATATCAACAGATAATTCCAGCAAATAATAATCTTGTCTAAAAGAATGATTTTCACAAACCAGTTGGGTAAGAGAGTTTTTCTTTGCTTCATATCTTTTAAATAAATGATTTTTGAAGGTGGTGTGTTTTCTTTTTCTTTTTCAGGAGTTGAAAGCTTGTGAATAATCTTGTTTTATTACTGAAAAAACTTTGGGAAAGTTTAGAATTCAGACATCTACCTGTCGTGAAGCATTAAAAGAAGAAACTTTCATATGAATGTTGGTCAACTTTAATCCATTTCTATTTTTCTAGACAGAAGTGGAAAAGTTTACTTTTCTGCAAGATTTTTTTTTTTTGTCCTTCCTCTTCCTTGTTGATTTTTCAGAAACCTCTTACTAGTATTCAACTCCTGAAGCAGATAACACACACCCTGGCATTCCATAGCATTCATTTTATTTAAATTAAATGATTTTTCATTTGATTTTATTAATGAAACTGTGGAAAATAGGTACTATTATTATCCACATTTTGCTGTTATTGTCATCAGTTGTTTCTTTCATATTCAATTTTTTGGTATCCAATAGTTTAGTATTTTTAGTATCCAATTTTTGATATCCCACTTGGAGTTTTCTTGCCAGAGATACCAGAGAGGTTTGTCATTTCTCTCTCCAGCTCATTTCACATAACACAAGTTAAGGTAAATAGTGTTAAGTGACTTTCCTTAAGTCATGTAGTAAGTTCTTGAAACCAAATTTGTTTTGTTTTTTCCATTTTAAAATTTTCATTTAACTTTCAAAATTCAATGAGTATTTTATTTTTAATTCCTATCTTCTCCTTACCTCCTACCTCTCCTTTGCATTGAAAGAGTAAGAAAAACAAAACTGCTTACAAACATGTAGTGAAACAAAATAGATTCCAATATGACCTGTATATGTATGTACTACACACACACAAACACACACACAAACACATATCCTTACTGAGTCTATTAATTCTTTATCAGGAAGTAGATAGCATATTCCATCATGTGTGGCTTTTGGATTTGTCAGTAACACATTGCTGAAGCCAAATTTGAATTCAGGAAGGCTTGACTTCAGGCCTTGAATGTTATATACACTGTGCTACCTAGATGCCCATTTTACAGTTGAGAAAATCAAGGCAGTCAGTGGATAAATTATTTGCCTAGTGTCACATAGCTATTCAATGCCTAAGATTAGATTTGAACAAAGGTCATCCTGATTTTAGACCTAAGATTCCATATATTGAACTATGCATGTGCCTCTTAGTCTAAATTACAAACTATTCCATTTAGTTATCTGTATGATTCTTCTTGCAGCTATTTTTCTTCCATGCATCAAAATGTTTTATTGACATTCAAAATGTATATATTTATTATTAACCTCTAACCTAGATTCCTTCAAAATATGTATATGTATGTATGTATATACTCACACATATATATTTTAAAATACGATGTAATACTTGATTCATTCTGTTGTGTAATATATATGTATATATACACAAATGTAATGCACATGTGTGGATATTCACACTTGTCTGTGTATTTATGTGCATATGTGTAGATATTTGTATAGCTACAAACACATATAGTAATCTAGCAAAAAATAAATAAAAGTATTCTTGAAATCCCAGTTATTTAGTTAACTTAAAAACTAACAAAATCTATTCTGAAAGTGGAGAAAATGACACAAATATCTGTAAAGGTCAAGATAGTCTACTATAAAAACCTTTACCTCAAAAAGGAAACTAAGAAGCAGCTATGTGGGATTTCTTCCTCATTCCTATACCACTTGTTAGAATTTGATGCTATTGTCTGCCCAAATTTGTGTTGAATCAATTCCCTTTATGCATATCCATTTGTTCTCAATGGACATCTCATCGCAAAAGTTGCACTGGAATCTGATTCAAAGTCCTTTTTTGATGTTTATATCTTTATTGCCCTATGCTATTCATCTTTAATACTTGGACCAAATCCTGGGAAATATTAATGGTTTCTTTGGCCTGAAAGTGTTCCCACAGGAAAAGTAAATAGTAAATGAATTCTTTCATGAGGTAGTAAAGTATAGTTCTGAAAGGTTTATTTTCAAAAAGGTTTAATGTTATCCAGAGATCAGAGGAACTCTGTTATCAAGGTTCTAAATGTCTTATAACTATTGCCTCTCTTACATTAGCCCAAGCAATATGCCTCTAGTTTTCACCACAAGGAGATCTGATAAATTTATTTTTATAAACTACTAAGTTCCTGATATGATCTATACACAAGTAAACAGTTGGATTTAACAAGAGAAATTCAATCCATGAAAAAAAGACCAGCATGGTTATTTGTGAGAAAATCGAGCACAGCATTATAAACATATTAAAAAAAAATTCAAAGAAAAAAAATAATTGTGTCCTTTGTAAAGATACTACATTGGACACTGGTGATATAAATACCAAAAGTAAACAGTGTTTTCACAGAAGGAACTTCCATTATACTGGGAAAATATAATAGTTAGACAACAGACTAAATGTATAGAATTTGGGGATTTCCTAAATGGAGACAAAGTAAATAGATTTATAATCATTCCAGGGAGACTAGTTTATTCAGTCACAAAAGGAAATAGGGTATTCTGTTACAATCTTAGTGGGGTTTCTCTCCTAGTTATGGCCAAAAAGATTCTTGTCAATGTCCTCATTCAAAGACTTATACCTCATCTGGAAGATGATCATCTACCAGAGAGCCAGTATGGTTTCAGAAAGCAAAGGGCCTCAGCCAGAAAGGGCTGAGGAATGGTCAATGTGGTGTTTGTTCTGGAACAATTTCTGGAGAAATGTTAGGAACAGAATAGAGATCTGTGTGAAGCATTCCTAGATCTGACCAAGGTCTTTGAAACTGTTAGTTGTGAGGACTTGTGGAAAATCTTGGCAAAATTTGGTTGCATGTAGAAGTTCATCAGTATTTTATACCAGTTTTGTTTAATATGAATTCTTAGTATTATTATGCAGATATTCCTTGTACATTGTCATATATTACATTTTTTTTTCTTCCTGCAATATGAGGTTCCTCTTTTGTTGCCAAACTAAATTTAGCCATTTGTCAAGGCTTAACTCCAGCCTTATATTTTTCATGAAAGCTGCTGTTTCTCTTCCAATTTTAATTGCTATTTCTTATGTGCTCCTATAGTATTTATATTCTGATAAACTCTGATATTTGACCATACATTATCATGTGACTCTTTTGTCTTACAACCTTGTTATCTAACTTTGCATGTATGTTACTTCTCTTAAGCACTGAACTAGCTTCAACAGAGACTTAATGAGCTTTTCTTCAGGGCTGGCCAAAAGAGGAATATTTTTTTAAACAAATATTTTCCTGCTGACCACAAACACTAGTGGCACTACTAATGCCTTTGTTCCCACTATAAGTCAGGATCAAATATCAAAGACTCGAGAAAGTCATCAAGAATTAGGAAGTGTAGAATGAGGGCACAGAGTAGCATCTGTTGGCCTGAGCTGTTAAAACAGACTCAGATTGTGCTATAAAACATTTTGAATTGTGCCAAAGTAACAAAAAATTAGTATAATCATGGCTTACTATCTTCAATTAAAAAGTTTTCCCCTTTATGTTTTTCCCTTTACTTTAATAGTCACTTCTCAGGGTTAGTAAAGTGGGATACGAAGAAGCACTGTGAAACAACAAATAGTAAACTGAGTTTATGATTTGAAGACTTCAATCAACTAGTTATCAAGCATTTATTCAGTGTCAGACACTGTACTATACACTGGGAAAACAAAGAAAACAAAGCCTTCCTGCCAAAGAGTTTATATTCTATTAGAAACAAATCAGTAACTGAAATGTATAGAATGAGTTTCAGGATTCCATCATTTACTTCTTGTAAGCCCATTTAGAATTGTTGTTGTTTTTTTTTTTTTTTTAATTGACAAAAAAGCTGGAATGGTTTTCCATTTTCTTCTCCATCTCAATTAACAGATGAGGCACTCAGACAAATAAGGTTAAGTGATTTACTCAGGGTCAAGATCAGATTAGAACTTGTGAAGAAGAATATTTCTGACTTCAGATTTAGTACTCTATCTATGGAACTGAGCTGCCCCACTTACAGAATACATACAGAATAGATTAAAGGTAAGGGAAAGCCATTAGCAGCAGAACTAAACTGGAAAAGGTCTCCTGAAGTAGGTACCATTTAAGTGAATAGTGAAAGAACCAAGGAAGCTAACAAATAGAAGAGGACAGAGTATCTCAGGCATAGGTTTGATATCTAGCTCTGACACTTACCTATATGGTGTGTGAGTTTATTTGTTGGGGGGGGGGAAGGGAGGAAGATAAGTAGATTCCTCTTCCTTAGTCCCTATCACTGATCAATTGCCAAGACCAGCCGTCTTTTCAGATGCCGTCAGTCTGCTGAATTAACTTGACTCCACTCAGATTGCTTCATAGTTTATCTCTCACAAGGGAAACATACTCAGCCTTATATTCTCTTACACAGACAGTAACATACAGTTACATCCCATACAAATTCCACCACCAGCAAGGGAAAAAAAAATATCTCTGGTTTGCTGAAACTACTCCAAATCTTCTTCTTCTTTTTTTTAAATAGAGTTTCAAAATAATTTATCCCCTTCAAGACTAATGGTAGTTAGTGGACCATACTCCAAGCTCCTGCACTAATTCTTATCTGTGATCATCTTAAACTCTAATTAAATCTTTTCTGGAATTCTATTTGCCACCAAATGATAGAGGTAAAGGCTGAACTTGTTAATTCATTAATATAAAAATTTTCTCCATTTTGGAAATAGCAGGTCACATATTTACTATGATTTAGAAAGTTGCATAATTATTGAGAGCTTAACTAAAATCACATTACTTGCTCAAGATCATATAGTAGTTGTAGTTATATAGTGGAATTTGAACATAGGAATTTTTAGTTTTAAGAACTACTTTCTGGCTATTACAGCATGTTTGCTCTTACTACCAAAGTAGTTAGTACAAATGTATGCAATTCGTAGTTGATTTAACCTGAGAGAATCTAAATTCATGGACAGAGAGTTGGGTTGGAATCAAGAAGATGTGAGTTGAGGTCTTGGCTCCAAAATTTAATCGCTATATGACTATGATCCGTCTTAAAAAGCATTTTAGTTTTTTCATGCTAGCTATTTTAATGAGGCTGCTCTGAGCTCAAATAAGATAACAAATGTAAAGTGCTTTGCAAAATTTTAAACACTAGTTAAATGCCAACTCCTATCACTATCACTTTTATCTTGTAGTTCTCATCTTTTTGGATGGAGTTATCCTCCAAGGACAAGTTATTATTCTGCTATTTTTTCTTTTACATTTAATGCTCTGTGGACTACTATATAGTTAGATAGTACTGAAGACATAATTGAATAAGAGTATTAGGAATCCAGCTCATCTTCTGTAAATTCTCTGAGATTATTATTGGGATAATTGAAGTAATAGAATGACTGATTGCATTTATCTCATTCTGTACCCATGTGGATTGAATTTCTATTAGTACTATTCTATATTTTAAAAGCTTTACATTACAGGTATTTCTGTGATTATGATTATTCACTATAGCAACATCTATTAAAGAGTTTATTGTGAAATGTTATGCATGGTTTTTATGACTAGGGGGTTTAGGGCAATAGTTCTGCCCATAAAGATTCTCATATTACAGCACAATTTATTTGTTGAATTCAAAAATGAATAAATGAATGAAATCCTCAGGTTTCTATTTGTAGTAAAAGCATTTGTTTTATTTTGATTTTTTAGAGAATAGTGAGTTTCCTATTATAATTTCATTAACACAACAATGTTTTCTTTGTATCTTGGAGATGCTAACATTGCAACTTGTAGAGATTTGTTGCACAATTTCTAACAGAAAGTCTATTACTTTATAATCAAATAATTTTTCTCATCCTATAAGAAGAGGTTGATGCAAGCTATTTTATGTTTTTTATTAACTCATTGATGGTTGAATTCTTATAGATATTGTTCTTGAAGGATCTTTTTATTCCACTGTTTCAAACTTGCACACAACAAAACAATTATATACATAGAAGGATATAATAACATAATATAGATATGAACACATGCACATGTATATATCTAAATATGGATCAATTAAAACTTAATTATATAGAGACATAAACACACACACATATATATTATATATATGTATATACATATACATATATATATACACACACATATATATAGGTATATGAAGATATTCATGTAACTGTGTGTACAATATTAAGAGATTGAAGAAGTAGATATAGTTTACTCTCCTAACCAGGGAAAGAAGCATTAATGAATTTTTTGGTGGAGCATTAAATTACTTTCACTATTGTGGAAAGCAATTTGGAATTATAAAATTAAAGTGACAAAAATGTCTATATCCTTTGACATAGAAATTCTGATTCCAGGCATACATCACAAATTGT
Source organism: Antechinus flavipes (assembly GCF_016432865.1). NCBI lineage: Eukaryota > Metazoa > Chordata > Mammalia > Dasyuromorphia > Dasyuridae > Antechinus > Antechinus flavipes. The sequence goes on from NC_067400.1 coordinate 159,453,374, forward strand.
TTACTATTAAAAAAAGAAATTTTGATTACAAACTGAATACAAAATAGGCTTTTATTATTTAGGAAATGGATAAACAAATTATAGTACATGAAAATACTGAAATATTGTTGTCCCATTAGAAAAAGTCCCATTAGAAAAATGAGGAATACGGGGAAGTTTGGGGAGATTGTTTGAATTCATACTAAGTAAAATAAGCAGAGAAAATAAAGACAATAAACACAATGACTACAATGATATAAAAAGAACAATATCTACAAAATAATTTAAAATGAATGTTGTAAAATTAGAGAGAATAAGCTTGAAATCAAAGAGATAAAAAAAGAAATTTTATGTATGAAACAGGACATGAAATGTCAAATTTTTAGTGTCGCTCTTGATTTTGTTTTTCTATTTTATTTTCCTTTTTTTTTTTTAAGCTATTATTAGAATAGCTTTCTGGGAAGTAAAGGAAGAGTGAAAAGGGGATGACATATGACATAAATTTGAGAGGTACTGATAAAAATATATTAAAATACTCTATGGGTATTTTTTTGGTACACTTTCTTGACTTATTGCTGTCCATTTTACCACTCTAAAACCCAATGCAAGTATTGCTGGATCACGGGATATGCACAAGTTTATAGGTATTTTGAGCATAATTCAGAATTTTTCTCCAGAATAGCTGGATCAGTTCATAATACCACATACACCATTATATATTAGTGTTCCAATATTTCCAAATCTTCCTTTATTTTTCTGTCACATTAACCAATGTGATAAATGTAAGGTAGTATGTCAAAGTTGTTTTAGTGTATATCTCTCTAAACAATTATTATTTAGAGCATTTAAAAAATATTTCCCCAATGACATAGAAACATTTTATACATGTACATTTTTATTTATATTTATATTATATATGTATACACATATACATATGTTTCCTTTTGAATTATGTTTGTAGAAAAAAATCAGAACAAAAGAATAAAACCATAAGAGAAAAAAAAAACAGAAAAAAAGTGAATACAATATGTGTTGATTTACATTCAATCTCCATAGTTCTTTTTCTGGATACAGATGGCATTTTCCATCCCAAGTTTTTTGGGATTCCTTGGATCACTGAACTACTGAGAAAAAATGAGTCTGTTATTGTTGCTCATTACACAATCTTGCTGTTACTGTGTATGATGTAGTCCTGGTTCTGCTAGTTTTGTTCAGCATAAGTTCTTATAAATCTTTCCAGGGTTTTCTAAAATCAGCTTGGTTACAATTTTTATAGAAAAATAACATTCAACAACTTTTATATAGCATATGTTATTCAATCATTCCACAATTGATGGGCACCTACTCATTTTTCAGTTCTTTGCTACCACAAAAAGAACTGCTACAAACATTTTGCATATATGGGTCTTTTTCCTTCTTTTATAATTTTTTTGGAATACAGATCTAGTTAATTCCTCTGGTCAACACTCAGATCCTGGGTACTCTTGACTATGGCTGCTCAATTCTTCAATTATTTTTTAGGGCAATAGTTTTTAGGCAAAAGGAGATTTTTTTTTTCTTGAGATTAGACTTTTGGTGTTTTACAACAATAGTTCTTGGGATTTTCCTTCTGGGATCCACTTCTGGAGATGACTGATTAATTTTAATTTGCCCTCTGGTTCTAGTATATTAGAACAATTTTCCTTGATGATCTCTAGAAGAATGCCATGCAAGTTTTTCAGGGTTTTTTGTTTTTGTTTTTTTATTGTGGTCTCCAGATAGACCAAAAAATTTTAAATTGTCTCTCCTGGATCTATTTCACAAGTTGTCTATTTTTCAAATGAGATATTTTACAGTTTCTTCCTTTTTTTCATTTTTATTAATTTGTTTGTCTGATTTTTAATTTCTCGTACAGACATTAGCTTCCCTCTACCCTCTTCTAGTTTTTGATGAATGTTCTTCAGTTAGTTTTTGCCAACTTTTTTTCATTTGATGAATTCTACTTTGGAAGATGCTTGCTTTCTTCAGTAATTTTTTTTTCCCTTTGCATTTGGCCAATTGTTTTTTGTTGTTGTTGTTATTTTTAAGGAATTCATTTTTTTCAGTGGATTATTTTTACATTTGACCAATTGTATTTTTTAAGGAATTGTTTTCCTTTTCCAAGCTGTTGACTCTCTCTTGCAAAACTCTACCTTTTGTTTCTTTCCCTATTTTTTTCCTACCTCTCTTATTTGCCTTTAATTTTTTTTTTTTTGATCATTTGCAAGAAACCTCTTTGGCTTAAGAGCAATTCATATCATCCTTTTATATTTTTCACATGGATACTTTGTTCTTGTTTTTGTTGGTGTGTGAATCTTCCCCAAATCATAGTAGCTTTTTATTGTGAAGGTTCTTTTCTGTTCCTTCCTTCCTTCCTTCCTTTCTTTTTAATTTTGTGAGTTATAAGATTGAGCTCTGCTCCTGAGGCAAAGGCTATGCTATTCCAAGGTTCTTGTGCTGCTCTGAACCTTGGCTTTGAGCAAAGGGGCTCTTTGTGTTTGATGTTTTACTCACATTAGATGATAGCCCTACTATTCTCTCCAGGCAATAGCCTGCTTTCCTGGGCTGGCAATTTGCCTTCTGTGCTAGGACTAGAGGCTAGCTTCTGGTATGCTCTGCTAGTGAGCGAGGACCAAGAGTTTCATTTACTGATCTACTGTGATTAAGATTCTCCCACTTAGTTTTTTTGTACAATGTGTAGCCAGACTGAATATCCTCTCATCCTACAGTGAGACTGAACTCCATCTTGAAGGACTTGAAGTCCTTCTTTCTTTCTTGAAGTCCTCCTAATCTATTTTGAACTGGAGAGACTTGGTTTCATGTGTTTTTTGAGGGAAAATGGGAAAGTCTGAGCACTGTTCTAGCTTCATTGCCTTCTTGGCTCCTGGTCTAGAGCATTTTTATATGACTATAAATATCTTTAATTTCTTTACTGAAAATTGTCTGTTCATATTCTTGGGCCATTTATCAATTGAGGAATGACCTAATTCTTATAAATTAGACTCAATTCTCTCTGTATTTTAGAAATGAAGCCTCTGTCAGGAACATTAGCTATAAAAACTATTTCCCAGCTTTTTGCTTTCTTTTTAATTTTGATTGCTTTGACCTTGTTTGTGAAAAGCACTTTTTATTTAAAGTAATCAAATTTTTTTCATTTTATACTGTTCTCTAGCTCTTATTTGGTCATAAATTCTTCCCTTCTCCATAGATCTCACAGCTAAGTTATTTCTTGCTCTCTTAATTTGATTATGATATTTCCTCTTATCTCTAAATCATGAATCCATTTTGACCTTATCTTAATATATGATATGAGATGTTTGTCTGTCCCAGCAGTTTTTGTCAAATATTGAGTTCTTATCCAAAAATCTAAAATCTTTGGGTTTATCAAACATTATAACAGATTATAGTATTAGTATAATATTGTAGTATTTATTTTAGTTCATTTTTATACTATTAGTACATAATACCATTATTATTACAGCATTTTCGCATATGTGTATATATGTAGTTATATACACACACAAACATACATATTACACATATTGAAGCATTACTATAGAGACTCTAGATAGCTATAGTCATTGAATACTGTGTCTCATGTACCTAATTTTTCCACTGATCCACAACTCTATCAGCCAGTACTACATAGTTTTGATGATTGCTACTTTATCATATAATTTTAGATTTTGTACAGCTAAGGACACATTTTTTCTTTGCTTTGATATTCTTATCTTTTGTTCCTCCAGATTATTTTTTTTCTTTATTTCTAGAAAAAATTATTTTGGAAGGTTGATTGATATGGAAATGAATACATAAATTAATTTAGGTAGAATTGCCATTTTAAAAACTATATTAACTCACTTTTCCCAAGAGAAATTGATCATTTTTCAATTATTTAGATCTGACTTCTATGGAAATTGTATTATAATTGTTTTTTATAACATTCCAGGGTTTGTCTTAGAGGTAGGCTCCCAAATATTTTATACTATTTATACAGTTATTTTAAATAGAATTTCTCTTTCTATCTCTTGATGCTTGTCTTTGTTCATACTTTATAGAAATCTCAATGATTTTTTTATATCTCAGTGTTCATACTATATAAAAATCTCAATGATTATTTTATATCCTGCAACTTTGCTAAAGTTGTTAATTATTTCAAATAGTTTTTTAGTTGATCCTTTGGATTCTCTAAACATACCATCATATCATCTGTGAAAACTCATTTATCCCAATGCTCTCAGTGTTAGGAAAGGTAAAAAGCTTTTTCAGCATTTATTAAGATAATCATATAATTTCTGTTGGTTTTTATTACTTATATGGTTAGTTGGGATCATAGTTTTTCTAATATTGAACCAGACCTGCACTCCTACTACAAATCTCACCTGGTCATAATGTGTTATCCTGATGATACATTGCTGTCATCTCTTTACAAATTTTTATTTAAAAATTTTTCTCAATCTTCATTAGGGAAATTGGACATTTTCTTTCTCTATTTTGCTTTTTCTTGGTTTTAATATTACCTCTATATTTGTATCACAAAAATAATTTGGTAGGACTTCTTCACCTATTTTTTCCAAATAAATGTTATAGTATTGGAAGTAATTTCTCCTTAAATGTTTATTAGAATTTACTTGTAAATCCAATTGACTCTGGAAATTTTTCTTAGGGAGTTAATTGATGATTTGTTCAATTTCGGTCTTTTTGTAACAGGGTTGTTTAGAAATTTTATTTCCCCCTCTGTTAATCTGAACAATTTATATATTTGTAAATATTTATCCATTTTGCTTAAATTGTTAGGCTTATTTACATACAGTTGAGCAAAATAGCACTTAATTATTGTTCTAATTTCCCCTTCATTGATGGTGAATTCACCCTTTCCATTTCTGATATTAGTAATTTGGCTTTCTTCTTTCTTTTCTTTTTTTTTTAAATCAAATTAAACAAAGATTTTAGGCATAATATTTCATTTTTGGTATATTAACTAAATTCTTAAACTCTTTTATGAATGCTTATGAAGTAAGGATTACAAGTGACACTGATGAAATCAATATAATAATTGGAAATGTATGGAGCAGGATCTAGTTCAATTTTAGCAAAGGTAAATAGTGAATACACATGCATACACACAATTAGGATTTGAATTATGATAAGAAGATTATTTGGTTTTGGTGAATGATTTAGAAAAGGAAAATTCTTGAGTTTTCCTGTAATAAGAGAGTATAAGAATATCCTGTGGCCTTTTCTTGGTCTTCCTTGACCTGTTTGTAATTTGTGCTGCTTATTAAGGATCTTTTCCACCTTGAAATTAATTCCACTTTCTTTTGGCTTCCTTATAATATCTATAATATCCTGAACATCTTTATATAATTATGATCACTCTTTTGTTTTCTTCCTGCTCTTCTTATCTCCTAAATATGAATATTTACCAAGGTTTTCTCCTAGACAGCTTGGGAATCATTATGTGAGGTCTCTTGCAGTTCTTGTGGACTTTTTTAGGCAAATAACTTCAAATCTAATCTCTGTAAAAGTCTCGATTCCTTTCATGGACTATGGTTCTAGTTTCTGTTTTGCATGTTCTTTTTTTTTTTTTTTTTCTGTTTTCTTTTAATGGAAAACTTCCTGGCTAATGTACATGGAAACCTAAATCATGACTTGTATAATGCATATACTGATGTCTAATTACCAGTTACTAAATCTTTAATAAAATATATAAGGAAATGTGTATTACTCAGATTTTTATTACTATAAATGTTATTTTTCTTTATGAATGAAATGACATTGACTGCTAAGGACTATATCAAAGGAAATTAGAAATTCCATAAGCAAAACCTCTATTGTTTCTTCAACAAGGAATATACTTCAAGATTATTTCCCCTGATGGTAGTCAAATTATTTAACAGAAAATCCCCTAGGTTACTTTATATTACACTAATAAAATAATCTCCTTATCTATTCCATTATACTTTTCTCTTTTTTTTCTCTATCTCCCTAAACTGTTGAGATCTTTCCACCTTTCTAAAACTTTTGATTTCACTTGTATACCACTTTCTACTTAATCAATCACTGTCCTAGGATCCCCTCAGAAATTGACATTGAAACAATAAAAATGTACATCAGAAAGGAGAAAATTTTCATATAAAATACTAAGGTTGGTCAGCCATCTGTGGAAGTTACAGTGGTAACGAGTTCATTTCAAACTATAGGCCTCTGTGTTTTCCACATAATTGTAGGAAACCCAACCAGAAATGCAGATTCAAGGAACCACAATATTCCTATCTTCTGTTTTCTTAAAGCCAATGCTGCCAGTGAAGAGTATTCTTTGATGCATATCCTTAAAAAAATCAACATAAGAATGGGTTGTTCTTTTGCTCTCTATTGTAGCTAACTTATCACAATGTTACTCAGAGAACAAAATTACTACTACACAGTAGAGAACAGCCATTAGTATCTGAATAAATTTCCCTTGTTATCCAACCATAGGACTGAAAATAATTTAACATCTTTTAAGATATATCTGTTGTCTATCCTTCATTTGGAAGGAAGGAGAGATCAATAACATCACAAATGGTATGTTTGATTTGCAGGTGAATTTGATTTAAGTAAAGCAGTTACACAAAGATTTTAAGCATTCCACAGCATCTATTTTAGCAATTATTATGGAAGTTGGAACAAATAGTTCTTATCCATCCATTTTGCCAAGGGAAGTTTTCACATGTTTGGAAGAGAGCCTCGTCAAGGATTTTGAAATCTGTTCGTTTCCCTTACCCTGGTTTGACCCATCTGTTGAAATAATTTTACTAGGGTGTGATCATTACTCATGCTACAAAGACTTGGAGCCTCAGGTAAGAGTTGAGTGGCAAGTAAACACCAAAATGGATAAGCAGCTCTTGGAAAGGGCTCAATAAGCCTTCATACCAGAAGTTGTAGTTCTCCCTAAAATCCCTATACACACCAGGAAATAACTCATTATTGGTCAAAAGCAATGGTTTGAATTAATCCATAATTTGTTGGTTTTAGGATATTCAGTGCCAGATTAGGTTATTGATGAACATTATTCATTCGAGGTTAAGACTAGCTAACAATGAAACAAACTCCTGATATTGCCAAAATAAAATAGCAATTTTATGTTTTAAGGAAGAACTTCACTGAAGTATAGAAAGTGGGCATTATTGGTAATTCCAACTACTTATGCAACATTGCAATAAAATGCAATGTGAAATCATTGTATCCTTCTACATCTAATGCTACCTAAAGCAGCTTTTCTTTCTCAGTTTCCTATTACTATTAAAAATGATGACACCATTTGCCTTGTTAACCACTGTCACATTTTAAATTAATATTTATCTCTACTCTCTTCCAATATTTATTCATTTAAAAAACTCTCCTCAATTTATTCTTGAATTTCTCACTTTGCTTTTTATTTTAATTAACATATTTGTACCTATATACACTATCATGTAAATTCTTATCTATTTGCTTTTTGAACTACTCCTGCAATCTTCTTGAGGACAGGGACTATTTTCCCTCCTTTCCTCTTTAAATTCTCATGGCTATCTAAGCATGACACCTTGTATGTGGCAGAATTTAATAAGTGCTTGCTGGGTTTAATTAGATTGAATTAAATTACACTCTGACCTTTATTAATTCACATTTGGGCAAATATAGCAAAACTGTGTAGTGGACAGAAATCTCCATCTGCAACAAGGAAGCCTTAGTAATATCCAGTCTCAAGCACCTAATAGATAAATGGTCTTGGTTGTCACTTAATCTCTTGTTATCTCAGCTTTCTCAGGTTTCAAATGAGAGGGTTATACTGGCTGGTCTACATTTGCCTCTTAAAGTTCTAAATCTACAATCCTATAAAATAGTTTTTTTTAGGATATTGGCACTTGAGTCAGAGGATTTGACTTCAAATCTTACCTCTGATTCTTATCCTATATGTATCCCTTTGGAGTGAAGACTGACTTCCCATCTGTTTAAAAAAAGGTGGGGAAGGGGGAATTAGATAGTTTTAAAGTTCTTTAAAGTTCACTTGATCCTGCAACCCAGATGCAATAACTTGTAAATGGATTCAGTTAGGACTCCAGTCTTTTACCTTCCCAATATATTCATGACAATGCCTTCTTTTTCTTCTTTCTTTTTTGTACTTACAATTTCAAAAAATTTAGGAAATTCTGGGTGAAGAACTTCCTCTAAGACTGCAGATTGGCAGACTCATGCACACAATATGGTCTTAGATAGTCTTCAAATTGATCTTCTCAAAGTATCCATTTGATCATGTCATTCTGTAATTCATAACTATCAGAAGATCCTGATTCTATTAAAGTCTAATCTGTGCAACTTGACAACAAAAGATTCCCAGTATCTGTCTTCACCCTATATAGCTTTATTCTCCATTGCTACCTTAAATGAATCTCAACTGTAACCATTCTCAACCATTTATCATTCCCTGAAAAATAGTTTGCAATTTTCTTACTCTGTGTCATTGATCATATAATAATCTGTAAGCCTGGAAAGCCTATTTTTTTTTATAAATCCACCTTTAAAATTTTACCCATTCAATAATGTCATTTCTTTGATGAAGCTTTCCTCTTAACAAATGGAAATAACGCCTTCCTAAGCTCTTTGCAAATAGAAATGTTTTATTTGAAAATACAGTATTAAGGATAATGCCTTGCACATTGTTGGTAGTTTGTAAGGACTCCTTGATTAATTGATTTAAAGTTCATTAGTTCTTAGTTTATATCCCCACTAGTCATTCATGACATTCTACCTGGTGATGTCATTTATATATGTACATGAGATAGGTTAATCAAATACGACAGAGAAGAGCCCTTTACATTGGTAAAATCTAGGTAACACATTTCTGCAGGTGGAGATATTCAGATTCTGAGAGGACATAACTTGCCAAACATTATTCAACTAGTTAGTATAAGACCCAAAATTTTTATCTTCATTACACACACACACACACACACACACACACACACACGGTCATATATGAATACATATCTACCTTTATATTTCTATCTATCTAATATTTCTCACATAGTAGGCATTCAATAAGTATTTTGCAAGGAGAAATTAATGCTTATGTTTTTTTTTTTCCATTTGGAACCGAATGTTGTTATACTTTGAGCATTCAAGTCCCCTATTATACATTGTACAATATAAATGACATCACCAGGTAGAATATCATGATTGACTAATGGGGGTATAAAATAAAGACTAATGAAAATTGAATATACCAATGAAATATTGGTTCAGATATTTATTCAGATTCAGATAATTCAGCCTCTGGAAACCAACTTGACATGCTTTGACAAAGACGGCTTAACTAACTTCTTTTTTTCCTAGTAAAACAAGAATAATAGTGCCCAACACATGCAAATGTGGAAAGTTAACTAGTGACCCATAGTCGAGTGAATAAGTGTGAAATATTATCTGATTAATAATTTCTGCCAAAATTGCTACAAATTCAATTTTTAAAGGGTTTAGAAAGCTATCATCTAAGTCCAGCTTTTCATGTGCAGGTACAGAACATAAGTCACTTAATTTGAAATGAAGTATTCATTTGCCCAATGTGAAAATATCACACTACTGAGAATAAAGAATATGATCTTCTCTAATAGATAACACATTTCAATTTTGTCTGCTACTTTTGCTAATATCAATACTGCTCACTAACTATAGCCTCTGTGCTTTATAAGAGATTATGGCATATTTTTCACATGTCCTTGGAGTACTTTAATGGCAATAGCCCATACAAAATCTGGTAGCACCAACTATAAAAGGCAAAATAAAGAGAAATCATATGAAACAGAATAATATTCAAAGTGTTTATCATGTTAAAGAATTTAAACTAACTTTTCATTTCCTCAATTTTAGCTCTATTTTAGTGCCTGACTAATGTGTGATCATTCTAGGTTCATGAAGACAATGTCAATGGAATGTTAAATATGACAAGTCCTATCAATGCCTGAGGTTTCAGGGATGAGTCTAAAAATTATTTTTGAAAAGAAAAAAAAAAAACATTTGAACAAGATTCAGTGAATCTCTTGACCAAGAGTTAGCTTATCAAGTGTTCTTTCTTATTTGTGTGTGAGAGCATTTTGGGAAGACTACCTACTAAGGCATAATGGAATGAAAATTTATGTCTTGAAGAAATTAATTTTAAAGGAAAATGATTGAATTATTGATTTAATAAAACATTTTTAAAAATAAATATGCAATGTGCCCTCTTTGGGCTATAATTATTTATTTTATATAATTTCACATCGAGTTCACAAAATTTTGACACATTTAATTCTTTATCTTAAAACTTTCATCACATTAGATATTAAATATACTTTTGATGAAAAATCAAATTTTCAAAATCTAGCCTTGATCATAGAACAATGAAGCTTACAAGAAGTGAGTTTCCAAGCAATTAAATACATCTATATTGAGAGATAAAGATATATACACATATATATCTTAAAACTTTTTTAGGGACTTCCGGCCAAGATGGCGGAGAGGAAATACACTTCTGTGTAATCTCCGTGTTTTTCTCTCACTATTCATTTCATTTCATGCCTCTGAATTAATGCTCGACTGAAAAAAAAACCATACAATTACTTACCAAGAGAAACCATCCTTGAGACTCGTCAAGAAAGGTCTGTTTTTGCGCGAGGGCGGGGACGGTATTTGGAAGCAGTCTGCGGGTAGCAGCAGCTGCAACCAGAGCACAGAAAGCAGCTCAGAACCGGGTGGAGCGGAGAGGGGGTAGGACCGCAGCCGTCTCTGCGGTGAGAGCTTTGCTATAGGAGCAAGTCAGCAGCCCAGCAGAGAAGCTAAAAACACCGGGGGTGAAGAATACAATCCCAAACAGCTGGAGTTTCTAGGGACCTGGCCACCCCTCCCCCACAGTGTCTTAGCCCGCTCGGATCTCAGAGCACTCGGATCTCAGTGCGCAGGCGCCATAGCACAGTAGGACCTGTGCCTCACGAATACCCTGCCCCTCCCCCAAAGAAAGCAGCCTCCATTCAAGGGGTTTTTTTTTCCTTCTGTTTCTTTGATAGTTTGTCTTTGATAAATAGACAGAATGAGCAAGAAACTGAAAAAGAATTTAACCCTGGACAGCTTTTATACAGATAAAGAGCAGACTCCAAACCCTGAGGAGACTAAAAACAAACAGTCCCCAGGTGAATCCCCGAAGGAGGAGACCTTATATCCCTCAGCACAGATGAATCTCATGGAAGAAATTAAAAAGGCTCTCACAAGGGAGCTAGAAGAAAAATGGGAAAAGGAGAGGGAGGCTCTGCAAAAGGAGAGGGAGGCTTGGCAAAAGAGCCTGGAGAAGTCAGTTAAAGAGAGAGTGGATAAAGAAACCAAATCCTTGAAAAATAGGATTAGTGAACTGGAAACAGAAAACAGCTCTCTAAAAAACAAAATTGGCGAAATGGAAAAAAATTCCACAGAACAAAAGAACTCAATTGGACAATTAGAAAAAGATCTTAAAAAAGTGAGTGAAGAAAATACCTCACTGAAAATCAGGGTCGAACAATTGGAATTGAATGACTCGAGGAGACAAGAAGAATCAGTCAAGCAAATCCAAAAAAATCAAACAATGGAAAAGGATGTGAAATACCTTCTGGGGAAGACAACAGACCTGGAAAACAGATCCAGGAGAGACAACCTGAGAATCATCGGACTTCCAGAAAAGTATGATGAAAAAAAAAGCCTGAACACTATCTTCCAGGAAATTATCAAAGAGAACTGCCCAGAAGTCATAGAAACAGAAGGTAAAATAGACATTGAAAGAATTCATCGATCCCCTACTGAAAGGGATCCTAAAATCAAAACACCAAGGAATATAGTGGCCAAATGCCAGAACCCTCAGGCAAAGGAAAAAATACTGCAAGCGGCTAGAAAAACCCAATTCAAGTATCAAGGAGCCACAATAAGGATCACCCAGGATCTGGCAGCATCCACATTAAAGGATCGAAGGGCCTGGAATATGATATTCCGAAAGGCTAAGGAACTTGGTATGCAACCAAAAATAACTTACCCAGCGAGATTGAGCATCTTTTTCCAGGGAAGAAGATGGTCATTCAACGAAATAAGCGAATTTCATCTATTTCTGATGAAAAAGCCAGAACTTAACAAAAAATTTGATCTACAAGCACAGAACTCAAGAGAAATCTAAAAAGGTAAAGATTAATCTTGGGAACTATATTTTGGCTGTAAAGATGTATAAAAAATACATGTATACCTTGTTCTAGAAACTAGTTGAGGGAAGGACATTGTACTAGAAAAAAGGGAAAGTGGGGGTACTACATTTCATGAAGAGGCAAAGAAAACCTAGTATATCTGAGAGAAAGAATGGAGAGGAATGAAAATAGTGAGTATTTTACTGCTTTCAGAATTGGCAGTAAGAGAAGAATTTTAGACATATTCAATCTATGGTGAAACTTCTCCCACCTCATTGAAAAGTGAGAAGGGAAAAGTGAAAAAGGAAGGAATAAGCTAAGTGGAAGGGAATACAGGAACTGGGAGGGAAAGGGGTAAGTTGGGGGGGGGGAACTCTAAGGGGAGGGGAGGGATACTGAAAAAGGGAGGGCTGTGAGAAGCAAGGGGAGCTCACAAGCTTAATACTGGGAAGGGGGGTAAGGGAGGGGGTAAGGGAGTAAGAAGGGAGAAAAGCATAAACCGGGGTCAACAAGATGGCAAGTAATACAGAATTGGTCATTTTAACCATAAATGTGAACGGGGTAAACTCCTCTATAAAGAGGAAGCGGTTAGCAGAATGGATTAAAAGCCAGAATCCTACAATATGTTGTATACAGGAAACACACCTGAAGCGGGGTGATACATGCAGGTTAAAGGTAAAAGGTTGGAGCAAAATCTACTATGCTTCAGGTGAAGCCAAAAAAGCAGGGGTAGCCATCCTGATCTCAGATCAAGCTAAAGCAAAAATTGATCTAATCAAAAGAGATAAGGAAGGGCACTATATCTTGCTAAAGGGTAGAATGAATAATGAAGAAGTATCTATATTAAATATATATGCACCAAGTAGTGTAGCATCTAAATTCCTAAAAGAGAAATTAAGAGAGCTGCAAGAAGAAATAGACAGTAAAACTATAATAGTGGGAGATCTCAACCTTGCACTCTCAGAATTAGATAAATCAAACCACAAAATAAATAAGAAAGAAGTCAAAGAGATAAATAGAATACTAGAAAAATTAGATATGATAGATCTCTGGAGAAAATGTAATGGGGACAGAAAGGAGTACACCTTCTTTTCAGCAGTTCATGGAACTTATACAAAAATTGATCATATATTAGGACATAAAAACCTCAAACTCAAATGCAGTAAGGCAGAAATAGTGAATGCATCCTTTTCAGACCATGATGCATTGAAAATTACATTCAATAAAAAGCCACAGGAAAGTAGACCAAAAAATAATTGGAAACTAAATAATCACATACTAAAGAATGATTGGGTGAAACAGCAAATTATAGACATAATTAATAACTTCATCCAAGAAAATGATAATAATGAGACATCATACCAAAATGTATGGGATGCAGCCAAAGCGGTAATAAGGGGAAATCTCATATCTCTAGAGGCCTATTTGTATAAAATAGAGAAAGAGAAGGTCAATGAATTGGGCTTGCAACTAAAAATGCTAGAAAAGGAACAAAATAAAAACCCCCAATCAAACACTAAACTTGAAATTCAAAAAATAAAAGGAGAGATCAATAAAATTGAAAGTAAAAAAACTATTGAATTGATTAATAAAACTAAGAGTTGGTTCTATGAAAAAACCAACAAAATAGACAAACCCTTAGTAAATCTGATTAAAAAAAGGAAAGAGGAAAATCAAATTGTTAGTTTTAAAAATGAAAAGGGAGAACTCACCACTAACGAAGAGGAAATTAGAGCAATAATTAGGAGTTACTTTGCCCAACTTTACGCCAATAAATTCGACAACTTAAATGAAATAGAAGAATACCTCCAAAAATATAGCTTACCTAAACTAACAGAGGAAGAAGTAAATATCCTAAACACTCCTATCTCAGAAAAAGAAATAGAACAAACTATCAATCAACTCCCTAAGAAAAAAACCCCAGGACCAGATGGATTTACATCTGAATTCTATCAAACATTTAAAGATCAATTAACTCCAATGCTAAATAAACTATTTGAAGAAGTAGGGATTGAAGGAGTCCTACCAAACTCCTTTTATGACACAGATATGGTACTGATACCTAAACCAGGTAGGCTGAAAACAGAGAAAGAAAATTATAGACCAATCTCCCTAATGAATATTGATGCTAAAATCTTAAATAAAATATTAGCAAAAAGATTACAGAAAATCATCCCCAGGATAATACACTATGACCAAGTAGGATTTATACCAGGAATGCAGGGCTGGTTCAATATTAGGAAAACTATTAACATAATTGACTATATCAACAACCAACCAAACAAAAACCATATGATCATTTCAATAGATGCAGAAAAAGCATTTGATAAAATCCAACAGCCATTCCTAATAAAAACACTTGAGAGCATAGGAATAAAAGGACTTTTCCTTAAAATAGTTAGGAGCATATATTTTAAACCTTCAGTAAGCATCATATGCAATGGGGAAAAACTGGAACCTTTCCCGGTAAGATCTGGAGTGAAGCAAGGTTGCCCACTATCACCATTATTATTCAATATTGTATTAGAAACACTGGCCTCTGCAATAAGAGTCGAGAAAGAGATTAAAGGAATTAGAGTAGGCAATGAGGAAACCAAACTATCACTCTTTGCAGATGATATGATGGTATACCTAGAAAACCCCAGAGATTCTACTAAAAAGCTATTAGAAATAATTCATAATTTTAGCAAAGTAGCAGGATACAAAATAAATCCCCATAAATCCTCAGCATTCTTATACACCACCAACAAAATCCAAGAGCAAGAGATACAAAGAGAAATTCCATTCAAAATAACTGTTGATAGCATAAAATATTTGGGAATCTACCTACCAAAGGAAAGTCAGGAATTATATGAGCAAAATTACAAAAAAGTTTTCACACAAATAAAGTCAGACTTAAATAATTGGAAAAATATTAAGTGCTCTTGGATAGGCCGAGCAAATATAATAAAGATGACAATACTCCCTAAACTAATCTATTTATTTAGTGCTATACCAATCAGACTTCCAAGAAAATATTTTAATGATTTAGAAAAAATAACAACAAAATTCATATGGAACAATAAAAAGTCGAGAATCTCAAGGGAATTAATGAAAAAAAAATCAAATGAAGGTGGTCTAGCTGTACCTGATCTAAAATTATATTATAAAGCAGCAGTCACCAAAACCATCTGGTATTGGCTTAGAAATAGATTAGTTGATCAGTGGAAAAGGTTAGGTTCACAAGACAGAATAGTCAACTATAGCAATCTAGTGTTTGACAAACCCAAAGATTCTAAATTTTGGGATAAGATTTCATTATTTGATAAAAACTGCTGGGATAACTGGAAATTAGTATGGCAGAAATTAGGCAAGGACCCACACTTAACACCACATACCAAGATAAGATCAAAATGGGTCCATGACCTAGGCATAAAGAACGAGATTATAAATAAATTAGAAGAACATAGGATAGTTTATCTCTCAGACTTGTGGAGGAGAAAGAAATTTGTGACCAAAGATGAACTAGAGACCATTACCAATCACAAAATAGAAAATTTTGATTATATCAAATTAAAAAGCCTTTGTACAAACAGAACGAATGCAAACAAGATTAGTAGGGAAGTAACTAACTGGGAAAACATCTTTACAATTAAAGGTTCTGATAAAGGCCTCATTTCCAAAATATATAGAGAACTGACTCAAATTTATAAAAAATCAAGCCATTCTCCAATTGATAAATGGTCAAAGGATATGAACAGACAATTTTCAGATGAAGAAATTGAAACTATTACCACTCACATGAAAGAGTGTTCCAAATCACTATTGATCAGAGAAATGCAAATTAAGACAACTCTGAGATATCACTACACTCCTGTCAGATTGGCTAAGATGACAGGAAAAAACAATGATGAATGTTGGAGGGGATGCGGGAAAACGGGGACATTGATGCATTGTTGGTGGAGTTGTGAACGAATCCAGCCATTCTGGAGA
Organism: Antechinus flavipes; assembly: GCF_016432865.1. Classification (NCBI taxonomy): domain Eukaryota; kingdom Metazoa; phylum Chordata; class Mammalia; order Dasyuromorphia; family Dasyuridae; genus Antechinus; species Antechinus flavipes. The sequence continues at coordinate 159,469,534 of NC_067400.1, forward strand.
GCGATCTGGAATTATGCCCAAAAAGTTATCAAACTGTGCATACCCTTTGATCCAACAGTGTTTCTATTGGGCTTATACCCCAAAGAGATACTAAAAAAGGGAAGGGGACCTGTATGTGCCAAAATGTTTGTAGCAGCCCTGTTTGTAGTGGCTAGAAACTGGAAAATGAATGGATGCCCATCAATTGGAGAATGGCTGGGTAAATTGTGGTATATGAACGTTATGGAATATTATTGCTCTGTAAGGAATGACCAGCAGGATGAATACAGAGAGGCTTGGAGAGACCTACATGGACTGATGCTAAGTGAGATGAGCAGAACCAGGAGATCATTATACACTTCGACAACGATATTGTATGAGGATGTATTCTGATGGAAGTGGATTTCTCTGACAAAGAGACTTAACTGAGTTTCATTGGAGAAATGATGGACAGAAACAGCTACACCCAAAGAAGGAATACTGGGAAATGAATGTGAACTATTTGCAATTTTGATTTTCTTCCCGAGTTATTTTTACCTTCTGAATCCAATTCTCCCTGTGCAACAAGAGAACTGTTTGGTTCTGCAAATATGTATTGTATCTAGGATATACTGCAACATGTTTAGCATATATAGGACTGCTTGCCATCCTGGGGGGGGGGGGGGAGGAGGGAGGGAGGGGAAAAAACGAAACATAAGTGATTGCAAGGGATAATGTCGTGTAGAAATTATCCTGGCATGGATTCTGTCAATGCGAAGTTATTATTAAATAAAATAAAATTTATTATAAAAAAAAAAAAAAAAAAAAAAAAAAAAAAAAAAAAACTTTTTTAAAATTTTCATGATGTATGACATGATTAAGCACCATTTTATTCTAATCTACTTCTTTTCGAGAATTTGTACAATTCTAGAAAATATTTGTTTCTCAGTGTGTATTTATATGAATTTATCAGTTCCTCTGTAAGGCTAAAACTTACAATTTCATGGAAACTAAATAAAAATAATAATGGTAATCAACAAAACATTTCCCAAAAAGGGATATTTATAGTCCAATGAAGATATCCATGTTTTACAGACTTATTTCACAATAGAATTTTGTTCATAAAAAAATTATCCTTTTCCACGTTCCAGTGTGACAATCTATGTATTGTCTTATTCATGATAAGGCAGATTTTTATTGTTGTTAGGGTGTTGGTATTTCTATCAATAGCAGTTTTTTGGGTTTTTTTAATGGTCTTCTGGCTATTCTTCACACATCAAGAAGGCTATACTACCTGGTCCTTTTGGATGACTTTGCCTGTTTCTGAAGTCATATTTGGCTGTGTTATAGCAAAAACTTATTGACTTTTTATAATGTTTTCCTTTTTTCTCTCACATTTTCTTTTATATTTGGATGTGACTGATATATTTCATTTGTTGGCTTTAATAATACTTAAAATGTTTGACATTTCCACAGTAACAGCTACTGTAATTTTCTAAATAGTCAAAGTATAATCTCTCTTAGTTGTAACTTTTGCATTTTTCCTTGGAGTAATATCAATTATTTAAATGACCAGAATTTTTAAAAAATAATAAAATGAATAATAAAATGCTTATTGCACTAAGTCCAGCAATACAGAAAAATGTTGTTATGCAGAATATGATTTATTATAATTTCATCTTGTCAAAATCAGACATTCTTAGTAACCTGAATTTTAGTGGGAATTTAGTGATCATTGTTGTCACAAAATGAAACCATATGAAAATTATACTTGTTTCAAATAACTTTCACACCATTGGGGGAAAAAAAAAAACTAACTAGATCAATACAGTCATAGTGAACTTATATTGTTACAGAATAACATAGTAAAAAACAATCATAACAACCAAGCAACAACTGTGCATACATAGCTAAGGAAGAAAAGAAAAAAAGCTAATAAAACATCTACCCTATATTCAGAGGAGGGAATATGCTATAATGGAAAAAGTAGAGACTGGTAATGGAAAAAGTAGAGACTGGTAATCAGGAGCCCTAAATTCAACATGGCTTCCCATGATTGGGCAAGTAATTTACCCTAAATTGTCCATTAGTTCATTGTGCCCCTGTAGGCAAGTCATTTAATCTCTTTGCCTTATTTCTCTTATGCATGTTATTATTGTTGGTTTTCAGTCATATCTGTCTCTTTGTGATCCCATGGACCCTACTGTTAGCGGTATTTTCTTGACAAGAAATACTGGAGTGGTTTTCCATTTGCTTCTCCAGTGAATTAAGAAAGAATTTTTAACTTGTTCTGGATCACATAGTATCTGAGACTGAATTTAAACTCAGGTCTTCCTGATTCCAGACTATCCAATGAGCTTTCTCCATACCTCTCTTTTACATAAAAGTGGGGATAAAAATACAACTAATTTATCCCACAAAGCATAGTTATAAAGTTCAAATAAGGAAAAAAAAAGTTTGTAAAACGTTTTTTCATGAATGTCAGCTTTATTTTAATTTCTTCCTCATTCAATTTGATGAAGTTCAGATAGATAGACTACATGTTATATTGTTTTTTATTGTCAAATATTCTGAGAACAAGTATAGTAACTAAAAAATGTTTGATGAGTTGATCTAACTATTAGGTAGAGAGGATAGAATCACTTGTTTTGTTTTGGTTTTTTGTAATTGAATCATTCAAAAAACACTTATTGTATATGTATTATACATTTTGGCAGCTAGGTGGCACAGTGGATAGAATGAAGGGGCTGGAGTTAGGAAGAACTGATTTCATATTCGAACTCATACACTTATTAGCTATTTGATGATGGGCAAGTTATTTAACCCTCTTCTAAACAATGAACTTGAGAAGGATATGAGAACTTGAGAAGGAAAACTCCACCAGTATCTTTGACAACAAAATTTCAAATGGAGTTACAAAGAGTCAGCTGCAAATAAAAATGACTGAACAAAAATAACAATAATAACAATATATCATGAATTATGCTATGATGAATACACAAATTCAATATAGTAATGAGGGAGACATTTAGAATATAGAGAAATAAACAGATAAGAAATACAGGAATAAGTAATAGAGTATTGCATATAAGAAGAAAAGATATTAGAGTTGATGATTCATATAAAACATGTTAAAGGAAGTGTTTGAGCAAATTCTGTAAAGAGGAATACAATTTTACTAGGGAGAAATGAGGAGAGTCAATGCAAAGATGTGAAATAAAGAGATAAGCATTTTTTTGTGAGAGAAAAAGAAGGCTAATTTGACAGGGTCACAGTATAAAATAGGGAGAAAAAAATGAAACTGAAAAGAAGGTTAGTACAAGGCTATGAACACTTTTAGAAGTTCAACATAGAAATTCATATTTTAATCTTAAAAAGCCAAAGGATGTGTTATAAGGATCATTTGATCAAATCTGAGTTTAAAGAAAATCAAATTGATAGTAGTAAAATAGGCAAAAGTCTTGAGGCAACAAAATCACTTAGGAAATCAATCAACCATTACAATAAATCAGAAGAGGGGACAGCTAGGTGGTGCAGTGGATAGAGCACCAGCCCTAAAGTCAGGAGGACCTGAGTTTCAAATCTGACTTAGACCAGACACTAACATTTCCTAACTGTGTGGCCCTGGGCAAATTACTTAAGCCCAGTTGTCTCAATAAAACAAAACAAAACAAAAATAAAACAACAACAACAACAACAACAAAAAGGATAAACCAGAAGAGCAGCAGGAAGAGCCTTAACTCAGCTGATTATTGGGTAAATAGAGTGAGGTTGGAACCAAGAGATTTTGTGAAGGTGATAATGACAAGGGATTTGATATAATGATTATAAAATCAAGATTGATGCCAAATTCATTCATTTGGAAATCTTGAATGGTGCATTTGACAGTAATAGGGAAGTTTGGAAGAGGTATATATTGGTGGGAGGTAGAGAAGATGATGAATTCTGATTGGCACATATGGCATCTGAGATTTTTAAGAGATATTCATTTTGAAATGACAAATAGGTAGTTGGGGAATGTCTGATTAAAACTAAAGGGAGATACTACACCTTGATTTAGAAGACAATTAGTCATCAAAATAGAGCTGATAATTAACCTTTTGCTAGCAGATGAGAATAATGAAAAAGTGCATAGAGAGTAAAGAAAACCTGCAACAGAACTTGAGAGAATACCCACAGTTATAGGAAATGATATGTATAATAAATCTGCAAAAGTGAAAAAGAACAATTAGGTAGAAGGCCCAGGAGATAAGTGCCCAGATATTCAGGAGGAGAGGGTCATCGCCTGTGTTATATACAGTAAATAGCCCGGAAACGATGAAGACTGAAGAAAGTCTATCATTTTTAGCAATAAAAGATTCTTGATAACTTTGGAGGGAGCAGTTTCAATTGAATAGTAAAGTGAAAAAGCCAAAAAGAGGTGGACCCAATTGGCAGAATAAAGTCATAAAGTTGCCCAATCTCTTTCCCAACTTGCTCCAAATTTCTTTAAATAATGACTCTAAAGAAATTCTAAAGCACCAGAACAATCAAAATGAAGAAGTAAAACATTTTCCAGCAGAAGGCAACCTCAGCAGACAAGATCTGTGACATCAGGGTGGCAGTCAGTGTGCAGTACCAGTCCAGGGTGTGCCAGCACAGTCCCAGACAGGGACCCAGCCCAGCCCCAGCAAACCTTTGAATCAGTGGCGGTGCTGGTGGCTTCCAGACCTCAAATCTCAGAAACACCAAAGAGGGCCTGGAATGTCAGCAAAAAAGGTCTGTGGAACCAGGGTGGAAACCCAGTGAACAATCTCAGAGCAGATACAGCCCCACACCCCAGCATCAGTGAGAACAGACATGTGAATCAGCAGCAGTGTTGGAAGCTTTAGGACCTTTTAACCCCTGGGAGATCAGAGAGGACTTGGAAGTCAGCAGAGATGATCTGTGGCAACAAGGAGGGAGTCTGGTGTGTAATCCCAAAGCAACTTCAGTCAGTGGAGCCCTAGTCAGCACACTAGATCTTATCATTACAATGGGGCAGAGACATACCTAACAGCTTCAGGGCAGAAAAGAGTGCTTGTGGATTGCTTACAGATTCCTAGAAGGATCTCCAAAAACAACTGCACAAAGACTCTGCAGCTTCGGACAATGCACCCTCCATCCTGGAAACAGAGTTTACAAAGAGGTAAAAACTGAATAATAAGCTAGAAAAATGAGCAGACAACAGGAAAAGTTTTTGACCACAGCAAATCTGGTGCCAAGGACTATCAAAATATACACTCAGAAAATAATAACAAAGTCAAAGTTCCAAAATCCAGAACTTCCAAGAAAAATGAGAATTGACCTCAAGCCATGGAAGAGCTCAAAAAGAGACTGAAAATCAGGTAAGAAAGATAAAGGGAAAATTAGAGAAAGATTTGAGAGAAGCACAAAAGGAAATACATAAAGCTAATGAGAAGAATGTCTTAAAAAGCAAAATTGGTCAATTGAGAAAGGAGGTACAAAAGCTCATTGAGGAAAATAATCCAATAATAAATAGATTTGAGGGAGAGAGAGGCAAGATGACAGAGAGTAGCCAAGTCTTTAGCTCTTCCTGGCTCCTCTCAAATCAATATCAAATCAAGCCTCTGAACAGATTTTGGAGTGACAGCCCCCACAAATATTTGAAGAGTAACAAATTTTCAGCAGAAAATATTTTGGAAGAACATCAGGAAAGGTCTGTCTCAGTCCGGCATTGGGATGGAGCGGAGTTGCAGATTAGCCCAGGCACAGTACCAACACAGAACTAGCAGAGAGACTGAGGGTGGATAGGTTTTGTTGTGTTGGGGGAATCTAGAGAGAGGCTCGGAGTCACAACATAATCATGTTTGCTATTCTGTCCTGGTTCAGAAGACTGTAGATCAGCAAACTATCTGTGAAACCTCCAGAACAACTACAGAAGGCATACAGTGAGCTCTTGAACCCCAGCATAAAATGGGACTTGACCATGCCTACCCAGCATAGAAAGGAAGCCAACAATACCAGCCTCAGGCAGCTGGAAGCTGCTGTCACAGGTAGACAAAACTTGGGACAATGTCCCCTTTGCCCTAAGAGCAGACCTCAACCTTTAAAATGAGCAAAAAAAAAAAAAAAAAGGAAAAACTGTTCTGACTATAGATAGCTTTTATGGAGACAGAAAAGAATAGACCTCAAACCTTGAGGATGCTAAAGGCAAAACATCTCCAGAAGAAGCCTTAAAGAGTGAAATAAATTTGTCTCTTATCTCACAAAGCTCTCTTGGAAGAATTCAAAAAAGATCTTAAAAGAGCGTTAGAAGAAAAATGGGGAAAGGAAGTGCAAGGTCTAGAAAAGGAAACAGAAAATGTCTGAAGAAAATCACTCCTTAAAGAACAGTTTTGATGAAATGGAAAAAGAAACCAACTCCTTGAAAACAGAATTTGTGAAATGGAAAAAAAATCCAATGAACAAAACAACTCATTTAAAAATTCAATTGGCCAAAAAAGAAAAAAAAGAGAGATTAAAAAGCTAACTAAAAAAAATAAATAATTCACTAAAAATTAGAATTGAACAAATGGAAGCGATGACTCAACAAGACAACAAGAATCAGTCAAACAAAACCAAAATAATAATTTAAAAAATAGAAGATAATGTTAAATACCTCACCAGAAAAATAACTGACCTGGAAAATAGATACAGGAGATGCAATCTAAGAATTATTGGACTACCTGAAAACCCTGATTAAAACAAAAACAAAAACAAACAAACAAACAAAAAAACCTACACATCTTTCAAGAAATCAGCAAAGAAAACTGCTCTGATGTCCTAGAACCACAGGGTAAAATAGCCATTGAAAGAATTCACTGATCACCCCATGAAAGAGATCCCAAAGTGAAAACTCCAAGGAATATTGTAGCTAAATTCCAGAATTATTAGATCAAGGAGAAAATTCTGCAAGCAGCCAGAAAAAAACAATCCAAATATTGAGGAGTCACAATCAGGATAACCTAGGACCTAGCAACTTCCAATTTAAAAGAACCAAAGGACCTGGAATATGATATTCTGGAAAGCAAAGGAACTTGGACTGTACCCAAGAATCCTGCAATATGCTGTTTAGAAGAAACATTTAAAGCAGAGTGTTATGTACTTAGTAAAGTAAAAGGATAAAGTAGAATCTATTATGCTTTAGGCTGAACTAAAAAAAATCAGGGGTAGTGATTCTAATCTCAGATCAAGGAAAAGCAAAAATAGATCTAGATCTAATTAAAAAAAAATAAGGAAACTACATTTTGATAAAAGGTACCATAGATAATGAAGTAATATCAATACTAAACATATATGCACCAAGTAGTAGAGCATCCAAGTTCCTAGAAGTTAAGAGAGCTACCAGAAGAAATAGATAGCAAAACTATCATAGTGGGGGATCTTGCTCTATCATAACTAGATAAATTGCACCATAAAATAAATAAGAAAGAAGTTAAGGAGGTAAATAAAATTTTGGAAAAGTTAGGTATGCTATGCCATTGGAGAAAACTGAATGAAGAAGAATGAAAACCACCATTTTCTCTTGGTACATGTTAAAAAAAAAAAAAAAAAACTGACCATATGTTAAAGTATAAAAACCTCAAAATTAAATGCAGAAAGGCAGAAATAAGAAAAACATCTTTTTTCAGATCATTATGCAACAAAACTACATGTAATAAAGGGCCAGAGAAAAATACACCAAAAATTAAAATAAATAACCTAAAAGAATGAGTGTATGAAACAACAAATCATAGACACAATCAATAATTTCATCCAAGAGAATGACAATAATGCTACAACATAACAAAATTTATGGGATGCAGCCAAAGCAGTCCTTAAGGGAGATTTTATATCTCTAAATGCTTATGTGAATAAAATAGAGAAAGAGAAGATCAATGGATTGAGAATGTCACTTAAAAAAGCTAGAAAATAATTAAAACCCCACAGTTAAAAGCCAAATTTGAAATTCTGAAAATAAAAGGAGAGATGAATAAAACTGAAAGTAAAAAAAAACAATTACTGAACAATTAAACAAGACTAAAAAGTATGAAAAAAACAAGTATAAAAAAGAAGAAAATAGTTAATAATTTAGTTAATTTTATTAGAAAAAGGAAAAAAAGAAAATCTAATATTTAGTATCAAAAATGAAAAGATGGAAATATCCACCAATGAAGAGGAAATTAGAACAATAATTAGGAGCTATTTTGCCCAACTGTAAACCAATGAATCTAATAATCTAAGTGAATTGGTTGAAAACTTACAAAAATATGGATTTCCCAGATTAACAGAGGAGGAAATCAATACTTAAATAGATCTATTTTAGAAAAAGAAATTGAACAAGTTCTCAATCAACTCTCTGAGAAAACATCTCCAGGGCCAGCTAGATTTACATGTGTATTCTACCAAACACTTAAAAGACAATTAATTCCGATATGATGCAAAATATTTGGAAAAAATAGAGAAAGAGTCCTACCAAATTCCTTTTATGACACAGATATGGTGCTGATACCTAAACAAGGTAGGACTAAAATGGAGAAAGAAAATTGCAGACCAATTTCTTTAATGAATATTGATTCCAAAAATCTTAAATAAAATATTAGCAAAGAGATTATGGAAAATTATCCCTAAGATAATACACCATGATCAATTAGAATTTATATCAAGAATGCAGGGCTGATTAGGAAAACTATTACCATAATTGACCATATAATTAGCCAAGTGAACAAAATGCATATGATGATCTCAATAGATGCAGAAAAAGCATTTGACGAAATCCAATACCCATTCCTATTAAAAACACTAGAGAATATTGAAATAAGTGGATTTTCCCTTAAATTAATTAGTAGCATCTATTTAAAACCATTAGCAAGCATCAAACATAATGGAGATAAACTAGAATCATTGCCAATAAGATCAGGGGTGAAACAAGGCTGCTCACTGTCACTACTACTATTCACTATTATATTAGCTTTAGCAATAATAGAAAAAATAAATCCACATAAATTATTAGCATTTACAAAGTCCAGCAGCACGAGATACAAAGAGAAATTCTACTTAAAATTAGTATAGATAATCTAAAATATTTAGGAGTCTACCTGCCAAGGCAAAGTCAGAAACTGTATGAACTACAAAACACTTCATACTACTAAAGTCAGATCGAATCAATTGTAAGAATATCAAGTACTTATGAGTAGGCCAAGCTAATATAATTTAAAAAATGACTATTCTACCTAAATTAGTCTACTCATTCAGTGCCATGCCTATTAAATTCTTAAGAAATTATTTTACAAAGCTAGAAAAAAAATAACAAAGTTCATCTGAAAGAACAAAAAGTCAAAGATTTCAAGGGAATTAATGAAAAAAATGCTAATGAAGGTGGCCTGGATAAGCTATATTATAAAACAGATCAACAGAATGATTTCAGAAAGAACTGGAGAGTCTTACATGAACTGAAGTTAGGTGAAGTGAGTAGAACCAAAAGCAGCAGCAACAACAAGATTATAAGGAGATCAATTTTGATGGAAGTGGCTCTTTTCAACAGCAAGGTGATTCAGGCCAGTTCTAATAGTCTTATGATGGAGAGAGCCATCTGGACCCAGAGAAAGGACTGTGGGGACTGAGTGTGGATCATAAGATAGTATTTTCACTTTTTTGTTAATACAAATGCAAGCATTTTCTATTCTTTCTCTTTTTTTTTTTCTTTTCCACTTGATTTTTCTTTTATAGCACAATAATTGTGGAAATGTGTATAGAATCCATGTTTAACATGGTTTGGATTATTTGCTGTCTAGCAGAGGGAGTGAGAAGAAGGAAGGGAGAAAAAATAATTTGGAACAAAAGATTTTGTAAGGGTGAATGTTGAAAACTAAGCATATTTTTAAAAATAATTTTAATACAATTTAGCAAATGGAAGCTAATTACATTATAAGAAATTAAGATACAATAAAGGAAAACCCAAAGAAATATGATAAATAGAAAAAAAATGAAATATCTCATTGGAAAAAACACCTGACCTAAAAAATAGATTCAAGAGAAATAATTTAAAAATTATAAGTCTGCCTGAAAGTTATGATGCTGAACACCATTTTTCAAGACATTATCAAGGAAAACTGTCCTGATCTAAAACCAGAGGGTATAACAGAAATTGAAAGAATCCACCAATTACCTCCTGAAAGAGATTCCAAAATAAAAACCTCCCAGGAAAATTATAGCCAAATTCCAGAATTCTCAAGTCAAGGAAAAAAATATTATAAGCATCCTGAAAGAAACAGTTCAAGTATAATGGAGCCACAATCAGGATAACACAAAATTTATCAGCTTTTACATTAAAGGACTGGTGGAATCAGAATATGTTATTCTGGAGAGCAATGAAGCTAGGATTGCAACCAACAATCACTTACCCAGCAAAACTGAGTGTAATCCTTCATAGGAACAAGTGGTCATTCAGGATTTTCAAGCATTTGTGATGAAAAGACCAGAGCTGAATATAAAATTTGATTTTCAAATATAGAACCCTGGAGAAGCATAAGGAGATAGCAAGCATATCATAAGGGACTTAATAATGTTTACCTATTTATACTTCCTACATGGGAATATGATAGTTGTATTTCATTAGAAAGTTCTCATTCTTATGGCAGTTAGGAGTATATATAAACAGAGGACAAAGATGTGAATTTAACATGAAGGGATAATGTATTTTTTTTTTTAAATAATGAAATTTAGGGATGAGAGAGGAAGGCAATGAGAGAAAAGTGAAGGGAATGGAGCAAATTATCTGCCATAAAAAAGGAGCAAGAAAAACTTTTACAGTGGAGGAAAAGAGGGGGAAGAGGAGGGTGAGTGAGTGAACCTTATTCTCATCAGAATTGACTTTATACAGGAAGTAATGTTCATACTCAATAGGCATATAAAAATCTATCTTACCTTATTGAAAAATAGGAGGGAAATGGGATATCGGGTGATAAAAGAGAGGCTATATTGGGTGAGATAATGTTCAGTAGCAAAACACTTTTGAGAAGGGACAGGATAAAAAGAGAGGTGGAATAAATGGGAGAAATAAAATTAACAATAGTAATTATAAAAGAAAAAATTGAAGCAAATTTATCTGCTAAGGCCTCATTTCTCCAAGACAGAAGCAACTGAGTCAAATTTATTTAAAAAAAATTAAAAGCCATACTCCAATTAATAAATGGTCAAAAGATACAATCTTTGCCCAAAGGGCTACAAATTCATGCATATCCTTTGATCTAACAGCACCTCTGCTATGCATGAATACTAAGAATTTTTTAAAGATGGTTGGTTATTTGGACATGTATCTTCATGAAAGCTTCCTTGACATGGTATCAATAGAGATGATATGTATTCATATTGTTCCCATATGCCCTATCCTCAAACTAGATATCTGTTTTAAAGGTATTTTATTCCTCACATTTTGGAGATTTTCTATTTTTCATCATTCTTTAATATTTAATTTTCTTTGTGAAGATACTATGGAGAATTTTTAAGGGAATATATTTATACCTTAACATTTTTATTCAAATAATAAGTTTTCCTCTTAAATAATATTTTATATAATCCTGAATATGAATAGGATAGTGACTTTTGCCAATATTTTTCCTACATACACCCCATTTAAAATGAGAAGAATAAAATGTCAATAATTATTCTAAGGATAGAATCAATGAAAATAATATTGCCTATTCATGTAAATACTAGGACATCAAATTAATAAGGTTCTAAGAAGAATTCACCATTGAAATATATTCTAGATCATAGAATGTTAGAATTGAAAGTACCTTAAAGATCATCCAATCCAACACTCTCACTTTATCAATAAGGTAATTGAGAACCAGAGAATAATAACAATTACGGCAATAATTAATAACAACAATAACAACAAAGAAACAAGAACACATACACACACATAGTATTCCCTGGAAGTTATATGAAAAAATTCAAGGTATAGTATAATAAAATAAAGTAATCTGTTGTGGCAGTTGTATTTGCTTTGAGGATAGAAATTTTATTTTTTGCATGTTGGTTTTAAGGATGAAGGAATAATCAAATGATTATCACCATTTAATTGAATAATATTACTTGATCAATAAATCAATAAATAAATGTACCATAGATTGCATAATAATCCCCCTCTATTCATGAAGAAAATTTGAAGAATTCAGCCACTTGTTCTGTTTTTTTACTGGCATTTTGTTGGTTATATATGCATAGATGTGTCCCACAGAGAGGTTTTCCTAACCTCTGTGACCCATATTATTTGTTTGTTTTTCATCATTTCCATCTAAAGGCATGAGAGTAATCAAATTTGAATCCCACCTCTCATCTCATTTCAAATTAAATATCCTTTGCTTCTTAATGATGCTCATTTTCCTTTCTGTTTTTATTGGTTACTTACTTTCCCACCTCCAATTTTGAAAAGGAAATAAAATATTTGTTAGAGATAAGGATAGGAAATCAAAACAAATACACACATTTGTTATCTAAAAGTCTATGCTTCATTATGCATCACAAGATCATTATCCTTTGTTCAAGAGGTAGGTAGCATGTTTCCTCAATAATGAACTAGAAGTGTTTTGTCATTACGTTTATCAAATTTGTGTCTTTTAAAAGTTATTTGTTTTTATGATATTATTGCTATTATATAAATTGTTCTCCAGGTTCTATTCCTTTGCATCAGTTCATAATGTCTTTCAAGGTTTCTTTAACTTTTTGTTATATTACAATTTTATTTTAAACATTTGTATATCAGAATGTATGCCAGAAAATGAACTATTTCTCTGTTAATAGATACCCAATCATTTTTCAGTTCCTTATCACTAAGTAAAAATTCTCTCTTATTTAGCTCCATTTTTGACATTGGGGATCTGAAGGATCATAGAATGTTAGAAATTTATTTTTCTCTCATTAGAATATGAAAACAATCCATCTATAGCATCTTAAAAAAATAGTTCACTTATGCTTGTCTTTTTTGTTTTTCTTGATACCTGTGTTTCCATTTCAATATTTTATTTAATTCTGGTCTTTCCATCAAAAATTTTGAGAATTTTTTAATATTTCATTAAAGTTTTTCTCTGTCTCATTATTCTCAGTTATTATTAGTTGTATTTTTTTTTATCTTTTGAAAGAACATATTCCAAATCCTTCACTTCTTTATATTGATAGTTGCTAAATCTTTTATAATTCTGAATGTGGCTATTTGTTACTTGAGTTCTTCTTTTTAGCTGCTTACAGCATATTTTCTTTGAATTATAATTCCTGGATTTTGGTTATGATATCTTTGGGAGTTTTCACTTTATTATCTTATTCGTATAGATTTGTGGATATTTTCTATTTCTACCTTGTAGTTATGTAATAAATCTAGGAAACAATATATTTAAATAGGTTATACAGATACTATGTTTTGTTGCTATTCATGGCTTTTTGATAGTCCAGTAATTCTAACATTATTTCTCCTTTACCTATTTTACAATTCAGTTGTGTTTCTTCTTTTTTAAAATTTTTTAATTCTTTACACTTCTAAAATATTTCTCATTGTCTTGTGTAATCATCCAACCTTTATTCTATTATTCAAATAATCCATAACTTTGAAAAGGTTTGTGCCTCTTTTAACAAACTGCTAATTCTACTTCCAAGTCTTTTCTTCAAAGTTCTTATTTCTTTTCCAATTCTTTCCTGCAGCTTGATAATTTAATATATGACATCATTTTAAACTCCTAATTCATTTCCACTAGGAAATATATCTAATTTTGTGTTTAAGTGCAACTTTTTTTTTTCTTTTGCTATTGCTTATAAGACTTTGGAGTTATTCTTTTCTTTTATATTTATATCTGGGGTGTCTATAATATTATAATACCATTTTATAATTAAAACTTTTGTTTGTCTAAATATTTTTATTTCTGTATGGAATAGTTCTGTATATAGTTCTGTAGGGAAGGGCAAGGTCTTGAATGCTTTGTGTACTACACTGCTGCTACTTTCTATATTACATGACATTTTTTCCTAGGATCTCAGAAGTGACTCAGACTGGAATCTGAAAATTTTAAAGGCCCTCAAGCTGTAGGAGCTAAGGCAAAATTCAATTGCCTTCCTATTCTAACTTTGTAACCTCCTGGTCTTCATTAGTCTACATAATCCAATTGTAGTCTTGCCCTTTATTGAAATTCATATAGATTGCTACTGAACTTAGCTAATTTTGTCTAACTTTTAAGTTATGCAGGTTCAAATAGATAAAACTGAAGGTTCCCTCTTGATCTGTGGCCTCTTGATCTGTGGTCTCTTCTCTAATCACTTAGCTGTAAGGTTTATGATTGTTAGAGTCAGTGACACACAACTCCTGCTCATTTCTGTTTCTGCTTCTCAATCATTACAGTGTCTCAGACCAAGTCTGAGTTGGATCCAAGATTAATTATATCACCTTAATTTCTCTCCTTAGTTTAAAATGGATTCACACTCCAGCTCAGTGGTTATAGAGCCCTAACTGCTGATTCAATCCTATTCCTGCTTCTTGTAATGAGAAAAAAAAAATTTACAATTTTCTTCTAAGATATTTTTTTTTAATCATTTTATCTTGTACTATTTCTTGATTTTTTTTCAGGAGTTGTGAGTGAGCTGTAATAACCACTTAAAGTCAAAAATATTTTTTCTTTATAATTCTGTTATTATCATATAATATGTTCCCCCTGACTCTGCTCACTTCATTCTTTATCATTGTAAACTCTTATCAAATTTCTCAAAACCCATCCCTTTGCTCACTTTTTAGAGTTAGGTACAATTCCATTCCATAATTTGTTCAACCATATTTACCACAATTCACATTCACTATCTTTGTTTTCAATTACTTTTTTGCAAAAACAAATCATGCTATACATATAAATATAAATCTATGCTATAAATATTTTTACATGATTGTATTCTTTCTTGTTCATTCTGTTGTATAGTTCTAGAAGTTGAATTCAAATGAGTTGATTTGCATTGAATATGAATAAGAAATAAAAAGGAAATGAGTTCAATTAACCAGCCGAACAGAATATAGCTGGTTGAAGGTAAGATAGTTAGTTTTATGTATTAATTTTAAAGCTCTAGCGTCTAACTTACCACTTGGCACACAATGGATATTTCTTTTACTTCCTCTTTTGAGTGTGTAAGGAAAATCTAGACTAGTGTCAAAGTTAACTATGCTTTTTAGGAATTTAAAATGGGAATAGATTGAAGCCCTGGGGACCCTAAGTCTTGTGAGTAGAGGTTGAATTTGGGGGTGCTCGAACTAGATGAAGGACCATTGTAGTATGTAATGTACTTATTATAGTGGTGGTCACTGACTTCTCAGGTTTTAACCTCTAATTTTTATTTTAGACTCATATGTATCTTTTACTGAAAATTATTCTGTTTGCTAAGTTCTTCAAGAGAGACGTTATTAGAATTTACTATGTTCCTCAGCCATCTCATGTAAAATGAGGCAATTCATTCATATAATGATAATATAGTTTCTTGAAACCAAGAAGACATGGGTTCAAATAATATCTCTGATACATACTGATTGTGATAATTGGCACATAATTTAGTACTAGTCTTTGTGCTCTAAGCAACTTTCTAATAATGATATTTAAGGTTTTATCATTTGTGTTATAGGATCCTTTATGACTCTAGTAAAGTATGGACCCATCCTCTGAATAAATTTTAAATGAATAAAATAAAATATGTAGGATTACATATGAAAAATAATAATATTGAAATAGATATGAAAGTATTACAACAAAAGTTCAAGATAAAAGATTAAGAATCCCTACTTTAAAATGAAAATGGGTCATAATAAATTTTCCAAGCTACATTGGAAGAGGGAGTTCTCTTAGCAGGAAGTTCATAGCCACTGACAAATATACAGCTTTAGTCCTTATGCTACATATTCTCAATTCTTATGTTGTTGGAACAGTGACTTGGTTCTAACTCTGCCTTGAACCATATATTGTTGTTCCATAGTCTCCTTTTATTGTCCTGCCTCAGTTTTCCTAATTGTTCTGCCTTAGTTTCCCTAAATTCTCCTGTCTCAGTTTCCCTAAATTGTCCTACCTCAGTTTCCCTAAATTGTCCTGACCCAGTCCTTTGAATTGTTCTGCCTCAATACCCCTGGTTGCAACCCCACCCCCACCCCCACCTTCCTAATCATTAGGACTGAGATAATTAGGGCTGTAGAGATCTGGCATTCCAAAAGATAAGATTCCAGATATCCTCTCTCAGATACCTAATTGGTATCCTCTACCTCTATCTCTCCAGACTTCCTGGCTCTGGTTGGACACTTCCTTTACTCCCAGTTTATCAGAGTTTATGGTCCTATTCCCCAACCTGTCAGTATCGAATTGATGGTCCTTTCCTGGAAATTCCTGCCATTTACCAATATCTGAACTTTACCCCCCTGCCTTTGTCTACCCTGATAACTTATGTTAAGGACCATGCCTAAGTGAAAGGACAGGTCAATTCTCTGAGAGCCTCCACAGATGTGAATCATACCACTTGAAGTTTGTTGTAGCCTTTGATGAAGATGTTCCTTGTGAATTGGAATGAAATAAATTAGAGGCAAGATGGAAGCGGAAAGAGGTCAGACAATGAAACTGCCTCTCAATGGAGAGGTCAGAGAACAGCAACTACCTCTCAGTCTCCTTGTATCACATCATCCTCTCACATCAAAATCCATTCTATAGGTCTGAGTTAGATCTCCAGTAGCCACTGGCAGATGGCTCCTATATCACAATAGCTTAAAAGCCACATATATATTTCATTGGAATCTCACATTCCTTGCTGCTGCTGAAGCTGAGGCTGCTGCTGAATGCTTTGAGACATCAGTCCTGGGACCAAAATGGATCTTTTGGTCCCATAAAATCTCTCCTCAGAAATCCAAATAAAATATTAAAAACTCTCTAATCTCAATCTTGCCTTAGTTTCTCTGGCATTATGATATAGAATCCCAAAGTGGGACAGTTTTATGCATTTAAATGAGAAGAACTAGCTATGAATAGAGGAGTACAAGCAGTAATTCAGCCAAGTTCTCCTAATATTCAGCCAAGTTCTCCTCTAAACAATACCTCAAATCAAATTCTGGAATGTCAAAGCCAAAAAATGATCTAGATGAAACATTTTCCCAATCAAAGACAACTTAGGAGGTCTAAGGGAGAAAGCTACTTTAGAGCACAGTGACAGCAGCAGAAAAACCAGCTATGGGCCTTGGAAGAAACTTTAATAGCAGTGTAATAACTTTGGGCATTCTCATTCCAGAAATGGTAACAGGGTTGGACAACTGCTCAGAAAAAAAAAAAAAAAAAAGTTATTACAGGGAATAACTGTAATCTCTAATTACATTTAGTTGATATTGGGAATAAGATCCTGTCTCATTGACCATAGGAAGCTCTTGCTTTCAATAACATATCTGAGAGTAAAGCTTGTCATCACTCACAAGAAAGTAGGGATCCCAGTCACAGTTCTAAGGAAAAGGATACTACCTTTTGCAGCTATATCAGAACAGAGGATCTGGTAAGAGTTCCAGGATTTTGAGGAGAACTAGCATTTGTGGCTACAGGGAAATGATGAAGGGGGGGGGAGAGTCTTTCTAGGTAAAAAATCTGAGTGCAAACTAAAAGAGCAGTGGTTGCAACTTTCCACACATGAGCTCACTTTGGAAAGATTTAAGATTTTCACATCCAAAAAACTTGCTCTGAAAATAGTGGCAGGCAAAAGCTTAAAACTTGGAAAAAATCTATCGTGACTCTTAAATGAGCATAAATAAGCTGGAAAAAAAGAGTAAGAAACAAAAAAAGAACTAGTCCATAGAAAATTACGAAGAAGTAGGAAGATCTAACACAAACTCAAAAGAAATCAACAACATAAAAATGACTATGAATAAAATCTCAAAGAAAAACAAATGCAAATTGGACATAAGTCCAATATTAATCCCTAGAAGAGTTAGAAAAAGATATGAGTATTAGAGGTAATACTGGGAAAAGAAATTAGAGAAGGACAAGAAAATTGCAAAAAGAATCAATACCTTGCTAAAATAGTCTCCTCTAGCTCCCCTACAGATTCAGCTTTCCCCCAAGTCTGCTTTTGGGGAATTTTTTTTTTCTGGGGCATGACCTGAGTTGCAACAGTTGGCACTGGGTTGTGCTCCACTCTCACTCTAATGTAACAGACCTTTCCTGATGACATTCTAAATTGTCTATGCTAAAATTGTTTCATACCATCATTTTATGGATTCTTGTGCTCTAGAATTCATTTTGAGGCATTATAGAAAATTGTTTGGAAGGGAATTTTGAATGGCTCAGATAAGTCTCAACTGTTTCTTTGCCATCTTGGCTCTTTCTCCCCCAACCAACACCTAGAAGGCATAAAAATAGAAAAAATGAGAGTGGGACATTTATGTTAAGATAATCTCCCAAAAAATGAAGGGGTGAAAAAAAGGGACATAATGGGAAAAAGAGAAAGGGAAAAGAAGAATGGGGGAAATTATGCCCCATAGACATTTCTATAGATAAATGTGATGATTTGGGGAAGCCTCTGATATACTTATATGTACTTATAATTGATATGTTTATCTGTACTTTGGGGCAGTGCAGAGTTTTATAGAATTCAAAGTCTGATGACAGAGAAATTGTTTTTCTTGAGTTCAAATTTGACCTCAGACATTTACTAGGTAGGTGATGCTGAATAAGTCACTTAATTCTGTTTGCTTCAATTGTTCATTTGTAAAATGAACTGAAGAAGAAAATGACAAACCACACCACTATCTATGCCTAGAAATCCCCAAATTAGGTCACAAGTCAGAAATAATTTACAAAATTAAACAATAACAACTACAAAAAAATTTTATACACCATCATCCCTCTGTTGCAGAGGAAAATATCTGAATTTGGAATCAGAGGCAGTAAATTCACATCTTGAACCTATTCCCCACTACATATATAATTTTTAGAAAGTCATATTATTGGAAAGCCAAGATAATTTTCTAGCTTAAGATGTCTTAGAATTACTTCAGGAAAGGTCTGTCTCAAAGGGGAAGACTAGACAATACAGGCATAGCATGTAGAGGCAGCGTGGGGAATCTAGTGGGAGTCTCTTAGACAAAATCCAGCAGCATTGACTACTATTCTGTCCTATTTCATAAGGCCAGTGGATCAGCATACTAGCTCTTGGGGGGAGGAGGGAAGGCAACAGCTTGTTTGAAGAAAACAACTCATTAAAAAATGTTTGATGAAAGGGAAACAAAAAGCTGTGTGTGTGTGTGTTTGTGTGTGTGTGTGTGTGTGTGTGTGTGTGTGTCTGTGTATGTGTGTGTGTGTGTGTCTGTCTGTCTGTGTGTCTATGTGACACAGAGAGAGTAATAGACAGACAGAGACAGAAACAGAGATGAAGAGAGAGAGAGAAGAAAAGAATTTCTTAAAAATAAATTTGGAGAAAGGAAAAAATATATATACTGAACAAAACAACTCCTTTTAAAGTGCAATTGGCCAACTACAAAAGGAGGTAGAATGGCTACCTAAAGAAAATAATTCACTAAAAATCAGAACTGGAATGAGCAAAATGGAATAATATGAATGAAACAATAAGACATTAAATAAAATAAAAAAGATGAAAGAAAATATAAACTGTCTCATTGGAAAACAATTGACCTGGAAAATCGATCCAGAAGACGCTATCTATAATTATTGGGCTACCTGAAAGCCATAATGAAAAAAAAAGAGCCTGGGCAACATCTTTCAAGTAATTATCAAGGAAAACTGTCCTTATATCTTAGAATCAGAAAGTAAAACAACACTTGAAAGAATTCACCAATCATTTCCTGAAATAAAAAAAATGAAGACTCAAAAGAAATAATAGCTAAGTTCCAGAATTATCAGAATAAAAAGAAAATACTGCAAACAGTCAGAAAGAAAAAATTCAAATATTGAGAAGCCACAATTAGGATTACCCAAGATCTAGCAGCTTTCACTTTAAAGATTCAAAGGATCTGAAATATATTACAGAAAAAAAAAAGGAAGTTGGATTACAAAAAAAAAAAAAAAAAAAAAAAAAAAAGAACTACCCAGCAAAATTACATATTGTATTTCAGAGGAAAAAATGGGCACTCAATGAAATAAGGGCTTTTCAACCATTTCTTGTGAAAAGACTAAAGACAATTTGATCTACAAATACAAGATTCAAGAGAATCATAAAAAAGTAAAAGGAAGAAAGAAAACTGCTTATTAAAGGTCAAAATGTTTACATCCCTACATGGATAGATGATATGGGTAACTCAGGAGAACTGTATTTTTGTCAGGACAATTAGAAGAGGTATAGCTAGAGTGATAGAATGGAGGAATTTTACTAGGAGAAGAAGAAAAAGGAGGTAAAATAGGTTAAATTACATCACAGGAAGAGGCACAATAGACCTATTGAAGGAAAAAGAGCATTGTTTGAACCTTGATCTCATCAGATTTTGTCAAAGAATGAATAACATATGTTTTAGTTTGGTATAGAAATTTATCTCACCCTATTGATATGTAGACTGGGGGAAAAGGAAAAGGAAGGGGGGGGGGAGAAATAATAGAAGGGAGGGCAGAAGTACAAGGGAAAAGGATAAGAAAGGGTGGACTGAAAAATGGGAGGGGAGTTTAAGGGAAGAGTGATAAGAAACAAAACATTTGTGATAAAAGATAGCGTAAAAGGAGAGAAAAAAATATAATTTGGAATAAATAAAATGGTAGGAAGTACAGAGCTAATAATCTTAACTGTGAATGCAAATGGGATGAACATGCCCATAAAAAGAAAGCAGATGGCAGAGTGGATTAAAAGCCCAAATCCTACAATATGTTGTTTATAAGAAATAGCTCCTTTGGAGAAATGTAAAAGGGGACATAAAGGAATATACCTTTTTCCCTCAGTGGCACATGGCACATACCCATGTATTAGAACAAAAACCTTGCATCCTTTTCAGATCATGATGCAACAAAAATTGCATGCAATAAAGAATCAGAACAAAATAGAGCAAAAAAACAAAAAAAAATTGAAACTAAATAATCTAATCAAAGAATTAGTGGATCAAATTACAAATCATAAAAATAATGAATAATTTCTTCCAAAAAATGGCAATTATGAGACAACTGACCAAAAATTATAAGATGCAGCCAAAGCAATTCCCAGAGGAAATTTTAAATCTCTAGATCCTAATAGGAATGAAATACAGAAAATCAATGTATTGGGCATTCAATTTAAAAAAGCTAGAAAAAGAACAAATTAAAAATTCTCAATTACATATCAAATTTGAAATTCTGAAAATCAGAGAAGAGATTAATAAAATTGAAAGTAAGAAAATTATTGCACTAATTAAAGAAAAAACTAACAGTTGGTTTTATGGGAAAAAATAAAATAGAAAAAAGTATTTGGTTAATTTGATTAGAAAAAGGAAAGAAGAAAATCAAATTACAATTATCAAAAAAGAAAAGGGTAAATTTTCTAAGAGTAAAGAGGAAATTAAAGCAATAATTAGGAACTATTAGGAACTATTTTGCCCATTTGAATGCCAAAAAATCTGATGCTTTAAGTGAAATGAATGAATGCATACAAAAATATAGATGACTTAGATTAATAAATGAGGAAATAAATCACTTAAATTCATTTTATTTATTTCCCAAATAAATAATGATTCAAAAATATTAAATACAATATTCACAAAGAGATTACAACAATTAACCACAAGGATAATACACTATGACCAAACAGGATTTAGAGTAAGAATGCAGGGCTGGTTCTATATTAGGTAAACTATCAGCATAATTGACCATATCAACAACAAACTAGCAGAAATTATATGATTTAGTTATTTCAATAGGTGCAGAAAAAGCTTTTTACAAAATACAACATGCATTCCTATTAAAAAAAATAGAGAGTATAGAAATAAATAGAATTTGTTTTAAAATGGTAAGTAAAATCTATCTAAAATTATCAGCAAGCATTATATATAATGGAGATAAGCTAGAAACATTCCATATAAGATCAAAGATGAAAAAAAAAAAGTTGCTCATTAACACCAGTATTATTCAAAATTGTACAAAAATGTTAACTTTAGCAATAAGAGAAGAAAAAGAAATTGAAAGAATTAAAAAAAATTATCACTCTTTGCAGATAATAAGATTATATATTTAGAGAATCCTATAGAATCAACTAAAAGCTGCTGGAAACAATTCAAACTTTAGCAAAGTTGCAGGTTATAAGTCACATAAACAATCAGCATTTCTATATGTTACTAACAAAGCCCAGCAGCAAAAGCTAAAAAGAAAAACTCCATTTAAAAATAAAGAGTACATAAAATATTTGGAAGTCTACCAGCAAAACAAAGCCAAGAACTATATGAACAATTACAAAACACTTTTCACAAAATAAAACTAGATATAAACAATTGGAAAAATATCAAGTGCCCATGAGTAGGTCCAGCTAATATAATAAAAATGACAATTCTATCTAAATTAATTTGCTTATTCAATACCCTACTGTTCAATGGCCAAGAAATTATTTTATAGAACTAGGAAACATAAAAAAAAATTCATCTGAAAGAGTAAAATGTCAAGAATTTAAAGAGGGTAAATTAAAAAAAAAAAAAAACATGCAGTGGAAAGTGGCCTAGCTATACCAGATATGAAACAATATTATAAAGTAGCATTCATCAAAACTATTTGGTACTTGGTGGGAAAGAATACTGGATCAGTGGAATAGATTAGGTTCACAAGATACAATAGTTAATGACTATAGTAATCTACTGTTTGATAAACACAAAGACTCCAACTTCTTGGATAAGGATTCGCTATTTGACCCAAATTTCTGGAATAACTGGAAAATAGTATATGAAAAACTAGGCATTGACCAACACCCTAAACAAAGACTAGGCAGAAAAAGGTGCATGATTTAAAAATAAAGGGTGATATTATAAGCAAATAAGCAGAACAAGAGATACTCTACCTCTCAGATCTGTGGGGAAGCGAGGAATGCATGGCCAAAGAAGAACTAGAAAAGATTACAAAATGCAAAATAGAAAATTTTGATTACATTAAATTGTTTTTATTTTGTACAAACAAAACCAATCCAGCCAAGATTAGAAGAGAATCAGAAAGACTGAAAATAATTTTTACAACCAGTGTTTCTGAAAAAGGTCTGATATCTAAAATAGAGACCTGACTCAAATTTCTAAGAATACAACCTATTCTTCAACTGATTAATGGTCAACAGATATATAAAATTTTCAGATAAAAAAATTAAAGTTATTTCTAGTCATATGAAAAAAATGCTCTAAATCACTATTGATTAGATAAATTCAAATTAAAACAACTCTGAAGTACCACCTCACATCTATCAGGTTGGCTAAGATGACAAGAAAAGATAAGGATAAATGTTGGAGAAGATGTGGGAAAACTGGGCCACTAATACATTATTGATGGAGGTGTAAAATGATGCAATCATTCTACAGAGCAATTTGGAATATTCCCAAAGGACTATAGTTTTACACATATCCTTTGATCCAAAGATGCTACTACTGTGTTTATATCCCAAAAAGATGATATTGCAAAACCTCTTTATAGCAGCCTTTTTTTGTAATGGCAATGAAGTGGAGGTTGGGTGCATACCTATCAGTTGGGAATATCTTGAATAACTTGTGGTATATGAATGTAATGGAATATTATTTGTTTATAAGAAATGATGAGCAGGCTGATTTCAGGAACTCCTGGAAAGACTTACATGAACTGATGCTGTGAAATGAGCAGAATCGAGAACACATTGTACATGGTAACAACATGAATATGTGATGATCAATTGTGATGGACTCAGTAGTGAAATGATTCAAGGCAATACCAATAGACTTGTGATAGAAAGTGCCATCCACATCCAGAGAAAAAACTATGAAAACTGAATAGGCATCAATTCATAGTATTTTTACCTTTCTTTTTTATTGGTGGTTGTTGTTCTTTGTTTGTTTTGTTTTATCTTTTACTTTCTCATGTTTTTTTTTTTTTCCTTTTGATCTGACTATTTTTGTGCAGCTTGAGAAATATGGAAATGTATTTAGAAGAACTGCACATCTTTAAACTATATTGGATTTCTTGCTGTGGGGAGAAAGATGGAGAAAAATTTAGAGTACAAGATTTTGGAAACGTGAATGTTGAAAACTATCATTGCACATATTTGGAAAAATAAAATACTATTAAAATAAAAAAAGAAAACTATATCATTACTATTTTACTTCAGTTTCCTTCGCTACCAAAGCTAGCGATTGTAACAGAACACTTCTGGCTATAAATATATTATGAGTGAACCAACATATTAAACTTAGACTTCTGGAATCATTCCAAATAAATTGACCTTTAAAATTTATTAAAATGAAGACACCATGTTTTTCCTATCATTTTATACTTTGAGAAAATAATTTCTGTGAAAACATACAACTGATAAGTTTTCAAAGTTTTTTTTTTTCCTAAAGCATCCTGCTCATAATTCCTTAAAACACTAAAGTCTTTCATCAAAATCATTTATCATAAATTAATCAATTCTGCAATTAATAGACATTCCCTCATTGTCAACTTCTTTTCCAGTACAATCCCCTCCCCCCCCCCAACAAAACTGCTATAAACAAAACACATAGAGGTTCTTTTCCTTTTTCTTTGATCTTTTTGGGATGTAGACCGAATTGTGCTGGTGAAAGGGCAGACATGGTCTTAAAATCCTTCGGCCTAATTCTAAACTTTCCCCCAGAGTTTGATCAGTTAACAATTCTAAAAATAGTGTTTATTTTACTATTTCTCCACATATTCTCCAGTATTTACTATTTTTTATGCCATGTTATTCAATATAATAAGTGTGAGGTGGATTATGAATTAGGGAATAACATTTCATTTTATCATTTTGGCTCAATTCCTTATGCATTTTCATTCTTCTTCTTTAGATTTAATTCTTACCATCACTTGCTAGTTCACCTTAAGTTTATTTTCTTTCTAAAAGTCTTCCTTGCTTCATTCCAGATCATATAGCATTTTTTTTCCCTTTCTTTGAAGTCCTACTCTTTTTATCACTTAAGCACAGCATTAAACATTTAATAGATAGATAAAGAATAAAGGTATCTTAGTTTGAAATTGTGTTTACCTTGTATGGACAATCATCTCTTCATCTCAGCTTTCTCATTGTTTAAATGAGGTGATTATACTGAATAGTCTACAAAAAAAAACCTTCTCCTAAAAATCCTATTGTCCTATATTCATAATCATCTATAAATAAATAGCAATTATTTCTCAAAAGTTATTTAGTTAATTAAACAAAAACTGAGATAGTTATTTCAATTCACTGAAATATGTATCTTCAATTTTGGGAAAATGTCCTCATTTTAGCATAGTAAAAACCTCATGTCTATACTTTTATCTTCAGATTATTCCAGAAAAAATTATTTTACCTATAGAACTTTTAAACTTTTTTTCTGTAAAGTACTGAAACTCTTAAACAGTGTGCTTGAATCAGACAACCAAGCACTTAAGGTTACTTACCTATTGGATAATGATTCTATTAGCATATGTTTGGGAAAATGGTCTTTCTCACTGTTCCATGCTGGCTCGATGTTTGGTTTATACAGATAATCGTAGGAAGGATTAGGGGGTGGAATAAGAGAGGTGAGAGAACTTCACTTGGTCACAGGATGAGGAGGAGAAAAGTGTGGAGATTCTGGACTCTAGAATCAAGGAGGGATCCTTGGCAAAATTCCCAACAGTTTTGTCCATCTCCTTCACTTCTCCCCTGAAAGACCAAGGACTTTTGCTTATTCTGACTCTGGCTGATCCTGAGGCCTCCAGGGAGCTAGCTTGCACTTTACATTTTCCTGACTGAGAAGAATCAATCATACTATTAGACAAGTCAAAATAAAGAATAAGTATTTTCAAGCACCATTGCTTTTCTAGCTAACAAGAACTTTATGTTCTGATTTTCCTATATTTCAGTGTTCTGCAGTTCACTGGTGACTTCCTGTTGTCAGAACCTTTTTTGACATACCCAATATTTCTTTTTTTCTAGTAGATTTATTTATTTTTAATATACATTACTTTATGAATTATGTTGGGAGAGAAAAGGGAAAAGCCATAGGAGAAATTAAAAAAAAAAAAAAACAGAAAAAAAAAAGTGAAATTATCATGTATTGATTTACATTCAGTCTCCTTAGTTCTTTTTCTGGATGCAGATAGCAATTTCTATCCAAAGTCTACTGGGATTGCTGGAAAGTACACTGGATTACTGGAAAGAATCAAGTCTTTTACAATTGTTCACCACATACTCTTGCTGTTATTGTGTATAATATATTGCTGGTTCTACTTATTTCATTTAGCATCAGTTCATGTTAATCTTTCCAGTCTTTCTTAAATCAGCTTGTTCATCATTTTTAATAGAACAATAATATTCCATTATCTTTATATACCACAATTTGTTCAGGCATTCCTAATAAATGGACATTTACTCATTTTCCAATTATTTGCTACCACATAAATAGCTGCTAAAAATATTTTTGCATATGTGAGTCTTTTTCCCTCCTTTAAGATTTCCTTTAGATACAGACCTGTGGTGGCACTGGTGAGTCAAAGAAAATGCATAGTGTTATAACCTTTTGGGCATAATTCCAAATTGTTCTCCAGAATGGTTAGATTACTTCATAATTCCACCAATAATGCCTTAGATCCCAGCTTTCCCATATCCCTTCCAACACATAGCATACTTTTTTCTTGTCATCTTAGCCAATATGAAAAGTGTGAGATGGTAATTCAGAGTTATTTTAATTTGCATTTCTCTAATCAATAGTTGTTTAGAGTATTTTTTCATATAACTATAAATGGCTTTAATTTCATCATCTGAAAATTGTATTCATATTCTTTGACCATTTATCAACTGGGAATGATTTGTATTCTTTTTATTATTATTATAGCTTTTTATTTAAAAGTTGTATGCATGGCTAATTTACAGCATTGATAATTGCCAAACCTTTTGTTCCAATTTTTCCCCTTCTTTCCCCTACTCCCTCCCCCAGATGTCAGGTTGATCAATACATGTTAAATATGTTAAAGTATAAATTAAATACAATATTAGTATACATGTTCAAACAGTTATTTTGCTATACAAAAAGAATCAGACTTTGAAATAGTGTATTATTAGCCTGTGAAGGAAATCAAAAATGCAGGCAGACAAAAATAGAGGAATTGGGAATTCTATGTAGTGGCTCATAGTCATCTCCCAGAGTTCTTTCCCTGGATGTAGCTGGTTCAATTTATTCCTACTCTATTGAAACTGATTTGGTTCATCTCATTGTTGAAGATGGACAAGTCTATCAGAATTGATCATCATCATATATATATATATATATATATATATATATATATATATATATATATATATATATATATATGTATATATATATATATATATATATATATATATATATATATATATATGAAGTATATAATGATCTCCTGGTCCTGTTCATTTCATTCAGCATCAGTTCATGTAAGTCTTTCCAGGTTTTTCTGAAATCATCCTGTTGGTCATTTCTTAGAGAACAATAATATTCCATAATATTCATATAACGCAATTTATTCAGCCATTCTCCAATTGATGGGCATCCACTCAGTTTCCAGTTTCTGGCCACTACAAACAGGGCTGCCACAAACATTTGTGCACATATACTCTTTCCCTTCTTTAAAATCCTTTTGGGAGATAAGCCCAGTAGTAACACTGCTGGATCAAAGGGTATGCACAGTTTGATAACTTTTTGAGCATAGTTCCAAATTGCTCTCCAGAATGGCTGGTTGTATTCACAATTCCACCAACAATGTATTAGTGTCCCTGTTTTCCCACATCCTCTCCAACATTCCTCATTATCTTTCCCTGTCATTCTAGACAATCTGACAAGTGTGTAGTGGTATCTCAGGGTTGTCTTAATTTGCATTTCTCTGATTAATAATGACTTGGAGCATCTTTTCATATGGCTAGAAATAGTTTTAATTTCTTCATTTGAGAATTGTCTGTTCATATCCTTTGACCATTTATCAACTGGAGAATTCTTATAAATTAGAGTCAATTCTCTATATATTTTGGAAATGAGGCCTTTATCAGAATCTTTGACTGTAAAAATCTTTTCCCAGCTTATTGCTTCCCTTCGAGTCTTGTCTGCATTAGTTTTGTTTGTATAAAAGTTTTTCAATTTGATATAATAAAAATTTTCTATTTTGTGATCAATAATGATCTCTAGTTCTTTTGGTAATAAATTCCTTCCTCTTCCACAGGTCTGAGAGGTAAACTATCCTATGTTCCTCTAATTTGTTTATAATCTCATTCTTTATGCATAGGTCATGAACCCATTTTGACCTTATCTTGGTGTACAGTGTTAAGTGTGGGTCAATGCCTATTTTCTGCCAAATTAATTTCCAATTTTCCCAGCAATTTTTGTCAAACAGTGAGTTCTTATCCCAAAAGCTGGGGTCTTTGGGTTTATCAAACACTAGATTATTAAAGTTATTGACTGTTTTGTCCTTTGAACCTAACCTATTCCACTGATCAACTAGTTTATTTCTTAGCCATTACCAAATGGTTTTGATGACTGCTGCTTGATGATATAGTTTTAGTATTAGTACTGCTAATATATATTTTTTTCATTAATTATCTTGACATTCTTGATCTTTTGTTCTTCCACATGGATTTTGTTATTATTTTTTCTAGTTCTATAAAATAATTTTTGGCAGTTTGATTGGTATGACACTGAAAAAGTAAATCAATTTTAAAAAGCAAAATTGTCATTTTTTATTAAAGTATCTTGACCTATCCATGAGTAATTGGTATTTTTCTAGTTGTTTAGATTTGACTTTATTTTATGTGAAAAGTGTTTTATAATTATGTTCATATAGTTCTTGTCTTGTCTTGGAAGTAGACTCCCAAATACTTTATTTTGTCTACAGCAATTTTAAAAGAAATTTGTCTTTCTATCTCTTGCTGATGGGCTTTATCAGCAATATATAGTGATGCTGATGATTTGAGTAGTTTTATTTTATATCGTGAAAACTTTGCTAAAGCTATTAATTGTTTTGGATAAATTTTTAGGATTATAACATTATATCATCTGCAAAGAGTGATAGTTTTATTTCCTTATTGCCTATTCTAATTCCTTTAATTTCTTTTTCTTCTCTTATTGCTGAAGCCAACATTTCTAGTACAATGTTGAATAATAGCGGTGATAATGGGCATCCTTGTTCACCCCTGATCTTATTGGGAATGCATACAGCTTCTCTCCATTACAAAAAAAAAAAATACTTGCTGTTGGTTTTAGATAGATACTGCTTATTATTTTAAGGAAACTCCCTCTACCCCTCTGCTACCTAGTGTTTTTTTTTTTTTAATATGAATGGGTGCTATATTTTGCCAAAAGATTTTTCTGCATCTATTGAGACTATTATATAATTTCTGTTTTGTTATTAATATGATCAATTATGATCATATTTTCCTGCTATATAAGCAGTCCTGCATTCTTGGTATAAATCCCACTTGATCACAGTGAATTATCCTGCTGATGAGCTGTTATAATCTCTTTGCTAATATTTGATTTAAAATTTTGGCATCAATATCCATGAGGGAGGTTGATCTGTAATTTTCTTTTTCTATTTTGACACTTGCTGGTTTAAGTATCAGTACCATATTTGTGTCATAGAAGGAATTTGGCAGTACTTCTATTTTTCCAAATAGTTTACATAATATGGGAAATGATTTTTCTTTACATGTTTAGTAGAATTCATTTGTGAATCCCTGTGGCCCTGGAGAATTTTTCCTAGAAGTTCATTAATAGCTTGTTCAATTTCTTTTCTAAAATGGTACTAAATAATTCATTTCTTCTTCTGTTAATCTGGGTAATTTATATTTTTGTAAATATTCCTCCATTTAGATTAGATTGTTAGACTTGCTGCCATACAGCTGGGCAAAATAAATCCTAATTATTGCTTTAATTTCTTTGTCATTGGTGGTAAGTTCACTCTCTTCATTTTCATGCTCGTTATTTGTTTTTTTCTTTCTTTTTTCTAATCAAATTATCCAAAAGTTTAACTATTTTATTGGTTTTTTCCTAAAGCCAATTTTATTTTTATTTATTAGTTCAATAGTTTTCTTATTTTCAATGTTATTAATCTCTCCTTTGAGTTTCAGAATTTCTTATTTAGTATTTAATTAGGGATTTTTAATTTGTTCTTTTTCTAGGTTTTTTAGTTGTATGATCAATTCAACGATCTATTTTTTCTCTATTTTATTCATGTATCCATGTAGAGACCTAACATTTCCCCTAAGAACTGCTTTGGCTGTATTCCATAGGTTTTGCTATGTTGTCTCATTATTTTTATTCTCTTGGATGAAATTGTGGATTGTTTCTGTGATCTATTGTTTGATTCACTCAGTAGAATTAGATTATTTAATTTCCCATTGGTTTTAATCTATCTTACCCTGACCCTTTATTGAATATAGTTTTTATTGTATTGTGGTCTGAAAAGGATGTATTTACTATTTCTGCCTTTTTGCATTTCATTTTGAGATTTTTATGCCCTAATACATGATCAATTTTTGTGAAGGTGCAATGCACTGCCAAGAAAGAGATGTATTCCTTTATATTCCTATTTGATTTTCTCCAGAGGTCTATCATATCTAGGTTTTTTAGGATTCTATTAACCTCCCTAAATTCTTTCTTGTTTATTTTATAATTAGATTTATCTGATTCTGAGAGGAGAATGTTGAGGTCTCTCACTAATATAGTCTTGGTGTCTATTTCTTTTTGTAACTGGTTTAAAATCTTCTCTAGAAATTTGGCTGTGCTACCCCTTTGTACATACATATTTAGTATCATTATTACTTCATTGTATACACATATCCAACCTTTCTTTTACTTTATTTGCTTTATTGTCATGTTTTTCTCCCATGTATATCACTCCTGCATATTTTGGGAAAGGGTGGATATGAGAAATAAAAAATGGTATTAATTTTATTTCTGAGAAATTCCTCAGCTTGTGATTGGAATTATCATACTTACATAAACACATGTATATGTATATATGTGTGTGTGTATAGATAAATACTTAGATAGATATAGATATACATATATATCTATATCTATCTATATATATACATATATATTAGTGTATTTGTACATATATACCTTAGTGAAATATATAGAAAAAAGGGAAATCAATTTTTTTTCTTAGTAAGTGTATTTATATGTGTATGTGTGTGTGAATAAGATTTTCCCGGTATCCAAATTATTTTATTGTTTGTAAATTAAATCATGAATGAATTACAATTTTTTTTAGTAGCTAAAAAATTAAATGGTTATAATAATAAAACAAAATAAAACTTTTGAACCTCTTTTAATTTTTAAAAAAAGAAGTTCAAATGATTGTAATTTAGTCAAATGTTATTTCTTTTTGCAATCTAAGAGGGGATAGAATGTTGAATAACCTAAAAGTTATGGATAAAGTACGATAAGACTTTATAGACTCTTAGGTCTATCTGACATTGTATCTAGCAAGATCTATGAATTCAGTATATAATATAGAATTTATTTTTCCTCAAAACCAGAGGCATAACTTTTATTCCATTAGTCTATTCCAATTTTGTGCATCATATATTAATTCTATGTATCTAGAACAGTTTATCATTTAATGAAGAATATACTTTACAAATAAATAAATAGATAAGTGAATGAATGAAAGAATAAATAAGTGAAAAAGTACTATCTACTGGGGTATAATGAAGAAGGAAATAAAGGTACTTGATTTAGGTTCAATCGTGTAAGTTATTAGTGGAGAAAGGGATAAGGGCTAATATATAAACCTCAAAACAAAGTTATATCTTAGAAGTAAACAAGTTGAGGTTACTCTGTATTTGACAGAAATAGACATTTTTTTAAGAAAATTATTTGATGTTATCAACATATACATGTGCAACAAGAGACAAAACTTACCATTGTCCTAAAGAATGAAAAGTGAGAATACAAGAAAATATATATATATTTTTTCCCTCTCACAAATCATATATAAATAAAACCAACATAAGTTTTGGGGAAAAACAATTAAAAACATCACTTTAGCTTAATTGTAGGTGGCCATTTTCATTCCGAAGACAGAATAGAAACATTGTGTCTTTGTTCTTAGAATGAAGTGACCATGTTTTTTTTGATTATCTCCAGGTACAGCATCATGTTTAAGTTCAGCTGGAGAAAACCATCTGTGGAAAGCAGGGAAAGGAGAAAGGCTGATTAATCTTAACTCTCAGCATAATGTTGTGTTTGGACTGTGCACACATGATGTGTTTGCTATGGGCTTTTCATGATACCAGTTTTTATTGGTTTGTTAGGAATACTTGAGACAATAGTTTTATTCCTGGGCAAGAATAAGTAAGACTGTAAATTTAAAGCCTTGCTCAAAAAATTCAAGGAAATAATATAATTCTTTATTGACAAAATTTTTCTCTAAATTTTTGGATAAAAGATATGCTTCCTAGAATATATAAAGCTGCATTTTTCCTGTTCAATAAACCTAATAAATGCTCTTAAGCAAAAAGGGTTTTCATTTTTAATCAAAGCTCAATTCATTTTCCACTGATTCTCCTTTGCAACTCATGAACTGTTGCTGATCTTCTGTGTAGATCTATAAGATACATTTTAATTACATTATTGATTGTTAATATTGGAATTTTTATGTACCTGTGGATTGATGATATGATAGTCATCAAAGTATGCATTTTTTTTTAATTTTTTTGTTTGTTTTACCTGAGTATTGGGAAAGAAAATGACCTGTTTGATGCTTCATTGTGAAAGAAAAATTATAGAATTTTAGAATAAATTAAAACTTCAAATGAAATATTTTTCAATTAGAGAAGGATCAGTTCCAAAATAATACTTTCTACTTCCACAATTAATTTTCCTAAATTATCTTACCTCTGATTTAGAAAATTAAAAGGTATAATGTAAGAATGTCAGTTCCTTATATAGATCCTCAGTTGAGTATTAGAGAACTATATGAAGAAGAAGAATATTGGTTGAGAATGAGGTGCTAGATTTCTATCTGTACCAATAAAGGAAATAATCACAATATGCAATCATTGGATAGACTGAAGATTCAAAGCATCAAAGTTAATAGCTCCCTCCCCCTCCATACACACACACCTTTCTTTTTTGCTTGGAGTGTAAAAAAGGATCCAAACTGGAAATTTTAATATTTAAATAGTATATTTTTTACAAATTAGTAAATCTCAGATTAAAATAGAAATGTGAGGCTCAGAATCAAATGATTTTATTCCAATCACCTTATTCCTAGAGTAATCCAAAGCAGCCAAGAATTAAAGGATATGAAATCCACAAATCATTCTACAAACTAGGACAGCCAGTTGATTAACTGGATAGAACATTGGCCTTGGAGTCAAGAGTACCTTAGTTCAAATTTGACCTCAGATACTTGAATACTTACTAGCTGTGTCACCCTGGGCAAGTCACTTAACTCCAATTACCTTGAAAAAATAAACAAATCCATTAGCTTTTATTATGTACTTAAACTTTTTTCTAGGACCTAAATTTGTCAGAAATTTAGAAGCAAACACTTGATAAAAATTTGTAAAACATTATTAACTACCTATTTATTTGCTCAGCTTTTCTTTCTTTTTCAAACAAAACAAAACAAAATTAAAAAGAAGCCAACTAAAGTTTATAGATCTAAAGCTGAAATAGCTGAAGTAAGATTATCTGACAGAAAAAGATTATCTTTTTTGAGATGAAGAAATGAAGGCCTAAGAAGATGAAATTATCTTATCCAAATTTATATAGGTTTTAAGCATTGGAGTTGGGATGTAAATCCATTTCTTCTTTATCTGTATCAACTGATCATTCAATAATTCTATATCAATTTCAATATTTGGCCTCCTTTATTAAAGTAATAGCAATGTAATATCCAAGGAAATTTCAAAAATGAGTTTTTCTTTGAGACATAACCTATCCATCCACAGGATATTTTTGCACACATTATTTACTTTTATTCCAGATAAGGGAGAAAAGCTTACATACTATAATCTTTCAAAAAGTGCTGAGGTATTTGCCTCCACTATAAAGGCAAATTGAATATTCAAGTATGTATGCCAGGTGTTTTAGTCTCTTTCTATAGCTTTGTTAATCATATTCAGTAAGGATTTCATTTTCAAATGCTTGAAAAGATTTGTAGAAATAATGGAAATAAAAAGAAATATAACTTCTTTCTTTTTTTGTTTCTCTGGCAAACTTTTTCATCTGATGTATTATGGTATAAATGATACTTCATCTTAAAATTATAAAGATTAGGCCTGACATAAAATTTATAACACAGGTAAATATTTTGTCATATAGTAGTCATTGAATAATGAGTACAAAATCATGGAAAATAATAAATATTATTTGGAATTTTCACTGTGAGCCATAGCAGCCTCTCACATCTGTTTCATGATTTACAGTAAATTATTCCTCAGATACAACAGAATTAATTTAGCAATTTGTACTTTATAACAAAACCTGCAGGCAAAAACTTGTTCATGAGAGTGGTCTTCTTTTTCTATTTTCATTAATTTTGACATTTTGATAAATATGAAAAAAATGTGGTGTGCATTTTCCCTAAATTAAAGCAGATTGGGCCTAAAACTGTGTATTCTGCTTTTAATTGATATTTTACTCTACCTAAGCTATCCTTGGGCTATCATGGCATTCCCTGAATAAGGCTCAATGAAAGCATATGGATCTACTTATTTGGTTTCACAGCATATTTGTACAAACTTTGATCTTCCTGCACTGTGATGGCACTTTTTTTTTTTGTCACCAACACATTCATGGCCTACAGCTGACTGCTTTTATTACTTTTAATTAAAGTCTGAAGTAGAAAGTACTATTAATCAGTACACAAAGCCAATCTTAAGGAGAACTTTGTACAAATGAGCTTGTGATAGATAACAGCTCCATCAATTGTACCATCTTTGTCTTTATGGTACAGAGACAGTTGCATGAGTTAATTATATTTTAGACGGAAGTCAGGAAGTTTACATGACAGCACCTATTTTGACAAGTAAGCCATTTTTTTAGAGAAGCTACAGATATCTTTGAAAATGAGTAGCTTTCTGAACATTATGTTGACTTTCACAGTACAGTTGGAGTGTTTATATGGAATGATTTTTTTAACTGCCTACTGCTGCCTAAATTGGAAAAAAAGTTTGTCTAATCACTGAAAATGAATTACATGTTTTGATTTTTACATTTCTCCAAAAAGGTATTTATAAAGCACTAATTTACTTATATTTAAATTGTTATTTCTAGAATATGAAATAATGACAGTAATAATAATATTAACAACAATTCAGCAATAAATTTTCTTTTGGTTTCTAAGATCAAAAGAAAATAAGCATTTTCTTCCTGCTTTAAATTTTTTTCTATTTAAATTTAGTCAAAGCTAACATTATAGCCCAAAGAGCTATAAAATCATGCATTCCCTTTGACCTAACAATACCTTACTACCAGGTCTGTATTTTCAAAAAAAAAAAAAAAGATTAAAAAGGGGGAGAAGGGCCTTTACATTAAAAATATTTAGTGTCTCTTTTTTGTTGGAAAAGAAATAAAAATGGAGCGAATGCCCATCAGTCAGGAAATGGTTCAGAAATCATATCACAATTTATTTTGTTTATGAGTATAATGTATATACATACACATATATGCATGTACAAAGATGTGTGTAAAATATGTGTACACTACACATGTGTGTCTGTAAATATAATATTTACATTTGCATAATGTATATATGTATTATATTTGAATGTATATTCATGTATGATAAACCAATGAATTAGGATATACTTTGTACATAAATGTATATATATCCATGAATATTAATATACATGCATATATATTTTTCATACTTTACATATGCTTTACTAGTTAAAAATTTCAATAAGATTTGGTGTGACATTCTATGTATACCTATATGAAGTATATTGTCTTCAACATACAGGAAGTGTGCCTGATATCCACTCCTTTAAACTCGATATAAGCTAAAAGGGTATACTCATTGGGTTGCGGAAACTTGCATGTGTAGGTCTAATAAAAATTAACAGTAAGGCTAGGACCAAACCTCTGTGCTTGTGGGACTGATTAAAGTTCATCTAAGCATTTTCAGTGCTGTGCTTTGGGTTAAGCTACACAAACTAATGAATAAATGTTTGATAAAATTCGAGTTTGCATATATTATGTTTTGTAGAGTAAAATATGTATATGTGTATATGAGTATGAACAAATATATACATCATATATGTATATTTACCTATCAACTCTAGTTATATCATATAATTTTAGCTTATTTGGTAAACTGATAAAATCTCCATTATTGTTAGAGCAATTCAATTGAACCATCATTTTCTATCAAAAACATAAAGAAGTAACATTGCAGGAAAAGAGGCGTTTGCATCTATCATTCCCTCCTGAAAAACCTCTGTTGTTGGAATGTGAATCAAACATGGAGATCTTTTATAGGATATAGATCCTAGGTAATTTTGTCAGAAACTAGAAGTTTTGAGCAATTTTTTTTTTAATTTCCCCACCCAAACTCCAGTTACATAGAGAGAAAATATCTCATCTCCTCTCTTACAGAGAAAAGTGAATTAGAACCTGTGAATTGTATTATTAGAAATTCATATTTTTATAGGATGTTAAACTGAAGCTAGAAGGGATCTCAGAGGCAATGTAATAGAAACACCTGACTTCAGACAAGTTCAGAGTCTCCCAATGTCATAGCAAGTAGTGAGCATCAGAGGTAAAATTGAAAAATTGATTTCATTCAAGATACTCTATATACTCCTATATATCTATGATTCCTTGATATAAAATAGAAAATGTAAGAAATATATTGAAAATAAGGGAAAGAGAGAACTATAATATAGCTAAAAAACTGTGTGATAAAGGCAATAAGCAAGAAGAAAGAAAATTTGACAACTGTTCCCTGCTTCCCCACCATAGCCCCGACGATGATCTTTGTAAACCCAGAGCCAATATTCCTTGTATAGTGGAATGTCTTAAACCATGGTCACATCATTCTCTCAGATCTTTTGACTCTCTGCCCTTTCCTCTCTCTTCCTCTCTTCCTCTCTCTCTCTCTCTCTCTCTCTCTCTCTCTCTCTCTCTCTCTCTCTCTCTCTCTGTCTTTCTTCCCCCCTGTGAGATATAGATAGATAAGATATAGATATATAGATATCTTCTTATTGAGTGTGACAGTGATACACTTTGTTGGCTAGATTCCACCTAATTATTATAAAATGAGGGCTAATGTTATATAGCGATGAAGTTATAGTGCTAGAACTAGAAGAGACATCAGAGGGCTTCTAGTCAACCCCTCATTTTATAGATGAGGTAAATGAGTTTTAGCTAGCTGACTTATGCAAGGTCACAAAGATAGTGTCAAAGACAGAATATGAACCTAGATCCCTCTGGATTTAAGTTTTCCATTCTATCCATTATGTCCTTCTATCTTCCTATAGGTGGTATTTTGAAAGACTTCAATTTCATCAATTATGTCAGCATACTTAAGACTTTTATCCTCAGTGAAAATGAATATGTTATTTATGAGAGATAATACATGAAGCCAGCATCAATTATTTCTAATTTAGTATAATTTGGTTTGTAAAAACTGGTTAATCACTCACCTGAGTCTGAAAGAATGGATCAAAGAGGGATGAAAACATACCAAACTTGAAGTTCTAAGTGAAAAAGATAAACCCATCTGAGTTGTAAGAGGGAACTCCAAACAGTAAATGGATGAGATGAGATACCTGACTCAGGGACAATTAATGAAGTTAAAAGACAGTTAAAAAAAAATAAAGAAAGAAAAGAAAGGAAATTATCAAATACTGAACTGAACATCTAATGATTTTCCCCCCTAGGTTTAAATGTAAAAATTTACAATGCATATGTTTCTAATTTGATAAAGAAATAAGCAAATTCACCTATATCTGGAAATTCAGTTTACCAACATGTATTAAATTCTTTTTCTTTTTTGGTAGAGATGTTGTAATATTGGAAAAACAAAGATAAATAAAAATAGTTCCTGCTTTCAAGGACCTTACATTCTACTGGGGATAGACCATGTAGTCAAGTAAACAAATGCAAACTCTATATGAAACAATGAAAAAGGATTTCAACAGAGAGAACATGTTGGTAACGGCAAAGTCTTGTATATCATATAATACCCAAATATACTTATTAGAAGCTAGGGGATCTGCAAGCTGAAGGTAATGAGACAATATCTTTCAAGCATGAGGATAGCCTTGATCAAAAACAAATAGGTATGAGATAGCCATAGTTCTACCTATATGAGAAACACTTAGTATGTCTATTTGAAAGGCACAGAGAGTAACTAATGACTAAAGAATTATGATGGAGTCAGACTGTGGAAGGCTTTAAACTATAAGAAGGAATATCTTAGAAGCAATAGGGAATAGCCACAACACCTGACTTTGCAATACATTTCTTGAGAGGCATGCTAACATTCGAATATGAAGCAATTAGTGTTAGATTTTTGCAAATCACCAAGCAATGAAGAGATTCATCACCTTCATTATTAGTATTGAAAGGGACAACCAAATCACATATGATTGGTCAAAAATTTTAATACCTCATATAATCTGTAACTCATTATTTAAAATCTGCATTCTGGTTCATTGGAGTTTTGATAGGCAGGCTATAAATTACTTAATAACTAACTGAGAAATAAATTTTTTCCACTGACTTGAGGAAGAAACAGAATTTCATTCTACCTGATACAACTTAACTTGGCTTAGAAATAGAATCTAATGCTAATTAAGTCTCCTGAGCATATAAATATTTGATAATTACTCCATAATGATATGTATTCTAATGATTTCATTATGCAAAATGTCTGTACTATTTGCTGCTATTGTTCTATACCCCTAGGTCACCGGTAGATGCCCAATTGTATCTAAAATATGCTAGGCAATCCTGTGTTATATATATACATACACATACATACACACACATAAGTATACTTAAATACGTATTTCTAAAAGTCTAGAATGCACTAAGAGACAATGGCCTTTTTAAGCTAAGGCTTTAAAAGGTCTCAATTTGAGTGAAGCAAACCCTCATTCAGTGAATTAAAGTTAGATAAGAATGAATTGGGGCAAAGAGTAGACTTTTTACTTAGTGAAGCAAATGAATGGATGAATTCATTCATTATTATTAGTATTATTTTTTAAAGGAATCCATCTGGGAGGGGAAGACCTTCAGGGTTTCTTCCCAAAATATCAATTGCTATTTACATGCATTCTGAGGGAATCAGGGTCACAACAAAGACTAGTGGGCACTATTCCTGTACCTTTGGTTGTCCAATTAATGAAAGTGAGAGTGATTTACATTTAAAGTATGGTCCTTAAGAAAGAAATTGCTTTTTAAAAAATTGTTGATTTATTGATGACTACTTGTTTTATAAGTAACTAAATAGTACATAAACCAAAAAGTCTTTGGAAAAAAATGACATTTATGTAAAATTTTTAAGATGGGCCTCATACTTCAGATATACTTATTAATTTTATATTCATAACAACCTTGTGAATTTAGTTTCTATCCCATTTTGCAACTGAGAAAAAATGAGACCTGTAGATCTTCATATAACTTGCTCAGTATGATACAGTTAATAATGTTAGAGCTGAGATCCTAACCACAGTTTAATTCCCTTTTCCTCTGAAATTCCCTTTTACTGTTGAGGGAACCATTCTCTTACCATTGATCCACAAATGATACCACAACTTAGGTGTCATTTTCATTGATGGGATTTCTCACCAAATGTTGTAGTACAGCAGTGTTGGGTCCCAAAAATATATTGGGGCTATGAGCTAGTGTCATGAGGGGTTTCAAAAGAATTTGTAGGTTTATATGATCTCCAAATCAAGAGGCAAAGATTTTATTATACTGCTAACAGCTGGCTAAATACATAAGGAGTTTAAACAATTAAGGAGGGAAAGAGCAGAGATAAATTCTCTAGCAGAACTCACAATTAACCAATTGTTGCCACTTAGGAGGAAGATGCCATTAAGGCAGGGCAAGTTCCTAACAAACCCTCAAAGCCATAAGGCAGGATAAATCTCTTTAAAAAAAAAGAAAAAGAAAGAAAGAAAGAAAAAAAAAAAGTTTAGTTTGGTTTTATACTATGAGTAAGTTCTTTTATAAGAATAACTGGAGATTGACATCATAACTTGGCTTTCTGATTTGATACAGTAACTTGTGAAGTATTGATGGTTTTGTCAAAGCAAAGAATTAAATTAAGAATTTAATGAAAGACTTGTAATAAAAGCCCACTTAAAGATAACAAAAGATCCAATTAAGATCAAAAGGTCAAAATAATTATTGTTTCCCCTTTGTTTGCCTCAGGCAGTAGCTTTCAGACTTTCTCAGATAGTACCACTCCCTAATACCTAGGGTCTACACTCTTCTTTCTCAATTCCTTACTCTCTCTCATTCTCTACATTTAATCTGTTGACAAATTGTATTAATTTTACCTTCAAAGAATTTCTTGTATATTCTTGCTTCTCATCTCTGACATTGCCACCCTGATAATGTTGTGCCACAGTTCTCTATTATTGTCCTGACTCAGTTTCCCTAATTGTCCTTATTTTTTCCTTCAATATCTTCAAAGTCTGGAATTCTCTTCCTTCTCTCTCAGCCTCCTGATTTCCTATAAAGTCCTAGATAAAATTTTATCTTTCTATTTGAAAACTGTTCTACTTATCTCTTAATGCTAGTGTTTCCCCTGTGGTTATTATTCACAATATATTATTTAAATATATTGTGTGTAAATATTTGTTTACATGTTGTCCTGCCCTTTTTAAGTTGGGTTTCCAAAGAGCAGGAGCACTTTTTTTTTTTTTTTGTCTTTCTTTGTTTTTGAGTTTAGTACTATACTTCTGTACAGAGTAGGTGTTTAATACTTGTTGTTTGATTGGGTATATACCCAAAACATTGCTTTCTCCCTGCTGCTTTTCTCAAAGGCTTAGTTCAAATACTTGCTTAAAGATACAATGCTTGTGGTCTGATCATCCTCACTCTTAAATAATCTCTTAGTCTAGCTATTTGATATTTTACCCAGTTATTAAGGTTTGGATGAAATATTCCCTTTTCTTTTAATTCTTTTCTCTTTTAAAGTAAGTGATTTTGTTGTGAAATTAGGAAACAATAACAAACATAACAAATTCAATACGAGAAAACAAGAAAAATGTTTTATAACATGTGTATACATAAAATTTCAAAGCTGGTTGATTTGTAAGGCCTTCTATATTCTATGCATTAAAAATGTGCTATTTGTGTTTTTTTATTTGTTTTTCTATCACTAGTTGTCAACCTTTGAATACTCCTTTGCCAGTCTCTCCTTTGTATTATCATATTGCTTATACAATTCTGCCATATCATAAGCCCTTTTAGAAAGTAATTATTTCTTATTCATTGCTGTATCTATTATGGCAATTAGCATAGTGCCTTGTATCTGGCCATTACTCAATGAATATGAATTAATAAATGGATGGGTAAGTAGATATGCTTTTCACAGTAGAGTTCTAATTGCTTTCAGTTCTCTATAGCAGAGCTTCTTAAACTTTTTCCACTCTCAACTCCCTTTCATCCAAGAAATGTTTATATGACTTGAAGTATATAAGTATATAAAATAGGTACACAAATAAAATATTTATTGGTAATAAATCATAATTTTGTGACTTCCCCCCTTTCAGTTATGAGACTTCATATGAGATTGCCAACCACACGTTAAATAACTGGACTTTTTTTTTTTTTTTTTTTTTTTTTTTTGCTGAAGCAATTGGGGTTAAGTAACTTGCTCAGGGTCACACAGCTAGGAAATATTGAGTGTCTGAGGCCACATTTGAACTCACGTCCTCCTGAATTCAGGGCTGGTGCTCTATTCACCGTGCCACCTCGCTGCCCCTATAGCATCGTATTCTAAAGAATACATTTTATATTGATGATCAAGTGTGAAAGATTTGACTACTCTGATAAATACAGTGATCTAAGACATTTCAAGACCCCATAATGAAAACTGCTATCCTTTTAGAGAGAACACTGGTAGACTCTGAGTTCCAATTGAAGTATAATTTTTTAAACTTTCTAATTTTTTTCATGTATTTTATTTCATAATATGACTAATATAAAATATTCTTTGTGTTAGTTTTTTTTAAGAGTATATCCTATAGTACATTTCTTCTTTTTTCATTTTTGTTTAAATATTCCTTCAAGAACTATTATTTGGTAGGTGATTAATTTGACAATATAGTATCTGAATTAAGGAATATTGTGTAAATATGTTGTTTCTTATCTTCCACAAAAATTATTTGTATTTTTGCCTACTTCTAAGAAGTGATTCTCATATTGGACATTTTAAGCATTCTGGTAATCATTCAGGGAGATATTTTCAGGAAGAGCTTGCTTTATGGGGTCACCGAATACATTATGTATAATGTAAATAAGCTGTATCTGTAATCTCTTTTGAACCTCAACTATCAGATCATTTAAGCATTCTAAGATAAACTTTGCTCCTCTGAAAAATTGGGAAATTAACACTAATATTGGTTGCATTATGGGGTTGTAAAGAAAGCACTTTGTAAATAAAAAAGCTATGATCATTAGTTATTATTATCAGGATTTTTTAGGTTATTAGTCATTACTACAAGAGATAATAATAATAATAATAATAATAATAATAATAGTAATATGTTATGTCTACCAAAGCTTAAAGTTAAATT
Organism: Antechinus flavipes; assembly: GCF_016432865.1. Taxonomy (NCBI): domain Eukaryota; kingdom Metazoa; phylum Chordata; class Mammalia; order Dasyuromorphia; family Dasyuridae; genus Antechinus; species Antechinus flavipes. Next base: position 159,512,380 of record NC_067400.1, read on the forward strand.
TGCTTGATTTTTGAAAATCAGAAGCTGTTTAAGTCTTTGTATTATTTTCTCCAGTAAGGTGGTGTAAGTCACATAAGGCAAAAATATATTTGACAAGACACAAAGCAGACTATTCTTATTCCATCCCTGAAGTTCTTTGTATTCATGAATTTCTCTTATATGAAGTTGTAACAGATACCCAATGCAATTTTCTTTTGAATTTCTTAATAAATTACATTGCTAAAACTGAATGATTTAAGGTTTGTACTTGAATTTCAGTTTTTCTTGAGAGTTTTACTTATTTGGGGCTAGGCAGGGTGAGGTGGTGAAGAATGGTATGTAGGTCTTGGGTGCAATTTAGAGCCTGATCAAAATTGAGTACAAAATTGTACCCAGAAGCTGACTTTTTCACCTGGAGAATGTTGACCTAATGGTAATCCAACCCTGTGATAAAAGTGAGAATTTTAATTTTTCTTTCTAATTCTGCCTGATTGAAAAACAAGGCAATGGTAGGTAGTTAGTCTGTAATGGTTTGTAATGATGGTGAAGTCCAAGAACAATGACCCTCTGAGATGAAACTGCTTTGGTTATCCCTAGGTCGGTTAACCTTTGGGAAGTTCAAAGCCTCAATTATCTGTCAGGAAGAGAGAGCAGAACCTCAGATCACCAGCATGTCTGAATGTTTAAGTAATAGGCTTAAAAAGAAAACTTAACTGTTAAGATTATCAAAAAAGCCTGTTTACTCAGGTGCAGCATTAATATTGTTTCAGTAAACAATGAAAATAAGAAATCTTTACCATGGCACAATATTAGAGTTAAGTTAATTACCTAACTTTTGATCAAAGAATTTTAGGAGTGAAATTTGCTGGGAAATAAAATATGCCTGGTTTAATGGTTCAGTCTACCCAAAGTCTGACAGCTATTTACTTAAGAAAATAGACTCCCTACCCCCTGTTCCCCTTCTCCTATCATGTATGTATTTTCACACATTTTCTGCTTTGAGATTAACTCAGACTCTGATTGACCTGAATATTTGTGAATATAACTCACATGATCATTGGAAGATGAATAGGCTTTTATGTTTATTAACTACACATATATGTGTGTGTACATATGTGTGTACATCCCAAATCATCCGAAATATTTCTAGAATCTGAATATATTCTACATTAACTTAGTTACATTTCAAATCTACACATTATTATTATTGTATTTTTTAATATTCCCAAAAGAATGTTATGAATGATATGGGTTACTGATGAAGTATGAAATGACTCAAATTATCAAAAGCATTAACTTTGACATCAAAGAATTTAGGGTCAAATTTTCTCGTTGTTAATAATCTATGCTAGAGTTTCTTTATCTGGGTACTGTGAACTTTTGGGGGGAAAATTTGAAACTTTTATTTAAATATATTGTGCATCATAATTTTGTATGCTTTTCTCTTTCCCTCCCTCTTTTCTTCCCTCTGCCTTCCTCCATCTCCCTCCTCTTTGTCTTTTTTCTTTCCTGCCTTCCTTCTATTTTTTCTTCCTTCATTTCTTCCTTTCTTTTTTTTCTTTAACAGGCATCTATCTAGAAACGTTATTAAATTGTCAAAATGAATCATTTTGGGACCAAAAAAAAAATAAAAATTAAGACTCCATTACCTGCATGATGTTGCAATAGTCAGCACCCACGAACTTTAGTTTCAACAAGTATGTAATAAGGGAATTGTATAAAATATTCTTTTAGATCCTCTCCAGCAATAATCTTACATAGCTTCTCAGAAAACTCCCCTACCATTTTATTTGAATGCCTAAGAATTTTATGGCAAGAGAAACATTTGTAAATGCATCTTTTTTTTGGATCATCTCACAAGAATCAGGTATTATTTTTGCAAGTATAATTTCAAAGAATGTGAGAAGTCTCATCAAGGGACCTGAATGACAAAGATTTTTCAAGTATGTGTGGGTAATGTGTGCTATGCCCCTTGTTATCAATTTTTTTTCAAGTGTTCTCTACAGCCACTTTGATTTAGAGAATCCTTTCTCCTTTCCCTCTTCTCCTTTCTATCTGCTTTTGTCAGGGCTTTGCCTGATTGACTCTGTAGCCTCCATGAGGTGCACCTGGCAGAAATTGGAGGAAATAGCAAACTTCCTTGGGGAGCTCTGACAAGAAAGTACTATAAATAACAGCTGTAGAGGAGTGCACAGGAATGGGAATGTCTCTTAAACTGAATTTACATTAGCATTTCAATGTCACAATATTTTCACTTTACTATTGAAACCATATCAACCTGGTTAAATATTGGAGGTAATGCATGGTTGGCCATACTTTGTTGTAGCATAGAATGAATTATAGAAACAATGTACCTATCTTGATCTTGGTTCATAAATCCCACACTCACTGTGGCAAAGGTAGACCTAGACAAAGAATGACAGCTTGGGGAGAAAAATGCACAGAAGAATCCAGGTTGATTAAAGGTTAGAAGATAAAAGCAACTTCAAATTTCAAGAGTTATTTGCATTTTGGAACAAGATAAATAATCAAGGTGGTTAAAATAAAAAAGAGCTTTAGTCTGGGTTGCAACAGGCATTAGGGGGAAAACTCACTTGTAAGAGAGAATGGGTGAAGGGAGATAACGAAATGGAAAAGGAACTGAAGTTGGAATCAGAAAAACTGGGTTTGAATTCCAGTTTTGCCCTTCATTAATTTTAAGTAGAAACTTAATGTAGGAAGTAAAGAAGGTAATCGCATTTTCATTGGTCTACTGCCCCAGTGAGACTATATAGAAAATAATTAATCAGTTCTGAATACTTTATTTGAATCTCCTCCAAGGTTCTGTTTTCTTTTTTGCAAAATAATGATAATAATAATGAGATTCACTATCAATCTTACTCATGAAGAAAGTACTAAGAAAAATGAAAGCATATTGAAAAATATGGAATTATTATTATTTTAGGAAGTAAAAAAACTGGTTAAAATAACTGGAAAACACCAGGTAATCAATAAGTATTTATTAAATAATTACTGTGCCTGCCAAGAAAAGCAGAGGAAAAAAATGAAAAATCCCTTAGCACGTAGGTACCTCAGGGGATCTGGAGTCAAGAAGAATAAAGTTCAACTCTAGCCTCAGAGAGTTAATAGAAGTGTGATCCTGGATAAGTCACTTAATCTCTATCTGTCTCAGTTTTCTCAGTTATAAAATGGGAATAATTATAGCTCCCACAATACAATGATTGTTATAAGGATAAATGAGATATTTGTAAACTGTACTTGGTACGTAATAACCACTAAATAAATACTTATTTTCTTCCTTGCTTGCTATCAATTAATTTACAGTCTATCAGGGAAGTAAATGAATAAATATATTGATATATACAGAATAAACATTAAGAACAGCAACAGCAACAACAACAACAACCAACAACATAACTTAGCTAGGGAAGCATTTCCATTTGAATGAACCAAGAAAGGTTTCATATTAGTAGTGCTTGAGGTGTATCTTCAAGTTGCTGAGGGATTATGTAAGGTGGAAATAAAAGGTAGGAATACATTCTAGAAATGGGAAATAGTCATTAGAAAGGTACACAAAGAGGACATATTTAAGAAACATAGGACATAGGTGATGGGTTGAGAAGAGATAAGAAATGTCAGGAATATCCTGGACAAAGAAAAGTAAGGGCTTTGGATTTTATCTATAATATGGCCAAAAGCCGCTATAAAATATATGGACATATAGATTTATTTAACAAGTTCAGAGTCACAAATGGATTACACTACTTTGACAGAAACAACAAGGATTTACCTATAAAACCAAAGTTGTAATAATGGATGTCTATAGTTGAAAACATATATCATTTTAGCTTTGACACCTTAACTAAATGAAGATAACATATGCAAGCAAACAAGCAATAACAAAAGAACTTGAATTATGCATGACCTTAAATTATGTATGTAAGAGCCACAAACCAGTATGACTGAATAAGAATCCTGGAAGCATGGTAATGTGACCTACCATCATGACCACCATGACCATCACCATAGGACTTACTTATAAATTATCAAGAAAGTTGAGAAAAGATGGGTTTCCTGGAATGAAAGCATGTATGAAGATTTGGCTGACTTTCATGAGCAACAATTGCCAAGAGGTAAAGAAGCTTATGATTTCAGCTTTAATCTTAGACAATTTAGCTTCCCTGATCCCTCTTAATCAGATGATCACTTTAAATTTAAAAGGGTCTAGAGGATGTTAGGCTGTCCAAATTGATTTCCTCAAAGTTTTCCCCAGATCAACTGGCGGCAGTATTGATAATACTGAGAATCAAAGTTATTATTGATTCATGACTATATAAGGATTCCAGGAAAGAGACTTTAATTTACCCTGCCTAAGGGGAACTCTTTGAGTATTTCACAAATGGGAGAAAAGGACTCCCAAGGTCTGTGAGTTACCATTTGGGCACAGGTGTTAACTGAACATGAGATCACTTTCCTATGGATTTTAAATGTGCTTGGAGGAGAGTATCACAGACTGTTGAAGATGGGTGTGAAGATGGGTGAAGAGATATGTCATAGCTCCTCTTATATCTTCCTTGGTAAATAACCTTTCTAAGGGACCCACATGTGCAAAAATGTTTGTGGCAGCCCTTTTCATAGTGGCAAGAAACTGGAAACTAATGGCTAAATAAATTATGGTATATGAATGTTATTGAATATTATTGTTCTATAAGAAATGATCAGGAGGATGATTTCAGAGAGGCTTGGAGACACTGACATGAACTGATGCTTAGTGAAATGAGCAGAACCAGGAGATCATTATACATGGCAACAACAAGATTATATAATGATCAATTCTGATGGATGTGGCTCTTCTCAACAATGAGATGATTCAGATCAATTCCAATGACCTTGTGATGAAGAGAGCCATCTGCACCTAGAGAGAAGACAGCAGGAATGGGTCACAACATAGCATTCTCACTCTTTTTGTTGTTGTTAGCTTTCATTTTATTTTCTTTCTCATTTTTTTTTCCTTTTTGATTTTATTTTTCTTGGCAGCAAGATAATTATATGAATATGTATGCATATATTGGGCTTAATATATATATTTTACCATGTTTAATATATATTGGATTACTTGCTATCTAGGGAAGGCAGTGGAGAAAAGGAGAGGGGAAATTGGAATACAGGAGTTATTGTTAAACAATTAATAAGGGTTAATGTTTAAAAAAATTATCCATTCATATCTTTTGAAAATTAAAAGGTTTTAATAAAAATATTTTTGTTAAAAAGTAGATAACCTTTTTAAAATTTTTCTAAGATCATATGACTGAATGTTTCTCAATATGAAATTTTGAGACAATGTAAACCAGTGGGGATTTGAGAATATGGCTAGAGAGTCAACGAGAAACTATCATTTCTATCTTTAAAATACTAAAAAATAGATTCAGGATAGTTCTCAGAAACTACATCATCAGTAAGAGTGGAAGTTGGGGTGAAGCCATATCGTAATTTATATGTACTTTAGCAGTACTGCTTTTTTTTTTTTTTTTAAGAGGAAGCTATAAATATCTAGGAGGGTTTAAATGAGCATTTTGGGAAAAAGGATAAAAAAGGAAATAAGAATCATGATAATTTATTAAAGGTCATTTAGATTCCACGTATAGTCTGCTCCATCAAAAAAAAAAATCAATGATACCTACTCATTTGAAAAATCTTCAGAAAAGTTAGTATTGCACAATGGGAAGAAGGAAAAAAAAAAGTTAAAGACATTTGTAATTCCAGAAGAGGATAATATTAATCTTTTACAAAGAATATGAGAATCATATGAGATCTTAATGTGATCTAGATTAACCCTATATACAAAATGAATATCAACCATAAAGTTTCTAGTAAGTGCCTATCCTACTTTAGCTTAAAGATGTCCAAAAAGAAGAAACCTCTTAATGTGTGAAAAAATTCATTCTAGGCAAAACCATTAAAGTGAAGTAGAGGAAGCAACTTAGTTAAATTTTCCCAACAATTTCCATGAAACAACTTTATTGCATCAAATAAAATATTGAAGTTTCAGAGCCACAAGAGGTCAGGATGAGAAATGTTTCCAGGCAGACAACTTAGGAAACTTTTTTTTTTTTTTGGGGGGGGGGCGGGGTTGGGGAGGGAAGGGAGTATGATAAAAGGAAAGAAAGACTAAAGGAGGCAGTAATTGAAAGCAAAATAGAATTGAAGAGAGATAAGAAAAAATAGAGAAAGGAAGAAATAGAAGAAGATGGGAAATACACAGCTATCATAATTGTGAATGTGAATGGAAGGAGCTAACCCATAAAATGGAAACATATGGCAGAAGGGATTAAAAAACAAAATCCAAAAATATGTTGTTTACAAGAGACACATTTTGAAACAGAAAGACACACAGAGAATTAAAATAAGGAGTTGGAATAGAATCTAATATGTTTCAGCTGAATTTGAATATACATATAGTATAGTAATCATGATCTCAGACAAAATAAAAATTAAAATTGACCTAATTAAGAGATAATCCGGGAAACTACATTATGTTAAATGGTACAATGAAATAGTGTCAAAAATTCTACAAGTTTCTTTGATAAAAATCTCATTTTTCAAAAATATACTGAATGAGCCTAAAACTGAATCAAATTTATAAAAATAAAAGCTTTCTCCTAATTGATAAATGGCCCAATGAGAAGGAAAAAACAAAGCTATCTTTAGTCATATTTAAAAATGATCTAATTCATTATTAATTAAAATAATTGTTACCTATCTCACATCTATCAAAAATGCCAAATTCTGGAAGAGTTGAGGAAAAAAATTCATATGTTAATGAACTACTAGTGGAATAATGTAGTCATTCTGCAGAATAAACTGTATTTTTGTTTGTTTGTTTGTTTGTTCTTTTGTTCTTTGGCAGGACAAAATACCACTAATAATTCTATATTGGAAAAAGTTCAAATAAAAAGGAATAGAGGCCTATATTATAAAAAAAAAATGACAACTATTTTTATGGTGTCAGAAAATTGGAAATTCAGGAGTTGCTCATCAATTGTAGAAAGATTGAACAAATTGATTGCTGTGGAGTACCATTGTGGTATAAGAAATAAGGAGAGGGTGGTTTCAGAAAAGCATGGCAAGACTTAAATGAACCGATACATAATAAAATGAGATGAACTGAGAGATCATGTGCAATTAATAGCAATGTTGTGATGATCAACTGTGACAGACAAGACAAGGATTCATGATGAAAATGTGTTTTCCACCTTCAAAAAGAGAACTGAAGAATTAATGATTGTCTCACTTTGTATTTCTTGCTTTTTTGAACTATGGTTAATATGGAAACATATTTTGCATGATTTCACATGTATAATCAATGCCCTATTGTTTTTCTTTCTTGTGAGTGGCAAAAGGTCTGTATTAACAAGAAAATTTAGAACTCCTTTTTTTAATGTCAAAAATAAATAACAAAATGCTTTTTAAAGAGTTACATTATGATCTAATATAGGAATTTGAGGGGTTTTGATCCTAGAAAGAGAATATTTGTGAATAATCACAAGAGCAAAATTATGATGCTTTTGTGTAGCTTAGACAGAGTGGAAATAAATCATGGGATCTGAGGAGAGGGAGAAATAGAAAATTTGGGTATTTATAGGGTATTATCATGCATATGCTTATCCTCTAATATAATAAGGGCAGGAGTTAGGGTTAAAAGGTTAAAGGAAGACTGAACCAGGAATAAGGAAATGATAGCCATACTATACTTTTTTGTTCAGATTATATCTGAATATAATGAAGCTGTATTTTAGTAATTATGTGAATGAGCAAGTTAGGGTCCATAGAAATAAAATAAGGATGGTGAAAACATTCAAATTTATGCCACATGAAGACTATGGATGGAACTGAAGGATAGGACTATTAAAGGGACTTGATAGTTGTCTTCAAGTATTTAAAGGACTGCCACATGGAAGAGGTATTAAACTTATTTTGCTTGGATTTTATGATTTGTTGATGTTGTCATTTGTCCTTTTTCTTGAAGGCAACCATGATATCAGGGGATTTATGCCATTACATATGAGTGAATTGAATTGAAGTGAGGGTAGAACCAGGAGCAAGGGATTGGAATTACAAAGAGGCAAATTTGAGCTTTAGTAGCGTGGCTGCAAAGTGGAATAAGATGCATCTGGAGATTTCCTCCTCATTGGAAATTTTCATGCAGCAGCTGGATTATTAGCTATTGAATATGTTTTAGAATAAGTATCTATTTGGCTCTGGGGAGAGATATAATAACAGCTAAAATACCCTCTTCTATAGAAACTTTAGATAATCGTTACTGTTCCTTTAAGAGACTATAAAATCTTGGATAGCACTTTCATGGTACTATCATGCAGACTCGTCAATGGTATCCTGGTGCCAGTTGATATCACCACAGATATGCCTATTGTCACAATTTCAATATTAGAATTTATATCTCAGAAATAAGTAAAGGTTACAAATCAAATTTTGGTTTTGTTTATTGCATAGAAAAAGTAATGGATAAAATGTTAATAATTCAGATTAAAATTAATAATATATCATGAGTACTTTGAGGGGAAATAGCCATTAAACTATTACTGACACAGCACTGAAAGTCTAAAAGGAGACTGAATATTCAACTGTTATTTACTTGTCATCAACCTTGATGACTAAAGAGATATCTAGCAAGTAAGTAAAAAAGTAGAAATTTTAATTTAACAATGTACAAAATAAATTTACATTAAACATGTGTTTTCCAGAATATGAGGACAATTAAAGAGTATATAGAGGTGGAAAAACAAGGGAAAAGTCTATTGTTTATATATATATATATATATATATATATATATAAACCAATATGTACCAATAGTATTTTTATGTTTTCCACTGAGTAAGGATAGGGACTTGTTCAAGTTCTCCACCAAGCCCTTCTAAATACCTTTGAAAATAATGACCCTAAACAAATTTTAGAGATCAGAACCTATAAAAAGACAGTGAAAAAAAAATTTCCAGGATAAGACAATTTGGAAGGTCAGTAGGAAAGGTCTGACATACCAGGATGAGAGTGGAAAACAGTTTGTTACAGCCCCCACCAGCATAGCCCCATCCCCAGAAAATCAGGAACAGACCTCAGGTAACTGAATTAATGGAAGCAGGGGTGGATTCTAGACCTCTCAGATCCCATTCACACACACACACACACACACACACACACACACACACACACACAAACACCAAAACAAGAAACTTAGAAGGTCAGTAGGAAATGTTTGTCAAAACTGGGTGAGAGTAGAGCCTAAGTCAGCAAAGGCCAGGCCAAGGGCAAGCCTTGAATCAGCAGCAGCAATGATTTCTGAAGCTCTCAAATCACAGCCAGTAAGGAGGTTGACCTGGTCACTAGGAGGTTACAGGTGTCTCTTGTTAGAATTGAGGCAAAATTCTTTTGCTTTGCCCATACTTGGATCTCAGTTGCAATTCTGGATGGCAATATTAGGGAGAAGAGGAACATTACCACATTAGATCTTATAGCCATAAGAGAGAGGGAACTCTCCTCATTATTCCAGAGGTGGAAAAAAAAAGTATTTTTGGTCACTCACAGATCACAGTACAGGCTAGGAGAGTAGAAAACACAACTTTCTTTAAATCACACCATTTTGGAGGAATTGAAAACTTGTAAGTCCCTAGAAGTATCTCTGCCAAAAATCCCTGAAGCTTCAGACACCATGCTTTAACAAAGTTAGAAGTCAAATAAGAGACTGGGAAAATGAGCAAACCATAGAAAAAAGATTCTGACCATAGAAAGTTACTATAATGATAAGGGAAGATAAAAATACAACCTCAGAACAAAATAACAAAATCAAAGATTCCACATCCAAATCCTCCAAGAAAAATTTGAAGTGTCTAAGGCTATGGAAGAGCACAAAAAGGATTTTGAAAGTCAAATTTTAAAAAAAGTAGAGGAAAAAATGGAAAGAGAAATGAAAATAAGGCAAGAAAATAATGAAAAACAAATCAACAGCCTGCTAAAGGACTCAAAAAAAAAAAATGAAGAAAATAACACCTTTAAAAAATTAATGGTGGAGGTGAAGCCAAGATGGCAGAATAAAGGCAGGAACTTATCCAATTTCTCCCCAAACTGTCCCAAATTCCTTTAAATAATGACTCTAAACAAATTTTAGAGCATCAGAATGCCCCAAAGATGGAATAGGACATTTTCCAACAGAGGGCAACTTAGAAGTTCAGCAGAAAAGGTCTGTGACACTAAGGTGGGAGTGCTGGGACAGCTCCAGCCCCAGATCCTGCCTAAGCCAATCTCTAAATCAGAGGCAGTACTGGTGATTTCAGTCTTCTCAGCCAGAGACATCAAAAAGGACCTGGAAGCTCAGCAGAAAAGGTCTGTGGAACTAGAGTGGTACATCAGCCCATAATCCCAGTACAGGTTCAGTCCCGGCCCCAGCTCCAGCCCAGGTCCCAGCATCAGTGAGGCAGGACCTCTGAATCAGTAGCTGTGTTGGAGACTCTGGGACTCTCAGCCTGGGGACACTACGGAGGACTTGGAAGGTCAATGGAGAGGTCTTGGCAGTAGGATGGAAGTCTGGTGTACAGTCTCAGTGAAGCCTCAGTCAGCAGAGCTTCAGCCTGGCCAATACACTACATTTTGCAATTACAGTGGGCCAGGACACATCTAATAGCTCCAGGACAGAAAAGAGAGCTTGTGATCAGATTCCTAGAAGGATTTCTGAAAACAGCTGCACAAAATCCCTGAAGATTGGAATAGTGCACCCTCCACCATGGAAACAGAGCTCTACTTTAACAAAGAGTTAAAAGAAGAGAAATAAGCTAAGAAAATGAGCTGAAAACAAACAAACAAAAAAATGTTTCTGACCATTGAAAGTTATTATGGTGACAAGGTGGATCAAAACACACACTTAGAAGATGATAACAAAGTCAAAGCTCTTACATTCAAAGCCTCCAAGAAAAATTAGAATCAAGCCATGGGATCAAGCCATGGAAGAGCAAAAAAGGGACTTTAAAAATCAAGTAAGAGAGATAGAGGGAAAATTAGGGGAAAAACTAATAAAGGTGCAAAAAGGAAATAAAAAGAGCTAATGAGAAAAATGGTCTTAAAAAGCAAAATTGGTCAATTGGGAAAAGAGGTACAAAATTTCAATGAGGAAAATAATTCCTTAAAAAATAGAATTGAGCTAATGGAAGCTAATTATTTTATGAGAAATCAAAATACAGTGAAGCAAAACCAAAAAAAAAAAAAAAAAGAAAGAAAGAAAGAAAGAAAGAAAGAAAGAAAGAAAGAAAGAAAGAAAGAAAGAAAGAAAGAAAGAAAGAAAGAAAGAAAAATGTGAACTATCTCATTGGAAAAACAATTGACCTGGAAAATAGATTCAGGAGAGATAATTTTAAAATTATTAGTCTGCCTGAAAGTCATTATCAAAAAGAAAAAAATCTGGGCATCATTTTTCAAGAAATTATCAAGCAAAACTTTCCTGATATTGTAGTACCAGAGGGTAAAATAGAAATTGAAAGAATCTACCAATCATCAACTGAAAGAGATCTCAAAATAAAAGCTCCTAGGAATATTTTAGACATATTCCAAAACTCCCAGGTCAATGAGAAAATATTACAAGCACCCAGAAAGAAACAATTCAAGTAGAGTGAAGTCACAGTCAGGATAACACAAGATTTCGAAGCTTCTATATTAAAGGACTGGAGGGCTTGGAATATGATATTCTGGAGAGCAATGGAGCTAGAATTTCAAACAAGAATCACCTACCCAGCAAAACTGAGTATAATCCTTCAGAGGAATAAGTGATTGTTCAATTAAAGAGAGGATTTTCAAGCATTTGTGATGAAAAGACCAGAACTGAATGGGAAATTTGATTTTCATTACAGGACTCTGAAGAAGCATAAGGAAGTAATCAGGAAAGTGGTATAAGAAGGGACTTAATGAAGTTTATCTTTTTACATTCCTTCTTGAGAGAATGATACTTGTAACTCCATAGAATGTTCTCATTATTATGGCAGTTAGAAGGAGTATATATAGACAGAGGGTACAGTGTGTGAGTTAAATATGAAGGAATAATGTCCTTTTTTTTTTTTTTTTTTTTTAATGATGACATTAAGGAGTGAGAGAGGACTGAGAGAAAGGGAAAGGTAGAAGTGGAATGGTACAAATTATCTGCCATTAAAAAAGATACAAGTGAAAACTTTTACATTGGAGGGGAAAAGGGGGAAGAAAGGGTGAGTGAGTTAACCTTACTATCATGAGAATTGGCTCACATAGGAAATAACATACATACTCAATGGGGGTATAGAAATCTATTTTACTCTGCAGGAAAATAGGAAGAGAATGGGATATAGAAAGGGGGGAGGGTGATAAAAGAGAGGGCATATTAGGGGAAAGATTGGTTGGTAGTAAACTACTTTTGAGGAGCAATAGGATGAAAGGAGAAGCAGAATAAATGAGGGGAAATATAATTATCAATAGTAATTGTAAAAAGATTTTCAAAGCAAGTTTCTCTGATGGAATATTATTGTTTCCTGGAAAATGATGAGCAAGATGCTCTCAGGGAAAACAAAAAAAAAACAAAAAACCTAAAAGTCTTCTATGAACAAAGTGAAATATACTGTACACAAGGTTATAGCAATATTCTGGAATAACCAGTTGCAAATGACTATTATTTTCAGTAGTACAATTACTCTATACCACAATTACTCTGAAGGACTTATGATCAAAATTTCTATCCATATCTAGAGAAGGAACTGATTATGTCTGAATACAGAATAAAGCATTCTTTTTCTATGTATCTCTTTATTTTTATCTTAATTTTTCTTGAGGGTTTTTATATTAGAATGGGAGATCTATATTTTCTTTCACAACTTGACTTTTATGGAAATGTTTTGCATAACTTTATATGTGGTTTCTTAATTGTGGGTGGGAGAAAAACTAGAATCAAAAATCTTAAAAATAAATATAATTTTTTTAATGTAACTGGGGAAAATATTAAATATTAAAAAAAAAAGAAATAAAAACAAATTAGAATGGAGAATGTCCTTAAAGCAGGGACTACTGTATAATTTTCATGTTACTTTCTTCAGCACTTTAACACAATGCTTGATAAATAGTAAGAACCTAATAACTGCTTTCTACTCATTCATTCATTCTTTTTTTTTATTCATATAGATACTTCCCACACAATAATCATGGCATTTTCGTCTAAGAAACCTAGAACTTGAGAGATCTCAATAGCTAGGTACTTTAACTCATACTTGGAAAAAATGTTGTCTTTGGAGAAAACTATAACTTCTGAATACAGAAACTTTGTTAAGAAAATAGTTATAAAAAGCAATTAAACACTTAAAATTCTTTTACCCAAAAATAACCAATTTGTGGAAATTTTTCATATGAACAGGTAAAAACACAACACTAATAATCCAATTAAAAAAAAAGCTTTCAGGGAAAAAAACAAATTCTTGTGTAAAATAATTAATTGATTCTTTTTATTTGTTTACCCATTGCTGATCAGTTTTTAAACTATAATCTACACAATGAACATTTGAAAATTGATCAATTGAATAATCTTTGTTTATTGAAAAAGATAAAGTGGCATAGAATAAATTGAGCTGAGTAAAAGAAAGAAATATATTAGTTGTCAGAGAGATAGGATTCCAGAACCTTATATCATTCCCAGTTTCAAAAACCTGAAAGAGAAATGAGGTATTGGAATTGTAAAGGTGAAAAGAGCAAGAAATTGTGCAGATGCTAAATTTGTAGGGGAAAAAAAGCTAGGATTCTTTTATTTAATATATCAGAACAATAAAAATTTTCCCATGCTGTATCCAAGCTGTTTTCCAATTGTATCTATTGGTGAAAATTTGAATTATGTTTTATCCTTTGAACTCCTTCCACTTGTTCTATGAGCTTATTTGTCTAGGTCAGGCCCTGTAAATCTATGAGATATGGAACAATCTCCTAGTTATTTGCTCTGTAAATTAAAACTGCTCAAAGCAGCTTTCAGCTACCTAGGCCTCTAGGTTTACCCCCTAAACTGCCTGCATACAATAAGCATGTACATTCTAAAAAATACATGTGTAAATTGTAGGTTCAGGTCACTTCCTCCCTTTTCATTCCTTTCCTCATTGTTTAAACAAAAGTACAACCTCACACACCTGGACATTTACAGAGATAAGTATCAAATTCATGAAGGATATATATTTAGTATGGTTGAATGAGAAGTAAGGCATGCAAAATTCACCTTTTCTTTTATGTTACAAACAGATCTAAAGGGAACTGTGATAAGTGGAACTTTGGCAAAACAAATACCACTTTTAATAAGTTTCTCTATTTTTCTTTCTTCCCCCACCTCCTTTTTCTTCCCCTGTCAAAAGGAAAGAAAACACTCAAGGCTCTATACAATACTGGCTTATTTCCCAACTCTGTTATCAGATTAGTATTCAACTAATTTTTGGGTTTTGGCCATTATAATTAATCATCCTTTAAGTATAGAGTTACTTAGCACTCTGTCCTTATATATTATTTAGATTATTATGAAGGGTATAAGCAAAATATTTAATTAAATCAATCACATTGGGATCTATTCCTCCATCAGTCGGCAGAGGATATACATTATTACAAGGACACGAAGAGGACAAATAATAGACTTTCTTTAGCAATATGGCCATGTTTGCTCTAAAGATTATCACTGATATTTTATTATTAACAACAGTAGAATAACAGATTACATATAAAGCATAATAATATAGCATAAAGGAACACAATGCTAAAATGTTAGGGTTTTTTTTCTCTTTTTACTAATTGGCCATGTGGCTCTATTAACTTCTCTAAACCTCCATTTCCTCATCTACAAAAATGAAAGGGTTAGACTAGATAGGCTGTGAATTGTTGTATGATTCTAGAAAAAATATAATAAGGACCATTATTACATTATAATTATTTTATTAATATTATATTATATTAAATATTATAATAAATAGAGCAATAGACTTGGAATTGAAAAGAAAGACAGGTTCAAGTTCTGTTCTTATACAAAGAAACTTTGTGACCCTGGTAGGGTTATTTTCTCTCAATGTCCCAGGTTGGCTCTAAGAATGAAGAATTTCCTCACTAAGAACTTCATAAATTGATGATATAATGGGTCTAATGTAAAACATAAAATATGAGAAGTAAAGAATAAGGGCAAAGGAATTGTAATTGCTTAAAACATTTGCTTCACCCACAGAAATATTTAATGTAAACTGGATTAGAAAGACTACTTAATTCGATGATACCTTTTCCAACTAAAAATTTTTTTTGGTGAAAAAATTAAATGTTTTTCCACAACCACCTCTCTGACATTTTTGCTTCTGTTAAACACTTCAAAGAATGGCCCATTCACCTAACTTCCTTGTCAAGGCAAGAGCAGAAGGTGCTGAAATCTCAGCTTATACCTCACACAGCTATGGAAACTACTCTGAGATTAAGGGGAAAAAAATTAGGAATAGTGACAAGCACTATGTATTCCCTGTTACCATAATTGAAATTCACTCTTCCTCTAAAAAACAATCAAACAAACCAAAAAGGGAAGGGAAGGGAAGGGAAAAAAGGAAGGCAAGAGAAAATAGAGCAAAAGAAGAGGGGGAAAAAAAGATTGTCTCATTGAATTTTAATGCTGTTGAAATCTTTCATTCAGTGTGGAGCAGCAACTCAAAAATACCCACCTTGAATTTATTCAGCCAAAATATCCCTTACTTTCCCTTTCTTCAAAAATAAAAATTTGAAGCACAATATCTTCATTGGAATATATTCAGACATACTTGATCTGTCACAATTATGCTTCATTTACTCACAGTTTTCTAATTTAGGGTGAATTCTAACAATGTTGTTCTTCTAGTCTGAGTTTCGAAACCTCAAGTACAGGGTCTGGATGTGTGACATAACCATATGTTTGCCTCTGTTTGGAGCTCCAGTAGTTTGCTAGTCACAGTCCAGAGATGGAAGCATCTTACATAGAACTTCAAGTTGCTCCTTTTTCTGAATTCCCTTCTCTGGATTTCATGATCAGTTCCTGCTTTCTGTTCCTGTTCATTGTACTGTATAGAGTCAAAATTATTAAATGACATAGCTACAGGTTATCAGTTCCTTAGTTCTGATTTCTTCTTTTGTTAGAAGCAATATGTTGATTTCTTCTCCTACACCACCCCATGCAAGTTAGTCTAGTTTTCCATTAAAAAGTTTTGAAACTCCAAAAGACTCATGATGGGGAAAAAAAATCGTTATTTACATCCAGAGAGAAAAATGATGAATTTTCTCACTTTCTTGCTTTTTTTTTTTAAATATGGCTCCTAAAGAAATGTTTTGCAGAATTTCAAATATATAATTGATATATTGCTTTCTATCTCAGTAGATGGGGGAGTGGGAGAAAAAGAAAAAAAAAAAAAAACTTTGAACACAAAATTTTAAAAGCATGTTAAAATAAACAAATAAGTTTCAAATCAAATAAATGGATGCATAAATAAGAAAGGAAATACCTGAATAAATGAATGAATGACAGAGTTTTAGTGCTAAAGGCTTGTTGAAACAGGGCAGAAGAGGTTCAGATTGTTGACATTACTTGCTCATTATCTAAGTACAAAATAGTGATGTTTCATGCATTAAAAAAATACCCAAATGGAGCTATGATTTAATAGATGTGGGGTTTTTTGTTTTTTTATTTGTTTTTAGGTGAAAATGCCTTCCCATCTTACTCAAATAAGCACCACTTTTTGTCACAATAGTCAAAAGTTAAGAAGAAAACAAACCTTTAAATAAATGCAAGAAAAAAGTTTTAAAGATAGACTTTAAAATAAAAATCTAATTTCTAAAGTTTTTTTGTTTCAGAAATAGCTCAAACATCCAAACATATATCTATCCCTGCTCTGCAGAGGAAGCTGGTAACTTTCTTGCCCTGAAGGCAGACCCTAAGGGCTTTTTAAAAATGAGTAAAAAAGCCAAGCATATGCTAACCATCAATAGCTTCTATACAGAAAGAGAGCAGGTTTTCAACCCGAAGGAGCCTAATTGCAGACAATCTCCAGACAAAGCCCCAAAGGGGGATGTAACCTGCTCCTCATCACACAAGGCTCTCCTAGAAGAAATTGTAAAACATCTTAAAAGAGAGCTAGAAGGAAAATGGAAAAAGGAAAGAGAAGCTCTGCAAGTATGTATGGAAAAGGTTTATAATTCACTGATAGAAAAATTTGATAAAGTGGAAAAAGAAAACAACTTCCTGAAATGTGGATTAGAAAAGGTAAAGAATTCCCAGAGAATGCAGGGAAAGGGAATTTGTGAACTGGAAAATATAAGGAACTCTCAGGACAGTAGAATTTGTGAATTGGAAAAAGAAAATAACTCAGTAAAAAAAAAAAAAAATTAGTGAAATGGAAAAAAATTCCATAGAGCAAAATAACTCATTTAAAAACTCAATTGGACATATACAAAAAGAAGTAAAAAAGCTAATGACATTAACAATGATTACAAGCAAAACTCTGGTGAGGAAGTACAGAGTGAAAAAAGAAAAGAAGGAA
Organism: Antechinus flavipes; assembly: GCF_016432865.1. Taxonomy (NCBI): domain Eukaryota; kingdom Metazoa; phylum Chordata; class Mammalia; order Dasyuromorphia; family Dasyuridae; genus Antechinus; species Antechinus flavipes. The sequence goes on from NC_067400.1 coordinate 159,529,939, forward strand.
AAAAAATCATAAATGGGAAAATAGAATGTAGGGAAATACACAGTAATTATGAGTATTAATGTGAATGGGAATGACCTCTCCCTTAAAAAGAAAATAATGGCAGAGTGAATAAAAAAAAATAATCCTATAATATGTCATTTACAAGAAACACATCTAAAGCAGAGAGACACACAGAGTAATGGTAAAACTATGAAGAGAATATATTATCCAGCAACTCAGACCAAAGAAAAAGGGGGTAGCAGAACTCATAATCATGATCACAGACAAAGCAAAACCAAAAATATACCTAATTTAAAAGACAAGGAAGTAAACCACATCTTGCTAAAAGTACCTTAGAGAAGGAAACAATATCGGTACAAGAATATATGTGCACCAAATGGTGTAGCATCCAAATTTTTAAAAGATAAATTAATACAGGAAAAAATAGGCAGTGAAACTTGTAGGAGACTTCATTCTTTCCCTCTCAGAACTACATAAATCAAAATGTTTTCAGAATTTCAAATTTGGTATTTATTTGTGGGTTTTTAATCTGTTCGTTGTCTGGCTGTTTTAGTTGCATGCCCAATTCATTGATCTTTTCTTTGTCCATTTTATGCAAGTAAGCATCTGGAGATATAAAAGTTCTCCTAGAAATTGCTTTGACTACATCCCATAAATTTTGGCATATTGTCTCATTACTGTCATTTTCTTGGATGAAATTATTGATTGTGCTTATGATTTATTGTTTCACCTACTCATTTTTTAGGATTAGATTACATTCCAATTAATTTTTGGTCTATTTTCCCTGACCATTTATTGCATGTAATTTTTTTTTGGTGCATATATATTTAGTACTGATAACTTCATTATTTATGGTACCTTTTAGTAGTATGTAGTTTCCTTCCTTATCTCTTTTAATTAGATTTAGTATTGCTTTTGTTTATTCTGAGATTGGGAACACTATCTCTGCTTTTTTTTTTTTTTTTTTTTTTGACTTTAACTGAAGCATAATAAATTCTTCTCCAGCCTTTTAACTTTATTCTGAATGTATCACTCTGCTTTAAATGTGCTTCTTAGAAACAACATATTTTAGGATCCTGACTTTTAATCGAGTCTGTTATCCACTTCCATTTTAGGGGACAGTTCATATCATCTACATCATAGTTAAATTTACTAACTCTGTATTTCCTGCCATCTTATTTTCCCCAAATTACAATTTTCTTTTTCCCTCCTGCCCAGTATTTTGCTTCTGACTACTAACTCTCTCAAACAACCCTCTCTTTTTTACATTCCTTCCCCCTTTTTTATATTTTTCCCCTTTTACTTATCTTTTCCCTTCGATTAGCCTCCTCCTTTCTTTTCCTCTTTCCCCTCCTACTTCCCTATAGGTTGAGACAAATTTCTCTGTGAAGCTAAATATGTCCGATGGTCTCTCTTTGAGCCAAATTTGATGAGAGTAAGATTCACACAATGTTCATCCTGCTCCCTTCTTTTGCTCAATTGTAATAGTTCTTTTCTGCCTCTCCATGAGATGCAATTTATCCCATTTTATTTTCATTTTCCTCTTCTTCCAGTAGAATCCCCTTTCCTCCTCTAGTTTTTTTTTTTATTTCATCACAACAAAATCAAATTATACCTGCTTCCTCTAAGTATACCCATAATAGAGATATAGATCTCAAAATTTAGAAAGCATTTTTTTTTCTTTTATTTTTACCTTTTCATGCTTCTCTTAAGTTCTATACTTGAAGATCAGATTTTCTGTACGGCTTTGGTCTTTTCATCAGAAATAAATGAAATTCATCTCTTTTAATTGAATGTCCATCTTTTTCCCTTACTGTTGCTAGGTGGTTGATTTTTTGCTGCAATTCAATTCCTTTGCCTTTCATAATATCAGATTCCAGGTCTTTTGATCCTTTAAGTGGAAGCTTCTAGGTCCTGGGAAATCCTGATTGTGGCTCCATGATATTTGAATTGTTTTTTTTGGCTGCTTGCAATATTTTCTCCTTGATCAAATAATTGTGAAATTTAGCTATGATATTTCTTGGAATTTCCATTTTGGGGTCTCTATCTGGAGGTGATCAGTGACTTCTTTCAATGACTATTTTACCTTTTGATTCTAGGTTACCAGGGCAGTTTTTCTTGATGATTTCCTGAAAGGTAATGTCTAGGCTTTTTTTTTTTTTAATCATGGTTTTCGGGAAGTCCAATAATTCTTAAACTGTCCCTCCTAGAGCTATTCTCCAGGTCATTTGTTTCTCCAATAAAGTATTTTACATGGTTTTCCCATTTTTTTTTCATTCTTTTGGTTTTATTTAATTAATTATTGATATTTCATTGAGTCATTCATTTGCATTTGTTCAATTTTAATTTTTATTGAATTATTTTCTTGAATATTTCTTTTAAAATTAGCTTTTTTATGTCATTTTGCATTTGGCTAATTGAACTTTTAAATGAGATGTTTTGTTTATTGGATTTTTTTCTTATTCCACAAATTGTTTTCAATAAAATGATTTCTTTTTCATAACTTTTTTGTGAGGAGTTATATGATTTTTCCTTTTCACTAAACCTATTTTCAAGGAGTTTTCTTCAGATAATTTCTTTGTGTCCTTTTCCAAACTCTTACAAAGTTTTCATTCCCTTCCCCCAATTTTCTTCTAACTCCTTTTAAGATCCTTTATGAATTGTTTCAAGAAAGTCTTGAGATATGGGAACCAATTCATATCAGCCATTGGGGCTTCATGTGGACATAATTTGCCTTCAGAATCTTCAGAGTTTAAGGTCTGTTCCTCTCATGCTCCATAAAAACTATCTACAATCAGAGTCCTTTTTGCTTTTTTGCTCATTTTTTAAAAGGTTTAGGTCTGTTCTTAGGGCAAAGGAAAGATTTCCCAAGCTTCCTCTACAGGCAAAATGTCTTTACATTGCCCTGAGGCCAGTGTTGCTGACTACCTTCTGGTTCTGAGTAGGCATAGCCAGGTCCCACATTATTTGGGGATTCAGAAGTTCACTATTTGTCTTTTTTATTTGTGTTGGATGTTTCATAGCTAATTTGTTGATCCACTGACTTGTAACCAGAACAAAGTAATCAACACTGCTGTATTTTGGCTAAGCATCTTCATATATTCCTCTGTGAGCAGCCACAATACCATCCTGGCTCCCTGCACTTCACTTGTGCTCAGACCACCTCCCCTCCACCTGATTGAAACAGACCTTTATTGATATTCTTCTAAAATATCTTCTGCTAGAAATTTGTTAGACTCTAAATATCTGTGGGTTGTCCCTCCAAAACCATTTCAGAGTCAATGTGGTATTATGGAATATTATTGTTCTATGACAAACTATCAGAAGAATGACTTCTGGAATGCCTGGAGAGACTTATATGAACTGATGCTAAGCAAAATGAGAAGAACCAGAAGATTGTACACAGCAACAACAAAATTATATGATGATCAATTCTGATGAATATTGCTCTTTTTAACAGCAAGGTGATTCAGGCTAGTTCCAATAGTCTTGCCATGAAGAGAGCCATCTGCATTCAGAGAGAAGATTGTGGGAACTGAGTGTGGATCACAACATAGTATTTTCACCTTTTCATTGTTATTTGGTTGCATTTTGTTTCCTTTCTCACTTTTTTTCCTTTTTGATTTGATATTTTTTGTGCAGAATGATAATTGTCGAAATATGTATAGAAGAATTGCACTTGCTTGTTTAACATATACTGGATTACTTGTTGTCGAAGGGGGGAATTCAGAGAGAAAAAAATTGGAACACAAGGTTTTGCAAAGGTGAATGTTGAAAACTGTGCATATATTTTGAAAATAAAAAGCTTAACAAAAGAAAGAAAAAAAGTTCCTCTGCTCTCTTTAAGTCATTTCTTGGTTTTAACAATCTTATGAAGTAAGTAATTAACTTATTATATCCATTTTGAAGAGGTGAAAATGAAAATTCAAAGGAATTAATTGGCTTACCTAAGCCGTAATTAAGTGAAGGGTTTTGCTTTCAAGTCTAGTCCCTCTTTTTTAGACAATCCTTCACAATTTCCTCACTCATCATTATACTTCCTTGTGGTTCATGCCCTGGAGGAACTTCCCTTCTATTTCTTCCTCCCCTTGACTGATGAATTTAATGTCTGGTTCACTATTAAAATCAATTTGTTTTTACATATATTTAGTATGACTGAGGCTAAACTAATCAGACATGCTCATCAATGCAGCCAATCAAACTTTAATAACTTTTCAACAATATGAACCTCAAACTTCTGGGGAAAAAAACATCAACCCGATTCCTAAAAGATCAGGTTTTATATGGTGGTCATGAGAAGGTTCTTTTGTAGCCAGCCAGAGACTTTCCTTTTGTGATGATATTCTGGGAAGTGGACATTAATCAGCACTGATCTCAAGAGAACTCTATATTTTTAAGTGCGTGGTATATAGAAGTCTTCTTCAATCCCAACTTAAAATCAAGTAGATGAGTACAGCCTTCAATGAATTTTTATTTCTTAGGCAAAGCATGTTTACAAATTACCTCTACTTTCTGATTGGTAGGTAATTCCCTACCTACGCTTATTATGAAAAAAAATTGTCAGGACTTTAGTTTCCTAGTTTCCGTTAGTAAATACTTATCAGTTTACCAGATAAAGGAAATATAGCACACACACACACACACACACACACACACACACACACACACCATTAATACGTATTTACCAAATTGGGAGGTCACATATATATTACTATTAATTTTCTTAATTTGGGAGCACACATGTCAATAGTTGTTTATCAGGGAAAAAAAGTAGCTTGCAGAACAATTAATTAGTCATAAAATTAATGTTTAAAACAGAGTAGAGTTGACAATTCTAAATTAACATGCTTATTCCCACTTAGAGATGTCAATCTAAATTAATATTTTTTTTTCCCATTAGAAGAATTACCTCTCCTGACCAATATATCAGGAAAGTCTCAGTCATCACCCATTTTAGTTACTTTTCTCTAGCTTTCTAGTTGCTTTATGGATACTTAGGACTCCTCTTATCCTACCAAAGTGCCCCTGTGTAACTACCACTTCCCCATATCTAATGTTTTACCCACTAGAATGTAAATACCTTGAAGGCAAGTAAAGACAATAAGCATTTATATAATGCCTACATATGCATTTTTATAGGTAAGGAAAATACATGTCTGAAAGTATACTTGAACTCAAGTCTTCCTGACCATAAGGTACACTATATCACCTAGCTGTGAGGGACTGATTTTGCTTTCAGATTTGCATCTTCTGCGCTTAGCTCAGTATGTTTCTATTCAAGAGTTCCACTTTGCAAGTTTTAACCACATTTCATCTTTTTAATCAGTTGTATGAAGTGAGTTTGGCAGTGGTAATTAGAACATTTTCTAAAAGCAGAATTGTCCCAGTTCTTACTGAAGTAAATATTTTATTTACAAGAACTTGTAAAGACAAGTCTTGGGGAAAGGTCAGGTGAACAGTGATACTTGAATATTTGTGTAGATTATAATTATGCTGTGATACTAGAAGCCTATTTCACCATCATTTTACAGATGAAGGAACAGAAGCACAGAAAGCCTTACTACCTTTTGCAGACATACATAATCTATTTGATAAAAGTTGAGGGTTAATTCCATTTTTTTTTTTTTAGACACTCAACCATGCTGCTTCTAATGCTTTAGTAGGCTGCATGAAATGCAATAATATTGTGGAGAAATAAATTTGATTTATATTTTTTTCCAGAATAATTTCATACACACATACACATACTACATATATATATATGTATATGCCCACAGTCATATATTAAATATATATGCATATATGTGTGTGTGCACTAAGAAAATTAAAATATTCTTTCTTCTTTTTCTTGTTGTTTGAATCTTAGGCCCCTGGCCAATTTTGATAGATATCTTGTTTGTCTCTTTGGGAAAAAAATACTCTAACTTAAATGGTATGGAAGGGAAAGAGATAAATATTTTGTAGGTACTAAACTTTAAAAAATTATTTCTTTTTAATACACATTGCTTTATGAATCATACTGAGAGGGAAAAAGCAGAGCAAAAGGGAAAAACCATGAGAGAGAAAAAGAAACAACACATAGCATATGCTGATTTACATTCAGTCTCCATAGTTCTTTTTCTGGATGCAGATGGCATTTTCTGTCCAAAGTCTGTTGGGATTACTTTGGATCACTGAACCATTGAGCAGAATCAAATCTTTCATAGTTGATCATCACATGTTCTTGCTGTTATTGTGTACAATTTATTCCTGCTTCTGTTTGTTTTGCTCAGTATGAGTTCATGTAAATCTTTTTAGGCTCTTCAAAAATCAGTTTGTTCATCTTTTTTTTTTTTTTTTTATTTATTTCATTACTTTCATGTACCACAACTTGTTCAGCCATTCCCCAATTGATGGATATCTACTCCTTTTCCAATTCTAAAGCTACCACAAAAAGAACTGGTACAGACATTTTTTGCACATGAGAATCCTTTTCCCTTCTTTATGAATTTCCTTTATATACAGATCCAACAATGGTGCCGCTGGGTCAAAGAGTATGCACAGTTTTATAGCCTTTGGGGCACAGTTCCAGTTTGTTCTCCAGAATGGTTGGATCATTTCACAACTCCACCAACAATGTATTAGTGTCCTGGTTTTCCTACATCCCTTGCAACATGTATCATTATCTTTTTCTGTCATCTTAGCTAATCTAAGAGGTATGAGATGATACCTCAGAGTTGTTTTAATTTGCATTTCTTTAATGAATAGTGATTTACAGCAATTTTTTTCATAGGACTATAGATGGCTTAAATTTCATCATCTGAAAATTGTCTGTTCATATCCTTTTACCATAAAATATTCTTTCTCTCTAGTTTATAGAAAATTTGTATATATTCCAGAATGTAATAATTCTTTTTTTTTTTTAATGAGGATTTCCAAAGCCAACATAAAGTTGCATCCCTAATGGTTCTCCTTTTTTAATTTTTTTTCTTGTTTTTCCCCTGTTCCCCAACTTAAACCACATTTTACCACAATCATTTTAATGGTAGAAGCTTATAGTTATGAGATCTAGGGCTGTATTTCTAAAAAATGCAGGACAATAGCCTTGAGAGCTAATACAAAGTCCCAGTGTTCAGAGATGTGTCTAGCAGCTTAAGGAGAGTCAAAAAAAATTCAAATTTATAGTTTAACCATTGCAGATGGAGCATATTTGCATTAATTTGTAGATTATTTAACTCATTAATTTTTGTCAAGCATTTGCCAGTTTGTGTCAGTTGTAAGTGCTGTGTGGCAAAACTATTATTTTATTCTTTATTGCTTCTAAATTCCAATGGAAAAACATGAACTACAATATTGGAGTGCTACATGGTTACCATCTAGATAGTTACTGCATAATTTTCTTTCCCTTGTGTAATTGTACAATTATTTAAATGAAAAACGATTTGCTAGCACCTGTGTGAGATGATTTTCTGGACGTGCTAGAAGCTGTCTTTGAATACAAGTTTTTAGTGTAGTTCAGCTCCATGATTAACAGTGTAAACAACTCTAGGGAAAGCTCTAACTAGGAAGAATATTGAATTTAAGGTGAGGACCAATTTTGTGTGATATAATTATATGGTAGATCTTTATTTTTTTCTTATAACATTTTGTTCTTTTGTTGTATGACTTGAAAGTCAAAGAACATGACGTCTAGAGAATAAAAATATATGAACATAAAAACAACCAAAAGAAAAAGGTCACATAATAAAATGAGGGTTGTACAGCTGTGACCTCTGTTGATTTTCTTAATATTTCAAAATAAAGTAAGAAGGACCCAATCCTGTGAATGGACCCTTCATGGAAAACATGGAAATATCTGCAGAGAGTCATAGAGGTGAGAAGAGCATGAATGACATGATAGTTACATCATCTGAGAGAGATCTGAATCAATGAAATCATAGATCATTTGAACATTTCATTAAGGTTGTATTTATTAATAAGAAAGACAAGGTTATATAGTTTTAACACTATTATTATGGATTTGTACATTATGCCAATTAATAGCTATTATGAGCTTACAAGTTTGTTAATTTAAAATAAAGTATAAGCAAGATTCTGTTCCTAAAAGGAGAATGAATTTAAAATTATTAAGTTCAATAATGTCGATTAACTTGCTACTATTGGCAAATCTATATAATTAGTCAGTGGAAATATGGAAATATTTCTTCTCCAAATTCATTTCTAAATCAGTACTCTCTATAAACAGTGGGTATTCAATAAATACTTGTTTAAATTGGATTTTATATATATATATATATATATATATATATAAAATCTTCATTTTTCTGAGCATTTCATAAAATACTTATTTTAATTGCTTCAGGAATTTAATGATTCAGATTTCTAATTACAGCAAAATACTATAACTTAAGTATACTATCTTCTTGATCTTTTGAAACAAAACAGAAGATAACAGAAATCACAAAATCACCTAGTACCCAAACTTCTCAGTTTCTTAGAGATCAGCTAGATTTTCCTAGGACAAAATACCTAGACTCCATTGCCAGATATACAGTCATACCTTTTTTTTTTCCTCAGCATAATTGAATTTCACATGACTTTGACTCCATAAACATAGCCTCACAAATTAGAATCATTCATAAAACAATAAAGCATCATAGCAGGTCTTTATAGCAGAAATATCATCATTAGGCAACATGAAATATTTTTAAAAGGGGAAGAAATTGGCTTACATTCCCAATTCTTCATAGACAGAGAAATATCCTTCATGAAGTTGATGGATTTGGAAAAGAATAATTTAAAGAAAATTCATGCTATTCAAAATTAGAGAAATTTTCATGTCAATTAGTTTTAGCCTTGTTTATATATTAATAAACTCCATTTTGAAAATATATCAGCCCCTTTGTTCTCTGAAGCAAGGAAAAATGGAACTGGGAGAAATGTTTTGATCTTTTTAAGCATTGCTTAATTCTCCTTTACTGTCCTGAAAAATCAATGATTTCAGAGCTGAGCTGTCACCATCATTTTCAGGAGTACAGCTATAGTGGTAGCTGAGGCATTTTTATATTGACCATGCATAACTCCAACAATGGTAGGAGTCTATTATCCTACTGGTAGTTAAGTAAGCTGCTATATTTCAGCCTCTTAAGCTATTTATTTTAATATTGGCAAATCCAATGCATCTATATCAATTTCTCTTAAAGATCAACCTCAACAATTAAGTCAGTCAAGCAATAAGTAAATTTTGTTTTGAAAAATCACTTACTCTAGTAATTTGACTGTTCAAATGAATGATCACTTGGTTTTTTTTTTTTTTTATTTTGTTTTGTTTTTGTTTTGCTTTTTACAACTGGCCATTTCTAAATAATCTGATTATGAAACTATATCTAGATATTCTTATGCTAGGAAGATGCCAAATGAAAAGTTTGTTAGGGTAAAAAAGTTCATTAATGATTTAGTGTTGGATCCCTTCTAAATTCCAAGAAAACTTGGCAATATTTGTCCTCTTAGAATTAAGAATACTCTGCCAGAATATAAAGATGGTCCTCAGAAAGAATCTCCTGCTGGTATCAAATGCCAACCACAGAAGATTAACCATTTACAGGTTTGTTCATACAAGAATTATTGAAATAGTTTCCATATATTTAGTTTGTCTTTCACAGGGAAACTAGCAAAATGACACATGAATTAAGTGATCAAGAGGCAATTATTTTATCAAATGGAATTTCAATCTAATTAAACATTTCTATTTTATATTAGGAATTTTAAATGCAAATTGGCATTGGTATTTAGGAGTCAGGATTCAAAATTTTCAGCCTGAACAAAGTTGCTTCTTTCTTCACAGTGGACTTAAATTCATGTATCTGCTACATATGCTGCAAGTGGTAAAGAGAATGAATCCTCACTAGTAAAATTTAAAAACTATCTTGAAAAAAGGAATGGTATCTTTTCAGGAGAAACTGATTTGATACGTTAATTATTCACAAACCTATTTACCCAAGTCAAATTATTCACACATTAGAACAATAAAATGAGATTAATTTGATTTTATATTTAACTATGTGCAGTGTATGTGTTTGTAGTGGGTTGGGATGAAAAAGCAAATTAACAAAGTTTGAAATGACAGATTCTAGTTAACCAATCAAGGAAGTACTATCCTAATTATAAAAATGAAATGTAGGGAAAAATTAATTATATCAGATCAACTTTCAGAGGGGAAGAGTGCTTCATTCTAAGATGTCAGGTACTGAGGTAAAATATGAAAGACCAAATAAAAATATTATATGAAAGAGGGAAACATTGAGATAGACAGTTTCTCATTATCTAATTGTTCATGGCTTCAGAGAAGATATGCAAATGGAAATGTACTAATAAAATATAGTTCCTTAATTCTCAACCATGATTTCTTTTAAAAAATCATATTCATCATGCTTTCAAAAATCTATACTTTCAATATGCATTCTCTTTCCACCAATATGGATTATAATATTTCAGTGTCTTGGCATATAGAAGACTTTCAATGGAAAAGTAAACAAACAAATAAATAGAAAACATTTTGGTTTATAATTGTTCATGTAATGAGCCATTCCAAATTTAGTTAATTATTACTGTTAGAAAATTCTGAAAAATCCATCATGAAAAAATGCAATTTATTTCCAGAGAGAGATGAAGAGATAATGTCTGAAAGCAAATGGAAGTACATTTTTTTTCGACTTAAGTTTTTTCCTTTCTTTCTTTTTTGCAACACTGTTAATTTCCTAATTTGGAAATGTTTCTCGTGCATTCACACATATAATAGATGTTACATTACTTCACTTTTCAAAGGGAGGGACTGAAGGAGGAAGAATATTTGAAATTCAACTTTTTTCTTTTATTCAAAGTTGTTTATTTTTATAAATATTGTTGCTATTCTATAAATTGTTATTCTTTTTTAAAAATCACTTCACTTTGTATCCATTCAGATAAGTTTTCTGAGGTTTTTCTGAACTAGCCATTTCTAATTTTAAAAAAATTAAATAGCGTTTTCCCCATTTACATGTCAAAGAAAATTTTAGCATTTAATTATACAATTGTACAAAATTTCGACTTTTCTATCTCCTTCTCTCCCTTTCCCTCTTCCAAAGATGGCAGGCAGTTTGATATAGTTTAAAGATGTACTATCATCATAAAACATATTTTCATATTAGTGACAGTTGTAAAAGAAAACACAAGTCAAAAGAAAAAATGCAAAAAAGAATAAAATTGTAAGTGAAAATATGTTTCAATCTACATTCAGAATCAATCAGTTTTTTTTTTCTGGTTATGAATAATATTTTTCTTCCTGAGTCCTTGTTAGTTGCCTGGTTCATTGTGTGGCTAAGAAGAGCTGAGTCAATCACAGCTAATCATCACAAATCATTGCTAATATTGTGAACAATGTTTTCCTGGTTCTGATTATTTAATTTTGCATCAGTTCTTTGAGCTGTCCAGGATTTTCTAGAAAGTTCTGCCTGGTCATCATTTTTTATTTCACAATAGTATTCCATGATATTCATCTATAACATGCTTAGTTATTCCCTAAGTGAAGGGCATAGCTTCAGTTTCCAAATCTTTGCCATCATAAAATGGAATGCTATGAATAATTTTGTGCATATAAGTCCTTTTCCCTTTGTAATGATCTCTTTGGGATACAGACACAGTAATGGTATTGCTGGGTCAAAGGGTATGCACAGTTTGGTTGCTCTATGGCCATATTTCCAAATTTCTTTGCAGAATTGTTGGGTCAGTCCAATCAAAGTTGCATTTCTTAATATGTATTCATAAATAACTAATTTCTTCATCTGGAAACTTCCTGTTCACATTGTTGGACCACTTATCAATTAAGGAATGACTTGTATCCTTATAATTTTAAGTCAATTCTTTATTTATTTGAGAAAGAAGGCCTTTATCTGAGACACTATCTGTAGAGACTTTGTTCCAGATTTCTGTTTTCCTTCTAATTTTAGTACTGATTTTGTCTAAAAATTTTTTGTATAATCAAATTTATTTATCTTGCATTTTTCAATACCCTCTATCTCTTATTTGGTCTTGAATTCTTCTCCTCCCATAAATCTGACAGGTAGACTATTCCTTGGTCTTCTATCTTGATTATGGTGTCATCCATTATGTCTAAATTATTTTTATTTTATCTTGGTTCAAGGTGTGAGGTGTTGGTCTATATCTACTTTGTGTTCATTCTTCTTCCCTCCTCTTCTCAACTGTTTTCCCAGTAGTTTTTGTCAAATAATGAGTTCTTATTCCAGAAGGTGGGGTTTTTGAATATATCAAATTTTAGGTTTAGGTTATGCTTTTTGACCACCGTATTTTCTGCTCCAAACATTCCATTGATCCACTACTGTCTTTCTTGGCCAGTACCACGTAGTTTTGACATTTACTTCTTCATAATTTCACATGAGATCTAATATTGCTAGGCCACTTTCCTTTGTATGTTTTCAGTTGTTTAGAGTTGTCTTTATTTGTGTGCATTATTTTATAATTTATTTCCTAGATTTGTCTTTGGCAGGTACACTCCTAGGTGTTTCATATTATTTGAAGTTATTTTAATTGGAAATTCTCTTTCTAACTCTTGCTGCTGAACTTTGTTGGTCATATGAAGAAATGCTGATTATTTATATGGTTTATTTTATATTCCCCAAATTTGCTAAAAGTTAATTATTTCAGGTAGTTTTTTGGTTGATGCTCTAGGGTTCCTAGGTAAAATATTAAATCATCTGCGAAGAGTGATAGTTTTGTTTCCTCATTGCCTATTCTAATTTTGTAAATTTCTTTTCTTTGTCTTGTTAATATAGCTAACATTTCTAGTGCCATACTACATACCATGCTGGTGATAATTTGGATCCCAAGCTTTACCCTTAATCCTCTTGGGAAAGCTTCTAACTTATCATTAAGCCTACCTATGATATTGCATATTCTTGCTGATGGTTTTAGGTAGATAATTCTTGTCATTTTAAAGAGCATTCCTTTTATTCCTAAGCTCTCTAGTGTTTTTAATATGGGTATGGATATTTTTTCTCCCTCTATTGACATAATAATATAATCTCTGGGGTTTTTTTGTTGTTGATATAGTCAATTATGTTGATAGTTTCCTAATATTGAACCAATTATGCATTTCTGGTATAAATCCCATCTGAACATAGTGTATAATCCTTGTGATATATAGCTATAATAGACTTGCTAGCATTCTGTTCAAAATGTTTGCATTAATATTCATTGGAAAAATTGTTATATAATTTTCTTTCTCTTACTTCAATCTGATTTAGATGTCAGCACCATTTTTTTTGTCATAAATAGAGTTTGAAAGAACTCCACTTATTTTTACAAATAATTTACATAGTATTGGAATTAGTTGTTTAAATCTTTGGTGGAACTCACTTATAAACTCATCTAGACTTAAAGATTTTTTTTTCCCCTCAGGGAGTTTATTAAAGACTTCTTAAATTCTTTTTGTAAGCTATGATTATTCAGGTACTCTATTTTCTATTGCATTATGATCTGGAAATAAGACTATTAATATGTCTGCCTTTTTTCCATTCAATTTTTAGGTTTTTCATGTCCAATTATATGTCTATTTTTCTGTCATATGCTGACATATGAAAAAAAAAAGTTTTATTCCTTCCTGTTCCCATTCAGTTTTCTCCAAAATTCTGTCATATTTAGCTTTTCTAATATAACATTTACCTCCTTATTTTCTTTATTTTTTTATTTTGTGGTTGGGTTTATTAAATTCTGAGAAGGGACTGAGCCTCAGCATGGGGGGCATTGTGATGGCCATCTGGGCGGAAGCTCCAGCTGTGTCCTCTCCTCTCCTGCTCCTGCCCCTGCCCCGGGTGAAGAGAGCTGTCTCCCCATGACCACTATGCCCCACAGTGGGCTATGCTGAAGCTCTGGGTGCCTTCACAGGTTGTCACAGATGCCTTTGGCCATTGAGGCCCAAGTGGCCTGAACACCTACATGTTCCATGATGTGAGGAGGTGCTGCAAGATCAATGGGCTCCCTACTAGAGCAGCAAAAGGAATGTGTCACACAAGATCCCAAAATGAAGACAAACAAGAGACCTTGCGAGTCATCAGATGAAAAAGAAGAGCCACGCTCAGAGCTTTCAAAACAAAATACAGGCAGTATCTTCACTTAGCGAAGACATATTTTCTTATATAGGAGATATTATTCTGAGATATTACAGCTGAGTAACAGGAAGAAAGAAACAACAAAAACAACAAAACTATTCTAGCGGGGAACCTCAATTGTCACCCCTCAGAACATTTTTTTCCTCTTTAATTGGATTATAAAATGATGCTATGTTGATTCTTGGGATATTTTTAAGCTCCTTCTTTTGCTTTTTTATCAGCTTCTTCATTGACTGCAAAACCAGAATGACCAGGAACATGCACCCATTTTATGTTTATGCCTTGAATAAAATATATCAAACTTAAAGTCTTCTTTGTTAAGGACACATTTTCCTGTGCTTGTTTTTTCCAATCATTTTTCTTCCAGATTTTTGTTTTTTTTATTTTGCTGAGGCAATTAGGTTTAAGTGATTTGCCCAGGATCACACAGCCAAGAAGTGTTAAGTGTCTGAGACTAGATTTGAACTCAGGTCCTCTTGACTTGTGCTTTATCCACTTGGGCTTGGGCTTTATCCACTGTGCCATATAGCTAGCTGCCTCATTCTTCCAGATTTTTAACCCAACTTATACTATTTCTAGTACTATACTAGAGAACCAACTTACTGATGTTTTGATTCTTAGCTTCATCGATTGCTTTAGAGGCAGAATGTATTTCTGTTATTTGGTTTGTGTATTACCCAGGACCCACATTTAGAAGATGGCCTGGCCCCCAGAAAACCCCAATGCCAACTCATGTTTTCCTTCTCCCATTAGTGGAGCAGCAGCCATTTGAGAAATTGCATCTCCTATACATATATTTTGCCATGAGAAAGAGCCACAAGAAAAGGCCATGCGAAAGAACCACGAGAAAGTGCCATGAGTAGTGCTATGAGAAGGGCCATGAGGAGTACCAATTAAAGTCCACCTTAGCTGCCCTAATAAAATATACATACATACATACATAAACAAATATACTTACACATATACATATATTTTGCCATGAGAAAGAGCCATGAGGAGTGCCACAAGAAATGGCCATAAGAAAGAACCACGAGAAAGGGCCACAAGAAGGGTCCGGAGGAGTGCCAATTAAAGTCCACCTAGCTACCCTAAGAAAATATACATACACATAAACAAATATACTTACACATATACATATATTTTGCCACGAGAAAGAGCCACAAGGAGTGCCAAGAGAAAGGGCCATGAGAAAGAGCCACAAGAAAGGGCCATGGGGAGAGCAAATTAAAGTCCAAGCTGTCTTAAGCTGTCTTAAGAAATACGTATACATAAACAAATATACTTACACATATACATATATTTTGCCACAAGAAAGAGCCATGAGGAGTGCCACCAGAAAGGGCCACAAGGAGTGCCACAAGAAAGAGCCTCGAGGAAGGCCATGAGAAGGGTCATGAGAAAGGGCCATAAGAAAGAGCCATAAGAACGGGCCATGAGGAGTCCCAAGAGAGAGAGCCAGGAGGAGGGCCACGAGGAGACAAGGAAGAAAAAGAAAACTGGACTTTTCCAACTCTGCTTGGCCATGTGTAGTTTTCAGTCTTTGAACTACTCCACTACTTTCAATCAATTGAACTACTCGTAACCAAGCAGCCAAAAGATGTTACTCAGTTGAACTCTCCTTTTGGAAATTTTAGTATTTCTATTTTCCATATGCCTGATTATTAGTTTTAAATTGTGTGTTTTCCAAAAAAAAAAAAAAAAAGAAGAAGAAGAAGAGAGACTATCTCTTCTTTCTCAGGAAAAAAAAAATTGTGTGTTTTCTCAATTAGCTCTTGTACTTTTCTTTACATTTTGCCGATTGCACTTTTCAAGAAGTTTTCTTCAGTGGATTTTCAGTGGATTTGTTCCAGGTCTTATCCATAAGCCAAGAATTTTTAAATTATGAAATTTATATATGCATATATGCATGTGTGTATATGTATTTAAATTTATTTTAATGCTATATATATATATACATACATATATATACATATATGACAGCTGATTCATTTTAGAATTTTTTTTTTTTATAAATGTTAATTTAACCAAAGGAACAAAAACAAAATTCTTCACTTCATTGTCAAAATCTCAAATTCAGTGGGTTGGAACATTCTACTTTTTAAGCAGTTTTCCAAGACATTATTTTTTTTCGTAATTCTCTTGTATAACTCTCATTTATTTTTCCAATTTTCTTCTATCTTGTATAATTTTTAAACTCACTTTTGAACTTATAACTTTTTTTTTTGACTTGAGACCAGTTCCCGTTTTTCCTTGGGATTTTGCCCATAGATGTTTTAATATTGTTGATCTCTTCTGAATTTGTGCCTTATGTCTTCCCTGTTACCACCACAACTTCTGTGGTCAGATTATTTTCTTACTTCTCTCTGTCTCTGTCTCTATGTCTCTGTCTCTGTCTTTCTATCTCTCTCTGTGTCTCTGTCTCTTTGTCTCTCTCTGTGTGCCTCTGTCTCTCTCTTTGTTTCTCTCTCCCTCTTTCTCTTTTATTCTTTCTTCCTCTCCTTCTCCCTCTCCTTTTTTTCTTTCTTTCAACTTTGGTCTCTGTTCTCTGGGTAAAAGTACTATTTAAGCTTCTGGTGCCAGACCCTGGCTATTTACCAGTTGCTTCATTAATGTTGCCTAAAGACCTGTGGGAATTTTTTTGTCTCATGCTGCACCAAGGATGAGGTTGGGATAGCTGGAACTGCTGGAGGCTGTATGAGTCTGACAGTTTACCTGGTACTAATCTGGGGTCCTAATTGTATTGTCTGGCATGTGTTGGCTTCAGGTGGGATACTTCTGTTTCATTGGAGCTATCATGAAGCACATAGTCCTCTGATCTCTGAAGTTTTGTGCTGAAGAATGAGATCTCATAGTTGGAAGATGCCTCTTTGGCTAGAACTGGAGTCTGTCAGCGCCCTTGCTTTTTTGCAAAGGCATGTGGGGGGTCCTGCTGTTGGTATTTGTTCACTCCTGATCTGCTGAGGAGGGGCTTGCTGACTCACTGGGAAGCTTCCTTTCTTGGAGTATCCCAGCACTCACACACACAGACTCCTCCTTACCAATCCTCCAAGTTTCATGTATTAAAAGATTGTCTCTTCTTGTGCCTTTATTTGTTCTGCCATCCTAGAATCTGTCTTGAGATTTTATGGTTGCCCAGAGGTGAATTTGGGAAGGTTACAGCAATTCACTGTTTACTCTGCCATTTTGGCTTCCAGAAATAGGATCTCACTTAAAAAAAAATGATAAATTTGTTGTTTAGAAAATTTTCAAGTAAGCCCAACTTTCCATTTGGAATTTTCTTCAGAGAGATACTGGAATGGTTTGCCATTGCCTTCTCCAACTCATCTAACAGATGAGGAACTGAGGTAAATAGGGTTAAGTGACTTGCCAAGAGTCAAACAGCTTTAATTTATGAAGATGAGTCTTTCTGATTTCAAGCTGAGTATTCTATCTAGTACACCACCAAGATATCCTTTAAAATAAATTATATATATACACACACATACACACACACACACACACACACACACACATACATATATATATACACACACATACACACATACACATATATACATATATATACATTTACATTTAAATGTAATGTCATAAATATCCTATAACTAAGCTCTATGGCTTTCTAAGTCAGTTTGGCTTTTGCTGAAGTAGTCTATTTTTACTCAAAACTTTCTCTCCAGGCATCTGTAGTGGAGCCTGTAAAAGTTCAAGCTAAGTCTATTTTTTCCCTTAATTAGCATTTCCTGAATTTCCTAGGAAATTAACATTTCCTAAAAGATTTCTAGATTTCCAATATGTATCAATAAATCCATTTATAAACTTCAGAGAAGTCACCAATAGAAATCAGTAAAAGAAGTTTCCTCAATCAAGATTCCCCTAACCATCAAAGCAAAGTTCCAATTCTTATCCATAAGCCAAGAATGTTTAAATTATGAAATTTATACATGCATATATGCATGTGTGTATATACATATATTTAAACTTATTTTAATGCTATTTATATTTATATATATAAGACAGCTGATTCATTTTAGAATTTTTTTATAAATGTTAATTTAGCCAAAGGAACAAAAACAAAATTCTTCACTTCATTGTCAAAATCTCAAATGGCCTTAAGTGCATCATATTAATTTCTATCCAGTTCTCTGCCTGCATTTGTTTCCAAGGCAACTAACAGCAATTAATCAATGTACATTAGATTGAAAGATAAAAAATTCACAATCATAACATTTTAAATAGTTAAAAATCTTAAGAAAAATAATAATAAAAAAAGCTTGGGTTTATGTTGTATCTCTCAACACAAGAAAGAAATCTTATAGTTTATCCTTCAATTATTTATTCAACTTTTCATATATTTTTCCCCAAAATATGACACATTGCTACTTCCCTCTCCTCTTACTTTGTTTAATTCCTACAACCAAATTATTTTCTAGAGGGCCTCTAGATTTTGAAGTTATTCCTGAATTTCCATGCTCTTTATGCATTCATTAATTAACTCATTTCACAAGTATTTATTAAAAATCAATAGCACTGCATTAGCTTAAAAAATTTTAAACCAATTCTTAAAGTATCTTAGAATCAACATTATCAATAACCAGGATTCAGATTAGGTGATACTAGTAAGAACTTGCAGTGTTTAAGATTTATTTTTAGGTTCTGAGAATTACAAACACATAAGCCTGTTATTTTCTATCTAAGACTTGATTTCATCATTTTACTCCTGTCTCTAAATAGTAAAGATCAAGAGTAAAATGACCCACCCAAGCTTTTTAATTCTACATAAAGGTGACATTTTACAAAATAAATAATAATTCTGGGAAAAACACCAAGTGCAAACTGAATGAATTTTTTTTAAGTGATAACAGAAGAGGAAAAGATCTCTTCTTGTCAGAGAAAACCTCAGAGAATCAGGTGTTAACATTGGATCAATATTGAGATAGTATTGGCATCTATGATGGTGCTTAATAGAGGAAAGACTGAAGCTAGTAGAATATCTATGTGCAGGATTTCTCAACGTAAAAGTGACAAAGCCAAATTAATATCCATATGAAGTATATCACAAATGTGATGAATATCTATTACCAGAAGTCTAAGGTCTGCTAAGAAGAATGTCAGGTGAGTTTGGAAAAACAAACAAAAACCAAAAAATAAATAAATAAATAAAATAAAGCAGAGTGGGTCAAATTTCAAATGTCTATTAGTGGTGGGGTTGGGCCTTTGAGTTGGATTGCTGTACTTCCAGGTATGGTTAAATAGAATGGTGGTCCTAGAGAAAAGGAAAAACTGAATTCAATTCTGAATTCAGACAGTAACTACTACTACAGTAACTACCCAACTTAATTTGCACCTGCCTCAGTTTTCTCATATGCAAAATGGTGATAATTATAACATCTGCCACACATGATTATTATGAGGTTTAAATAAGGTTATATTTGTAAAATGTTTTTCAAACCTAAAAGCACTATGAATGTTAGTTACTATTACTATTTCTATAATAATAACTATTATTATAAATATTATGTATGTGTCAAAGGAATTCTCACAAAAAAAAAAAAGGTTAAAAGAACTAATATCATTCCTGTTGACCCTCTAGTTCCCTAAAGAAATGCCTACAGGTACTAAATTTCCAGGCTCATTATCATCATGATATATTAAAATTCTTTAGTATGTCAACATTACCTATTAGGCATAGTTTAAACTTTTTAGCCCTAAATTCAAGCCCTTGCATTATATGGACATAATGTTTTTTCAACCTTACCTCCTATTTCTTTCCAAAATAAATCTCCTATCTCACACAGACTAATCTGCCCACCTTGCCCTGTACAAATGTATGAATATTTTTAAATTGGTGCCTTTTCAGAATATCCTGTCCTTTCATTTGCTTACATCCTATTCCTCATTCAAAGATCCATTTCAGTCCTGCCTCTTCCATAAAGACTTTACTAATAGGGTCATTCCATTGGAATCTCTTTCCTTTTTATTGAAGCTTTATATTGCATTTCATTTATAACACATTTCCCTTTCATTTGTATTCTGCTTTGGGATTTGATTTTAATTTCTTGTACATATATATCTGTAGCAAAAATAATCACCTTCTTAAGAGCAGCAAGAATGTGCCCTCGTTTTCTCTCTCAAAACTCACATAATCTGGGTACAAAATAACTCAGTTACATTAAACTGTTGAGGTAAGTAACAATTGAGAATATAACAGGTTTTCTCCCTCTAAAATCAATCTCCTTCAAATTCTGCAACAACTCATTAGAGCTATGCATTTGATAAAGAAATACTGAAGTAATATGCTGGGTATCATTGCTGAAGATATCAAATTTCATTGACATTCAATGGGCATCCTAGGTAAAATTAGCAGTTGTCACTGAGTTGTAGACAATGAATTGGTATTCATGTGTGTATTTGTGTTTAAGGTATACATTCATTTGTGTTTAAGGTATACAAATTCTAAATTCCAGGAATTTAGAGGAAAACCCCCACTTCCCTGTCTTAAGGTCATCTCTGTATGTTACTCAGAATAGTATTATATGAAAATTGTTTCCAAACTACGGAGCTTGATAGACTGAGTTTGAGTTTGTGGTAATTCAATTTTTTCTTAATTCTGCATGACCTCCAGATGGAGTCATTTCTATGAATTCTTAAAAAAATAAATGCTAAAGATACTACAGAAGCAGGGTACCAAAGAATTATAAAATAGATAACTTTGTATAGCTGTAACTTATCAAGGAATTATAGATTACCATATTTAGTTTTTAAAAGTGTTAAGCAACATGTCACAATGTAATTTTCTGGATTTGCAGGTAAAAAAAGTCAAACTTTATTGGGAACCTTTCTCTAATACTGAGTAGCAGCATAAATCTTGTGGTGTCTATACCTCAGTTTTACTATCTTTAAAAATGGATAAATATTTCTTCCAGGTTTGCTCTAAATAAGAAATGGACTGGTACATGGCAGAATGGATAAGAAATGGATTCAGGAAATTTAGGATTCAATTCTTCAGTTTCCTCATCTATAAAATGAGATTTCTTTTTTTTTTTTTTTGCAGTTCTAAAACTATGATCTTTTTGTATATTGTGCACTTCATAAATCTTAAATTACTATAATTTTTACTATTATATTTATTATTCCATTAGAATGTCTACTATTTGATGTTGATTTAATAATAATGGCATGTATTTATATAGCCCAATGAATTCATCAACTTCCATCAATTTATTAATCACCTCAATGAAATTAATTCACATATTTCTAGATATGTAGATATTTATATCTTCTACTTCTCCATCTATTCTTTTTGTAAACATCTTCATCTATACCTATTTACCTGTAGATATATGTACATATATATGTATATATATACATATCAATCTGCAATGTATGTATTCACACAAATACATACCTATGTATTATACATGTATATGTATACTCACACATATATGTGATCTCAGTCATTTCCCTGAGCTTCAGTTACAAATCACTAACCAACTATTCGGCATTTCAAATTAAATGTTCTAGAAACAAACTAAATAACTTCCTAAATGGAATTCATTATATTTGCCCTTAAAACCTTCCCTCTGTTGAAGGCTCTACCATCCATCATATATTAATATTTTTTTTTCAAATTCTTACTCCTCTTCACTTAAACAAAAAGTTGCAAATGTTACTATTTATTTCAGCTTCTCTTTAATCAGATCCTTTTTCTCCATTAACAAAGTTACCACCTTAGTTCAGGCCTCTATTACTTCTTACTTTTTATCTCTGTCTCAAGTTTCTTCCACTCCATTGTATCTTACATATTATTTCCAAAGTAATTAACCTTAACTATAAATCTGACATACCATGATGTTAGAGTTCAAATGTTGGAGTTTGTTCTTCTCAAAGCACAGTCGGTTTAGAGGCTTGGAGCCCTTCGGATGTCTCCAAATCCAAAGGTTCTGTCCTTCAGCCTCTGCCTCTGCTTTCTTCTGCCTCCAACCAAGACAGAGATTAAAGGTCTCTCTTATCTCCTTCTGGGGAGCCCAGCCACCAACTTGCCGCGGAGAGAGGGCTTCTGGCGTAGCTCCACTGAAATCCGTCAAAGTGTTCTCTGCACCAGAGTCGTTCCTCTCGAGTCCAGTGCGATCAGCCAGCCAAGAGGAAAAAATGTATTCTGCCATAGATCCCTCATTGCTGGCCTTTTATCTGCCTCTTCTGAGAGAATGGGATTATGGGTTTTCTCCCATAGTGCTCTCTGGCCCAATGAGTTTTAAGGGAGGTGTGAACTCCCTGAAAGTAGAAAGTCTACTTTGTGAAGCTAGCATACTTGTGGACTCCAATGAGTAAAGGTGGGAACACAAGCCTTGTCTTGATTAGTTCTACTTAGTACCTTGTTTCAGGTTCTGGCCAAAACATCTTCTTGTAAGATTAGATCAACTCTAATTAGTTAGTAGTTAGTAAGGATTCCAACATCTCCCCCTTTCTTTTGTTTTAAAACATAGGGGGTTTCTGAGGGGGTACACATAAATCCATCAATATGGGCCAGAACTTTGTAACAGATATACATGGTATACATAAATCCATCAATATGGGAGGCATTATACATAATTTACATGAGCACATAGCAATATAACACAGGCTAGTAGCAATGTAACAAATAACAAGAATCAATCTGAAAATTTACACATGTCCATAAGTCCTAGAAACAGTCCAATAGGATTCCATTGTCCATTAGTTCATGTGCCAGGAATCTAATAATTCTTGTGAGCACAATCAGCAACAGAACCACCCGATATTTCTTGGGTCTTCTCCTTTGTTTCAAGGGTCTGCTCCATCTTTCTGCGATGGACAAGGCGAATGCGGCTCGTAGGCACCCATCTGATTCCTTCTCCACCTGTAGAGATGCAAGCAAATCCTCTCCCCCAAGCAGTTAGCCTATCTGGTCCCTTCCATTCACCACTTTCTGGGTCTCTCCACATCACCTGGCGATTATCTAAAGATAGTGGAGCTGCTCGCACTGGACACTGCTCTTCTGATGGGTTATAAAATCTGTCTGCTGGAGCCAGTGCATCTTTATCAAAGATTAAAAAATTAATGGTATAGAGAACTAAATTTAGAAGTTCTCTAGGGTTACCCGTGGCTCCCCCTTTCTTTTGTTTTTGGAGGAGTGTCTTAATGTCTCTGTTTCTTCTTTCTACTATTGCTTGACCTTGAGGATTGAAGGGTATGCCAGTAGTGTGTAAAATCTTATACTGTGCACAAAAGTGTTCAAAATGTTTGGAGGTATATGCCGGTCCATTATCTGTTTTTATTTCTTGTGATACACCCATAATTGCGAATGCTTGAATGAGGAATTCAGTGACCACTTGGGCTGTCTCTTTTGCTGCTGGTATGGCAAAAGTGAATCCTGAAAAGGTGTCTACCACAACGTGGATAAAAGACAGACGACCAAAAGATTTATAATGGGTCACATCCATTTGCCAGATTTCATTGGGTCTCAAACCACGAGGGTTCTTCCCTGGAGGCAGTGTAGGAGCGTGGAAGGGAAGGCAAGCTGTACAGCTTTTTACTATGCTCCTAGCTTCTTCTTTTGTAATCCCAAACTGTAAACGCAAAGCTCGAGCAGCCTGATGGTATTTAGAATGGGATTCCTGGGCCTCCTGAAATAAAGGCATACTGGCCAACATAGTTAAAAGGCTATCTGCCTTTGAATTTCCATCAAAAATAGGACCTGGAAGTCCACTATGTGAGTGGACATGCAGGATATAAATCTTTCCTGGATGCTTTCTCACTTGCTCTTGAAGTTCCTTAAAGAGCTGATATATATTAGAAGCTGCAAATTTTATTTGGGCTGTGGCAATTCTTTGTACCACACCTACTGAATAGGCTGAATCAGATATTATATTTATGTCGCCTGGGTAATAAGTGAGAGCTAGCATGATCGCATATAATTTGTTCTGCTGAGTGGATTGAAAAGGAGTTCTGACTACTCTTTTTATGGTTAGATCATGAGAGTATACAGCACAAATATTTTGTTTGGCTGCATCTGTAAAAATGGTTGGTCCTTCAAGAGGAACCTTAGAAACCTTCTCCTCAAAAATCCATTGCCAATTATGCAGTAGTCTGGTTATCTTTAATGGAGATCCATGTGCAAAATTTGGAGCCATGGCCAATAAAATCTGCCCCTCTGGGATGGTTTCACAGCATACATTAATTTGTGCATTTGTATAGAAGGTATATATCTTATCAGGTCTTGTCCCAGATAATTGTACTGCTCGCTTAATGGCTTTTAATAGAATTCTAGCCACAAGCACTGGGTAAGGCGTAAGGCTTTGTTCTGGTTGTGCTGGGAGGTTCACCCACTCTATCACACTGTCTCCTTGATGAAGGACTGCTGTGGGTGCTTCTTTCGTAGCAAAAACTGATATTTCCAAGGGTTTTTGAGTTACTCTCTCAACTACATTGGATAAAGCCAGTTCAACTTCTCTCAAGGTCTCTTGAGCTTCTTTTGTAAGCCAGCGTGGTGAATTTAAAGTAGTGTGTCCCCTTAAAATGTCATATAGGGGTTGCAATTGATTGGTAGTTAAACCTAATACTGGACGCATCCATTGGATATCTCCTATTAATTTTTGGAAATCATTTAAGGTGTTCAATCTCTCTGTTCTTAAAGACAGTTTTTGTAGAGTAAGTGCCTTAGGATATATTTCATATCCTAAATATTGAAAAGGAGCATGCCTTTGATTTTTTTCTGTAGCGATATGAAGTTTGTAGTATCTTAGTGTTTCTATGGTTTTTTGTAGACATGCTTCCAGCATTTGTTCCTCAGGTGCACATCCCAATATATCATCCATATAATGTAATAGCATAACTTTTGGAAATGCTTTTCTTATTGGAGCAAGAGCAGCAGCAACATACATTTGACACATATTGGGGCTGTTCTTCATTCCCTGTGGCAAAACCGTCCATTCATATCTTTTATAAGGCTCAGCTAAATTGACACTGGGCACCGAAAAGGCAAATCTCTTCATATCCTCCTTATCCAGAGGAATGGAATAGAAACAATCCTTGATGTCTATAACCCAAAGAGGCCATTCTCTAGGAAGCTGAGTAGGAGATGGAAGTCCAGGCTGAAGAGTTCCCATAGTTTCCATCTGTTCGTTCACTTTTCTTAAATCAGTGAGCATCCTCCATTTTCCCGATTTCTTTTTTACAAATAACACTGGTGAATTCCAAGGACTTAGAGAAGGTTGTAAATGCCCTTGTTCAAGCTGCTCCTGTACTATATCTAATAAGGCCTGAATTTTATCGCTACTTAAGGGCCACTGTTCTATCCACACTGGTGTATCAGTTTTCCATTGGATAGGAATAGGTGAAAGTGTCGGCAGGCCTTCAACAGCAGCCCTGCTTAAAAAACCGAAGTACTCATTTTTAACCCCAATTGTTGTAAAACGTCTCTTCCCCACAGATTGATGGGGATTTTTTCAACTATAAAAGGAGTAAAAACTCCTGTTTTGCCTTCAAAAGTCCATCTCATAGGGGCAGCACTAACTTCAGCTGCTATTGATCCTCCTACTCCAGACATATAGGTATCTGCTTTAATCTTTGGCCAGTGACTGGGCCAACTGGCACCTCTAATAACTGTATGATCCGCACCTGTGTCTACCAATCCTTCCAATGGTAGGCCATTTATATAGATAGTGAGCATAGGTCGGTCAGCCGTTACTGCTGCTGTCCAGTATATTCCTGGTTTTTGTGGTCTGGAGTCAGAACCTGGGTGACTATCACAAGGCTGCTTATTAGGATTCTGTATGAGTAAACCTGATGCTACTACGTCTCCTGGGTGATAAGTCACACATTGTCTACCTGTATTAGTGACTGGGATATTATCTACACATTCCCCAGTTTCCCATATCAGTGTGTGGATGGACACTGTTTTGTACATACAAGGAGGTGAAATGGTCAAGCCTACTGTGCCTGGAGGTAGGGGATCCATAGGCTGGAGAGGAACAGATTTCACCTCTCCAGGGGGTATCTCAGTTGTTCCAGCTGCATACAGCTCTATTCTCCCCAATTGTAATTCCCTTCTGCCATCAGGTTGCTTCCTGGCTGGTTGACTGTGTAATCCCCTTCTCCCATCATATGGCTTTCTGGCTGATTGGTCATGTCTGGGTACTGGACTTCTAGGCACTCTCTGGGTGCACCATTGGCTGCCATCATGCCCCAAGTGTTTTTTGCCTTGGGCCCTGGGGCTGGGCCCCTCATCCCGTTTCCCTGAATCTGTCTACATTCTGAGGCCCAATGGAAGCCTCTGTTGCATTTTGGACATGGGGTTTGGGGTCTAATTCAGATGGATCTGAATCGGTCCCTGTTCGGGCGCCAAAATGTTGTGATCTAGTTCAGATGGATCTGAATCGGTCCCTGTTCGGGCGCCAAAATGTTGTGATCTTTTTCTTCTCAAAATGCAGCCAGGTGATAAAAGTTCAGATCTTTTATTATCTCCAATATAGCCCGGTTAGCTTAGAGGCCT
The DNA here is from genome assembly GCF_016432865.1 of Antechinus flavipes. Taxonomy (NCBI): domain Eukaryota; kingdom Metazoa; phylum Chordata; class Mammalia; order Dasyuromorphia; family Dasyuridae; genus Antechinus; species Antechinus flavipes. The sequence goes on from NC_067400.1 coordinate 159,556,588, forward strand.
ATCTCTCTGCTTGGTTCCAAGAGCTCTCTCCGAATGTCGCCAAATCCAAAGGTCTGGTCCTTAAGCCTCTGCCTCTGCTTTCTTAAGCCTCCAGGCAGCTCCATTCTTCATGTCATTCCCGGAGAAATCTTGACTTGTAGCGTCTTCACTCTGAAGAACTTCTTCGACTGGCCCATTGGCCTATTTATGCTCCTTCCAGAGAAAGGGATTATGGGTTTTCTCCCATAGTGCTCTCTGGCCCAAAGAGCTTCAAGGGAGGTGTGAACTCATTGAACTTCAATGAGCAAAGGTGTGAACACAAGCCTTGTATTAATTGGTTCTACTTAGTACCTTGTTTCAGGTTCTGCCCAAAACATCTTCTTGTAAGATTAGATCAACTCTAATTAGTTAGCAGTTAGTAAGGATTCCAACAAAATATCACTGAGAATAATCTACCTTTTAGAAGACCTACAGACTTTAATGTTACTGTTATATATTTTACTCTCTATATACATATATATGTATATATGTATATATGCATATACATATATTTCTATACATGTGGAATCAGAGAAAATAACATAATTAAAATCTTTTCAGGTCTTAAAGTGCAGCAAAAACATTAGTTTTTACTATCATTCTCGTCATTGTCATCATCATCATCATCATTCTGTAACCAAGTTATTAATACATCAGTAGTCAAACATCATCCTTTGTTGGTGTTATTGATGAGTCATTTCAATCATGTCCAACTCTCCATGATCCCATTTAGGGTTTTCTTGGCAAAGATACTGGAGTCATTTACCATGTTTTTCTCCAACTCATCTTACAAATGAGGGACTGAGGCAAATAGAGTTAAGTAGCTTATCCAGCTAGTAAGATTCCAGATGGTAAAACTAGATTTGAACTCAGGTCTTGCTGATTTCAGGCCTGGCATTCTATGCACTTCATCACCTAACTGCCCTGATTGATTTTCTATTTAAAAACAAACAAACTAACTAAAAAAAAATGTCATGTAGAAGATGTAATGAAGTTGTAGTTAAGTGGAAGGATGGTTTACATTCTCCTTTGAGATGAATGAAAAACTTGGAAGATTTGGTTTCATTTTGTGCTTGTCAACAATAGGAATTATCAAATAATTTGGTCATCTTGTCTTGAAGTGTTCATGAGTGACATAGATGACCATGAAATTTTATAAATGGCGAAATAAGGGATTAAAAGCCAAAGGGCTTAAATAATTTGTACGGTATCACACTACTAAGTGAAATTCCTGGGACTTAAATTCAATTCCTCAAATTCTAAATGTAGTACTCTTTCTACATTACTAAATTTCCATTTATAGTTTACTGCTTTTGTTCATCAACATTTTAAATTGTATTTCAAAAAATTAAGAAATTCAAAAAACATTTTATGTACTAAAATTTTCTTTATGCCTTAATATATCTGCCTGGAAGGATGATTCTTATCCGTCTCATAAAATAACTCAAAGGAAAATCTTAGTTTTCATATGTTATGCACTCAGAAAAAGAAATCCTCTTCAGCACTAGTATATAGGTTTATAGATGTTGAAGTGTAAAAGGTCTCTGAAATAATCAAGTTGAGCCCACTTATTTTAAAGAAAAGGAAATTATAGCCAGTGAAGATGTGACTTATCACATAAGTAATAAATGCTGAAGCTCACAAAAGAACCCAGTTTCAGTTCATCTTTTGACATCAAATTAAATACTCATCCCATGATGTCATCCAATTTCTTACCTGTCCCCTTTTTTATAATCTTAAATTATAGTAAATATACCGATAAAGCAGTCACTTATCCCACCCAATCTAGTATTACCTCCCTCTTTAATTTTTATATGCACACTTACCCAATTACAAGTTTCTTCAGTCTCAGCAGAGGAAAAAGAAAGATCTTTCACTGAAATAAAAGACATCTAAATTTTTCTTTCTTCAAAACTCCCTGAGCTATGCTTATCTACGAATATAGATCAGTCTTCCTCAACTCTAAATGCTGATTTTAAAAAATCCAATCTTTGCAAACTATGCTATAGTGTCTATAGACTATTTTGCAGCTGATAACATTTTTTGGACCAGCTGAAAGCAAAGCACTGACTTTCAAGAATTTATGCCATTAAACCATGAGAGAAGAATAAGAAAAAGAGTAAATTGTCCTTGGAGAAAGGTGTTGAATCAGCTATTTTCATTTAATTAGCCATAAAAAAGAAAGAAATGAATACACATAGAAGTCCAAACCTTTTTGGTTTGTTCCAAGCTTAGACACTTGCAAGACAATAAAATAATTGAGAGATAGTAAAAAGTTTATGTCCCTAAGGGTACTAAGCACCTCATTTTATCACTTGTATTCTGTTATCTAATACTGACAGCACACATAATGTTTTAAAAGGGTACTTTAAAAGTTGGAAAAGGATCATGTTTTAAATGGCTTAGATACCTGGAGGAAACGTAGGGAAACAGAAACTTTCTGAGAATTCTTAAAGATAAAGATTGAAAAAGTCTTAAAATAAATTACAAATCACTGAATATAAATTATTAATAAAAAATAGGGCATAATAGACACTACCAAGTAAGGAAGGAAAGGTAAAATGAGCTTATGACTGAATTTTATATATATATAGAAATTGACATTATTTGGTAACATTTGGATTAGCAGTCTGAACAAATAATTTTCTTATATAGATGTATTGTATCCATTATGAACATTTTTACGCTTACTACTTACTACTACTATATATTGTCATTTTCATATTAATTTTATTTGTTTCTGGAGAGATTAAATAGCTATATATTTTGTTTCAATCCAATAGTAGGTGGATCCCAATGGAAAACCTATGAAAGAGTTGGACTAGAGTTGTCTAAAGTAGGCAGTTTGGGACAAGCTGTAATCTAAATAATTTTATAAAGCATCCAAGTCAGTGGGATCACAGATCTATATGAATGACAACATGGAGCTCAAATCTCCAAACTAAGAGATCTAGGTTCAAGGCCTTCATTTAACACATGGTGATTATGATATTAGATAATGAATTTAACTATTTAATTTCTAAGTGTTCTATTTAATTCTCTATGATTATAAATTGTAAAGAAAATGTCAACCTTCAATGAGGGGAAGTGAGTTTTCTCACAGAAAAGTTCCATAAAATCACAACCTCATTCCCTATTCACATCTATATGAAATCAATATAAAGAATATCAATGAAAATACGGATTGTGAAAACATTATTATTGTAATTAGCCACAAAGCTGGTCAATCAGTATGTGATATCAAGTTTGTACTGTCATATATGGTAATAAGTATTCCATATATAAAGAAAGGCAAAAACATTACTTAACTCTTAAGGATATTACATTTTAGTGAAGGCAAAAAAATCTTAATAGTAGCCCATTTTATATATATATGAAAAAAAATCTGAAAGAGAAAGTTAAAAGTATATCTAGAGATTAGGAAAGAAGTGGGATTTGAACTGATTCTTCAAGGAAGACAGGGAATCTGAGAAGTAGAGGGGAGAGAACATAGCATTCCAAGACAAAGGGGAATCAAAAGAGGAAATTTCACATGCAAACAAAACAGCAAGTGGATCAGTATAGATAGAACATAATATACAGGGAGTAGAGTATAAAAAGGCAGAAAAGGTTGGGAGGGACCAAGTAATGACCAAGCTTCAAATAACAAACAAAAGAGTTTATAATTGACCCTAGAAATACTAAAGTGACAGTTGAGTGTCTTGGGTTTTTAGTGTGAAAAACTTTGATCTATGCTTTAGAAAAATCACAATGGCTGCAATGTGTTAGATCTATTGCCACAGGGAGAAATTAGATTTTTGGGATGTTGAACCAATAAGAAGGTAATTACAACAGTTCACATGAGAAATAAGGAGACACTGAGCTAGAGTAGCAGCTCAGTGAATAGGCTAGATATAAAAGATGAAGGATGGTGGAAATGAAAGGAATCCTTATTTAGTTAAATTATATATCAGATAACATACTGCAGCAATGTTACTTGGCCACTTTTTTATTTTTTATTGACCTGTATTTTTAAAATTATAGCATTAATATGAAAGATTGTTTCCATTAATATGTTTTTAAATTCAAATATATCAGCATTCAATATGTCTGGGACATCTCTATTTCAATGAATACACTTATTTAAATGTTGTCATCTTTGCTAAATTTATGATTAAGAGGTGAATTGCAAGAGATATTTTAAGATCTTCTTTCATTGTTAGTGATCTGAAGCAATATTTCATATGGTTGTAATAATTTTGTAATTCCTCTGATATATTATTCATATCTTACTTATTCACTAGCCTTCACTGTCTGCATATTGCATGTTTGTATTAGTTTCTTATATATCTTTTATCTCTTACAAAAGTGTAATATGGAAAATTAAAAAGCAACTACTTTTTTAAAGAAACTCTTCCCAAAAAAAAAAAAAACCTTTTGAAAATATATTTAGAAATATCTCCATCTTTACTTGCAGAAAAATGGAGAAAAAACACATATCTTCACACCTAAAACCAAACCAAAAAAAAAAAAAAAACAAAAGAAAACAAACAAAAACTTGGAAATATTTTTAAAACTTCCAAATGCAATTTCTGTATATGTTGAATCCATTTGTTAAAGTTGTAAAAATGCAAAAATATATAGTTTTGTCTCTAAGAAAAACTGAATGACATTAATGAAGATGGAAATAAACTAGCTAAATCTTGACAACAATAACAAAACATTTTGTTTAGTGGTGATGACTGATCAATGAACACCATCCTTAACTAAGCAATTTAGCTACGATATTCCTTGATGTTTTCATTTTGGAGTCTCTTTCAGGAGGTGATAGGTGAATTCTTTCAATGACTGTTACCTTTTGATTCTAGGACATCAAGGCAGTTTTCCTTGATAATTTCCTGAAAGATAATGTCTAGGCTCTTTTTTTCATCATGGTTTTTAGGAAGTCTAATAATTCTTAGATTGTCTCTCCTAGATTTATTTTCCAAGTCAGTTGTTTTTCTAATGATGGATTTTATATATTTTTTCTTTCTTTCTTTTTTTTGTGCTTGATTGATTCTTGATGTCTTATTGAACCATTCATTTCCATTTGTTCAGTTTTAATTTTTAGTGAATTATTTTCTTCTGTTACCTTTTTTTAGTCCCTTTGTATTAGCTAATTGAATTTTTAATGAGTTTTGTTCTATGGATTTTTTTTTCCACTTCACAAATTCTGTTTTTCAAGGCATTGTTTTCTTTTTTCTACTTCCCAAATTCTGTTTTTCAAAGAATTGTTTTCTTTTTATACTTTGTCAAATCTATTTTGTAAGAAGTTATATGCTTTTTTCTATTTCACTAAATCTGTTTTATAAGGAGTATTCTTCAGATAATTTCTGTGTTTCCTTTTCCAAATCCTCTTGCAAAGTTCCTATTTCCTTTCCCCATTTTTCTTTTAACTCTCTTTTAACATCCTTTTTAAATTCCTCCAAAAGAGCCTTGTGAGATGGGGGCCAATTCAAATCACCCTTTGGGGCTTCATCAGGAGGCAATCTGCTTTTATTGTCCTCAGGATTTGAAACTTGTTCTTTTTCCATTAAAAAAAAAAAAAAAACTGCCCATGGTCAGAGTTCCTTTTGCCTTTTTACTTAATTTTTTTAAAGGTTGAGGTCTGCTTTTAGGGCAAAGGGAGATTATCCAAACTTCCTCTACAAGTGACAATGGCTGTACTGGGTCAGTGCTGACTAACTTCCAGGTCAGACCTCATGATATTCTGGAGTTTAGGGGCTCACTGTTTGCCTTTTTATTTGCATTGAATGTCTAACAGCTAATTTGATGATCTACTAGCTTGCTACCAGGACAGAGTAGCCAATACTGCTGTAGATTCCTCCTGGGAGATTCTTTGACATCATGGAGCCCACACCACCCTAGTTCCCTTGCTTGCCTGCACTCTGGTTTCTGTGTGACTGACTAAGCTCTGTGTCCATTTGAAACAGACCTTTTTTGGAGATCTTCAAAATTATCTTCTGCTAGAAATTTGTTATACTCCAAATAATTGTGGGTTCTATCACACCAAAACCAATTCAGAGGTTGGAATTGCTGTTAATTTAAGGGACATAGGGAGAGCTCAGAAAAAAGATATGTCTCCTCTATCCCATCTTAGCTCCACTTGCCCATTAAATAAGCAAAGCTGTATCTCTTCCATTTATAACTACATATTAATAAAATACCTTTTATACCTAAGCCAACCAGAATTAGAACACTATATCGGTCTTTAATTTATATATATGAATAGATATCATGTGTGTATCCAAATTATGATTAAACTATTTAGAATCTATTGCTCTAAATAATCCTATGGGGCAGATCAGGTAAACATTTTATCAGTTTTATAGATGAAACTGATACTTGATTGATTGGTCTAAGATCAGAGTCAATAAGTTTCTGAGGTAAGATTTGATATTAGGTATTTTGAATCTCCATTCTTTTCCTAAGTATTTAAAGATAGTAAATTTAGGCCGTGAATAGAGTACTGGGCTTTAAATCAGGAAATCCTGAATTCAAATATAGCCTCAGAGATTTAGTAACTTTGTCACACACTGGGTTTGTAATTTAACCTATGTTTCATTCAGTTTCTTTATCTGTAAAATGGAGATAATAATAGCACTTGCCATTCCTTATTGTTGTGAGAATCAAATAAAATAATAGTTGTGAAATATCTATATCATTGCCTAGCCCATGACAAAGACTTTGTAAATGTTAGTTGTTACTATTACTACTACTACTACTACTCTCTATCCCTTATGCTATGTTGCTTCCATTTTATAACATATATTGTTTAATGAAACTCTATGGCCAAAAAAAATCCTCCATCTGGTAATAAAGTCTCAGGGTATAAACCACTTTGAATTTAGCTTACTTGATGCTTGTGTAGCACATATACCATTCTGTTGCCAAACCTGTGCTCAAGGAACCAATACAAAAGTGGAATAATAAAGCACAAAGCCAACTCTATATAGATATATATTTGTTCTTTAACCTCTTCAGACTTTGCTCATTATCAACCACGTCATGGATTTTTCTGTTTATGTGCTTTCCAATTTCCATGCCAAGATAATTCTCCATGCAAGTTTATCAGAGAATTGGGAAATTCTCACAGGGAGTGATCTTGGATTTAGATGCAATTATGGGTGCTATATAATATTAACATATATATATATACATATATATATATACACATATATATATAATATTTACTATTAGTAGTAATAATAATAATGTATTCCTAATTTGTCTTTCTACTTTAATTTTCTCTCATTTCGATTTAATTCTCCTCACAGCTGGCAAAGTGATTTTCCTGAAGCAGTTATAACCAGCAACAAATTTCTTCCCAATAAATTTCACTAGGTCCCTATTGATTCTAGGATAAAATATTATTTCATGTTTTTATTATTGTTTTAAAGTTTCTATTACATAGATAAGTATTAAATTATTGGTACGTATTTATAATAAGAGAAAATTTATCATTGAAAGTAGTAATTTATAAATTGTAGCTATAGGGATCAAATTTAGGATTTGATTTATATACGAGAAAACCTCATTACATTGCAAGCCAGTACTTTCTCTATAACATAGAGCTTTGCCTTGATCTCTGATATTAAGTGGCTTCTTCAGTGCCAGATAGATAATATATGTTAGAAGTAAGACTTGTTCTCCAGTCACTACAATGAACTTACTCTAATATGTAGTTTATGCAAATTAGGGGGTAAATGTATTTGCATGTTTTTATATTTGTGTGTATGTGTAGAGGGTGTAAGAGTGTGCATAGGTAGGCATATATATATATGTATATACATATACATATATATATATTAATGATGTGGTTTGTGATAAAAATCTTTAAAGAACACATTAAAATTATCAACTTTTATAGGTAATCATAATAATAGTTAACATTGCTACAATATTTTAAAATTTATAAAGCATGTGACATAAACTATTTTATTTAATTTTTGCAACCCAAACTGAATTTCTGTAATTAGAAGATTTTTAAGATGCTGGCTTATCTCCTATAAAGTTGATGTTAACTTTTACATATTTTACATGCCTGGAGTCATGGAGTAATACCTAAGAAAATTATATATTAAATTGAAGGTTCTACTAAGGGCTCTACTGAGTAGTTTCAAATGAAACACAAAGGAGAAATTAACAAATATTGACTTATATGTACTATAATGTTGATTTCTAACTAGACATGGGTCTTTAATTTAAAAAAAACACAACAACAATGTAATATGAAGCAATGTATGGAAGATCACAAGTTTAGAGGCAATCAAAATGCAGATAAAGTAGCTTGCTGCAATCTTTTGATGTGCAAATGACTAAATTTAGAACAGATTTTCATTTGTAATATTTCAGTTGATCCATGAAAAAAAGTAAAAATAGAGTACTAGGTTTAGAGTTAGAAAGAGATGCATTCACATTCAGTTCCAGATATCTATTAGCAACATAATACTAGGTAAGTCATTCAATTTTTGTTTGCTTCAATTCCTCAATAATAAAATGGTGATTATAATAGCATCTACTCCCAGGGATTTTGTAAGGATGTTGTTTGTCCTTTGTTCTCAAAGGTGACCATGACATCAGGTAAGTGAGGCCATATCATGCAAATTAATTAAATTTAAATGAAGCTATGCAAAATCACCAGACTCACTTTCTCTGCCAGAGTCATCTGGATTGACTGGCAAGATATAGATCAGGAAGATTGAGATGGCCTTCTGTTGTGAAGATAAAATTAAAAATGATTGGAAACTGTTTCACACTGTGACTGATAAATAGTAGGTGCTATATAAAAATGATAATTCTTTTTCTTCTTATTATTGGTGATATTCATATAATAAAACATGAAATGTTCACTGTCTGGGTTCATGTTTCAGCCCCATCTTTAATTGGCTGTGTGACCTTAGAGAAATTTAACTGTCCAATGAGTCTGCTTGATTATTTGAAAAATGCTAATGTTAACTTATAGTTTCCTTGTAATACTAAGATTATATAACAGTCATATAAGTGATGATGGGGGGCAGTGGGACAGAGAAGTATTGATCAGGAGAGCTTCTGATCTATATAAGTTTTCTATAATTTCCTTTATGAAATGTTTTCCACTCCCTTATAGATAGATTGGGAGTCTTAACCATAGGAGAGTTTAAGAAAGCTACTCTGAATTATTCCTAATTTTGTTGTTATTGTTTGTTTGTTTTTTTTTAACATTAACTCCATAATGATTGAAAGCTGAATTCTAGGAACATATTCTTCTTGGAAGATCTAATATTTCCCACATTCTTGATTATCTGTAAAATAGCTTTGTCTGTTTAATTTCCTGTTCTTTCTCAACCTTGGACTTCTACAACGGAGATACTATGAAGGTATGGGAATGAAATCACTCCATTGGAGCACAAAATAGTAACAATACATGAAAATTTTCCTATCCTTTCCTAGAACAACTTAAAGCAGATTGATCATTAGTTTCTGGCTGCTTTTTTATTGTATCTTTTTTTCAGTAAATATCAGAAATTAATATTTCTGAGAATGAACTTTCTATATATGTTAAAGAGTCCAAAGTGATAAGGATTCATATGGTTCAAGATTGTAGACACCAGACTCTTAGCATGAGAAAAGTTCCTCTACAACATATTCAGAGGAGGAGGAGGAGTGCCAACAGAGCATCGGTCTGCACCTGTATGACTAAAACCATATGGTGAGGAGGTGAAGTGAGAAATTCAGAATTGCTGAGTTGCTTGGAAAGCACAAGCTTATAGACTAATTCCAACATTATACAGAATTCTTATTGAGGAAATTCTCTCAACTAGATCAGTATCTTCTTTGCAAATCACAGACATCAGTTTTTATAGGATTAGTAAGAAATCAAGTGGCTCTCTGAAGGACAGATAGGCACTATATCTCAGAGGCACGAACTGATTCCTGATCATATTGATTCTGCATCTTGCTCTCTGTTTCTCCTCACTGTGTCTTTTAGTACTAAAGCATTTGACATTCTCAATAGATATCTCATGCAAATAATAACCCCATCATTCTCTGCTTAGCTTTTAAGATTAGTTGGGATCAAGCATGTCTGGGATGATATGATTATATACAAGCCTATATTCATGCAGTGATATATTTTTAAATTAAAGGGTTTTTTTATTTAAAAAAAAGATATAAATGGATAATTTTCAACTTTCACCCCTACAAAACCCTATGTTCTAATTTCTTCCCCTCCCTTCCCCAATCTCCTCCCTGAGTCAGCAAGTGATCCAATGTATATTGGACATGTGCAATTACTCTATACATATTTTCATAAATATGCTGCTCCAGAAAAATCATATCAAAAAGGAAAAAAAAATTAGAAAGAAAACAAAATGCAAACAAACAACAACAAAAAGAGTGAAAATACTATGGTGTGGTCCACATTCAATCCCCACAGTCCTCTCTCTGGGTACAGATGACTCTCTCCATCATAAGATTGGAAGTGCCCTGAATCATCTCATTGTTGATGAGAACTACATCCATCAGAATTGATCATTGTATAATCTTGCTGTTGCCATGTACAATGATTTCCTAATTCTTCTCACTTCACTTAGCATCAGTTTATGTAAGTCTCTCCAGGCCTTTCTGAAATCATCCTGCTGATTGTTTCTTATAGAAGAATAATATTCCATAACATTAATGTATCATAATTTGTTCAGCCATTCTTCAACTGATGGGTATCCATTCAATTTCCAGCTTCTTGCCTCTACAAAAAGGGATGCCACAAACATTTTTTGCACATGTGGGTCCCTTTCCTCTTTTAAGATCTCTTTAGGATAGAAGCTCAGAACACTTCTGGATCAAAGGGTGTGCCTAGTTTGAAATCTTTTGGACATAATTCCAAATTGCTCTCCAGAATGGTTGAATCAGGTCATAACTTCACCAACAATGTATTAGTGTCCTAGTTTTCCCACATCCCTTCCAACATTCATCATTATCTTTTCCTGTCATTTTAGTTAATCTGAGAGGTCTGTAGTGGCACTTCAGGCTTATCTTAATTTGCATTTCTCTAATCAATAATGATTTAGCGCGCCTTTTCATAGGTCTAGAAATGGTTTCAATTTCTTCATCTGAAAATTGCCTGTTCATATGCTTTGATCATTTACCAATTGGGAGATTGGCTTGAATTCTTACAAATTTGAGTCAATTCTCTATATATTTTAGAAATGAGGCCTTGATCAGAACCCTTGAATATTAATTTTTTTCCCAGTTTATTGCTTCCCTTTAATTTTGTCTGTTTTGGTTTTGTTTGTCAAATAAATCAAATTTATTTGTCAAATAATCAAAATTATCGATTTTGCATTCAATAATTTACTCAGGTTCTTCTTTGGCCACAAATTTCATCCTTCTCCACAGATCTGAGAGATAAACTATCTATTTTCTTCTAATTTGCTTATAAGATAACTTTTTAATGTCTAAATCATGAGCTCATTTTGATCTTATTTTTGGTATAGGGTTTTAGGTATGGATTAATGCCTAGTTTCTGCCATATTAATTTCCAATTTTCCCAGAAGTTTTGTCAAATGGTGAGTTTTTATCCCAAAAGCTGGGGTCTTTGGGTTTGTCCATTAGATTACTATAATCATTGACTATTTTGTCCCATGAAGTTATATTTTCATCCATGTTCATAGGCCTGTGTGTAAATTAAATATTTTCTTCTGACCCTATGGTTTGTGGAATGAAGTGTTAAAGATTAAGTACTTTATTAAATTTAATTTTTATTCACTCGCTAATTTAATCAATATGATACTGTTCTAGTGATAGTGCAGAGAGTTGGGAGAATTGATGTGAGAATCCCCTCTGGTCTTGGCCCAGGTCCAATTTGCAAACCTGAAAAGTTTGAATGGCAAAAGGGAAGTTTATTTTTCACTAAGAAGCTGGCAGATAGTCCAATACATATTAACTATGTTAAAATATATGTTAAATCCAATTTCAACAATTATGTATACAAATTTATACAGTTATCTTGCTGCACAAGAAAAATCAGATCAAGAAAGAAGGAAAAGAAAAACTGAGAAAGAAAACAAAATGCAAGCAAATAACAGCAAAGAAAGTGAGAATGCTATGTTGTGTTCCACACTCTGTTCCCACAGTTCTCTCTGGGTGTAGATGGCTCTCTTCATTACTTCACAAGTGGAACTGGTTTGAATCACCTCATTGTTGAAGAGAGACACACATCCATTAGAAGTTGATTGTCATATAGCCTTCTTGTTGACATGTATAATATTCTGGTTCTGCTCATTTCACTTAACATCAGTTCATGTAAGTCTCTCCAGGCCTTTCTGAAATCATCCTGTTGGTCTTTTCATACAGAACAATAATATTCCGTAACATTGATATACCATAATTTATTCAGCCATTCTCCAGTTGATGGACGTCCACTCAATTTCCAGTTTCTAGCCACTACAAAAAGGGCGGCCACAAACATTCTTGCCCATACAAGTCCCTTTCCCTTCTTTATGATCTCTTTGGGATATAAGCCCAGTAGTAACACTGCTGGATCAAAGGTTTGTGTAATTGGATAACTTTTTTAGCATAGTTCCAAACTGCTCTGCAGAATGGCTGGATCTGTTCACAGGTCCACAACAATGTATCAGTATACCAGTTTTTCCACATCCCCTCCAAAATTGGTCATTATCATTTCCTATCATCTTAGCCATCTGAGAGGTATGTAGTGGTATCTCAGAATTATCTTAATTTTCATTTCTTTGATCAATAAATGATTTGGAGAACCTTTTCATGTGGCTATGCATAGTTTCAATTTCTTCATCTGAAAATTCCACAAATTTTGGTATATTGTCTCATTATTGACGTCTCTTGGATGAAATTATTGATTGTGTCTGTGATTTTCTGTTTCACCCATTCATTCCGTAGGATGAAATTATTTAGTTTCCAATTACTTTTTGGTCTATTTTTCCCTGGCCTTTTTTTTAATGTAATTTTTACTGCATCATGATCTGAAAAAAAATGCATTTACTATTTCTGCCTTTCTGCATTTGATTCTGAGGTCCTTATATGATCCGAATATATGATCAATTTTTGTATAGGTCCCATGAACTGCCAAGAAGAAAGTATACTCCTTTCTGTCTCCATTCATTTAAAGTGAAAGTTGATAGGTCCTGAGTGATACTTATTGTGGCTCCTTAGTATTTGAATTGTTTCTTTCTGGTTGCTTGTAATATTTTTTCCTAGTTCTGAAATTTTGCCACAATATTCCTTGCAGTTTTAATTTTGGCGTCTCTTTCAGATGTTCAGTGAATTCTTTCAATGGTCATTTTATCTTCTGATTCTATGATATCCAGGCATATCTCTTTGATGATTTCCTGAAAAATAATGCCTAGGTTCTTTTTTTCATCATGTATTTCAGGGAGTCTAATAATACTTAGATTGTCTTTCCTGAACCATGCTAAATTATATAACCATTGTCTCTATCAATCCCACTGACTTAGTACGTTGTAAGAATCCTTTGTTTCAAGTTCAGAGTTCTGGCCCATAATATTTTTCTATTTCACAAATTCTGTTTTTCTGGGAGTTGCTTTCTTTCTCCATTTTATCAAATCTATCTATATCTATATGCCTTTTACAAAACTTCTTGCAAATTTTCCATTTCCTTTCCCTATTTCTCTTGTAGCTTTCTTTTAAGAGCCTATTTAATTTCTTCTAGGAGAGCCTTGTTTGATGGGGTCTAGGTTATATCATTTTTGGGGCTTCATCTCCAAATCTGTTCTCTTTCACATAAAAGCTGTCTATTGTCAGAGTTCTCTTTACTTTTTTACTCATTTTTTTTTTTAAAGTTTAGGTCTGCTTTTAGGGCAGGGGAGATTTTTCAAGCTTCTTCTATAAGCAGAGGCTTCCTCTATAAGCAGCCACAGCTGTGCTGGGTCAATGCTGACTCACTCCCAGTGCTACGTGATCATGGCCAGGTCCTATGAAATTCTGGCATTTCGGGTTCACTCTTTACCTTTTGTGTTTGTGTTGGATGTTTTATAACTTCTCTGCTGACCTACTACCTGCTGATCTATAATCTGCTACCAGAGCAGAGTGGCCAACACTGCAGATTCCTGTAGATTCCTGTAGATTCCTCCTTGTAGATTCTCCATCCTGCAGCAAGATTCTGTCCTATGTGGGCTGGGGTTTGTGCTCAGCTGCTTATGCTGACTGCCTCCCTCCCATTTCCAATTGAAACAGACCTTTTCTGGTGATCTTTGTAATTATCTTCTGCTGGTAATTTGTTGTACTCCCAATATTTGTGGATTCTGCCAATCCAGAGCTAATTTAGAGGCTGCATTTGCTAATTAGTCTAAGGGTTGTAGGAGGTCAGAAAGAAACATGTGTCCTCAGCACCATCTTGGCTCAGCCTCCCCAAATGTGTTTTTAAAAGAAAAAAAAAAGAAGATAAATTCACCTTTCATAATTTTTCAACTATGAAAACAGTGGAATTTTGAAGTTAATGATATGGAATTAGTGTTTGTTATTGTTTAATTGGTTCTAGTTTATGGCAATGTCTGACATGCTGTGATATAAATAGGCTAATCTTTTACAATTAGTCTATTAATTTTAAGATATTTTTAAAGATTATTTTAGTTGTATTCAAAGAAGTCCTAAGGTTCCAAGAAATCCAGCACCTTTCTAAACTTAAATCACTCCACTGTTCTGGGAACATTACTAACTATAAGAAATTCTAGGATCTGTGGCAGACATCTGAAAAACTATAGATGGTTGCCTGAATGTTTTAAGTAAATCAGTTGAATAATAGTGAATAAAGGGGCCTAAGACTCCCTTTCATAAGTATTTCTTGTTTTTAAACTGAATTTAATGCATATAAGATACATAATGTGCAAATTAGTGTTGGTGCTATTCAGAATAGCAGATCCAGAATATTTGTATTGCCACTTATCTCAAGTACTTTTAAATGTGTGATTTATAGTTTATTTACAAGAGTAAGCAGAGCAAGTTGTAGCACCTTGACAATGTCAGAAATAGTTAAGAAATAGGAAATATTGATGACTCTTCATTGTTAAAGGATCATTTTTGAAACAACAAATGGAAGTAATTGACATTCAGCAATGATGTCAATGGAAATAAGCAAATATGAATTTGGATACAGGGAAAACCAGAAGCATTAATTTGAAGCCAAAGTAATGTGGCCATTTAGTTGATCACTCATTATATCTTGTATTCAATCTCTCTATCCACTCCACTCTGCTTATACTCCTGGTGAATCCCAATTGTATTCAATCTGAGTGTTCTTTTTATCTTTTTATCTAATCACCAAACTGTTTTCCCTCTTCTTTTTTATTGCATTTGTATGTTGAAATGGTTAGTAAAAATCTTTTTTCCTATTTCTTGAGTCATAAACCCAGATCTGAATCTACTTTAATTTATCACTAAACCTAGAAAAAAAATTTCATAATGGGACAAATTAATTTTGATTCTAAACATACCTTAGATCTTGGATCTGTCAACTCATCTATTAATGATGTCTTCTAGTTTTATGTCATCAATAGAGATGATGAAAATACTGTCTGTTTCTTTATCAACTTTAGACCTGAAAGAGACCTTACAGATACCCAGTTTAGCCTCTCTTTTTTGTACATGAGGAAAGGATGCCTAAAAAGATTGAATGTCTTACCTGAAATGTTGAGTGTGTGTATATACAATTAATGAGTGCTTGAAGACTAATAGGAAAGGACAGATAAATCTTTCTTTAGCATCTGCAGAATTTTCCATCATCTGAAAAGCAAAAATTCTGAGAATATTTTCTAATTTATTACCTTAAGCCACTGGAGTTTTTAATGATTCAATTCCAAAACTTAATTGATAAATGTATATTCCAAATATAAGAGTTGCAGTTGGGCTTTTTTGGCATGAGTTTATCAGTCAGGTATACATAGATAGGGAATTTTTAATTTTGTATCTAATTTGAAAATATGAAAACAGGATTATATACATGTAGCATGTGCTTGCTATGACTTTAATGTAAATACAATCAATTATTACAGTCTCTGATTTGCTCTTTTGACAATTAACCACATATAAATCATAATGGCATAACCTTTTAAAATAATTAACAAGATGTCTTTTTATATTTATTTTTTTATCTTGCTGATAAATGGTTGACTTTTTCAGTTATAGCATTTGGATAATTTAGCCCTCTTACAGCATTGGAATTCATCCATATATGTGTGTATAATGATAGCAATAGAATAGAAGGTCTCATAAAGGGTTGACACTATGCATGAAATATCACTGAACTTTGTTTCTCCTCTAAAATGTTATAGTAAGCAAATGTTGTTGTATGAAGATAATGCATATTTCTGAAAATAGGAGAAAGCTATAAAAAAAAAAAAAGAGTTTCATTTGTAGTTCTTCAAATGATGATGAGGTAGAAACGACCTTAGGAAAGAAGTAAAAGATGAGTTCTCGCTATAATTCTAACATAGCTAAATATTATTGCTTGGTTCTAGTGATCTTTTCTGAATGATTAATTAGTATGATAGAATAATGAATACTATCTACTGTGTAAAAAGTCATTAAAATGTGTTTTCTTAAAATAGTTATTGTTTCAGGTGAACTGGTACATTTGTTTTCTCTATGTACAAGTTTTCCATACATTCGCTGAAATTTCTTACCTTCCTGGAACCACTGTCTATAGTATCATTAACTGTTGCACCCACAGAACCAGTTTTCATTGTTTATATTTATGGTAGATTTTCTCCTAGATGATCATTGAAGGCATTGGTATTGAAGCATGAGTTATTTTCAAGTCTCCTTGACTTTAGGAAGTCTGGTCTATATCCATTAGAATATAAGGTATGATGATGATCAATGTGGTGGTGATGATGGTCTCTTGTCTGGCAAGTACTGCTTCCTAATTAACTTGGGAGAGTATCTTTTTGCTTTATCTAGACTGACTCTACTGCCCTGTGATTGGTAGTTGGTAGTGGGTGGGTATCGCTGTAAGGACTGTTTTGGAAGCAAGAAGTTACTACAACTCCCAGGACACTAGCTATCTACCTGTTCTTAGGCAGTTGGTCAACAGTTATGAGAAAGTTAGACCCCCTTCTATACAATGACATCTTCTTAGTGTTGCCTATGAAGGTAGGAAGGATGCAGGTCTGACAGTATGGAGATTACTGTTATTCCAAGATGCTTGGGTTCAGGGTCTATGACTTTGCCCTCAGAATCAGAGAGGAAGTACGTACCAAAATGATGATAGTGGTCTGACTTGCTTGGTCCATGGTGCTTCCTGTGACTCAGAGTGCATTGTTGGTTGGGTAGTCTCAAAGTTCCTGCCATTCCCACAATTCCAGTGCCTATCTGAATTAGTATTTAAAACCCCAAATCATCCACTTGGATTCCTACTGAAATAATAATTTGCTTTAAATGAAAACATACAGCAGATAAATTAAGGTTGTTCATCTTGGGGCCATTATTAATACTTATTGTATAAGTTTGCTATATCAGGTTATATGCCTTAAAGTACAAAGTCCATGAGGACAGGGATTTTTATCTTAATTAAACTTACTATCTTACTCAGCATCCAATATTTTGCCCCACATGCATTAAATGTACAACAAATATTTCTTTAATTTGATAAATTTGGTATTAATAACAAGTAAAATAAAATCAATTAGAAACAAGGAAGTCTTTGATGACAAAGTATAGAAAACCTACATTCAGAAACATATTGTTTAGGCACAGTGCAATACACTTCTATTCCCTGGTGTTTGATTTCTAGAGTTGTGAGCAGTATTAAACTGATCAATCTTCTTGATATAGCTGAAACCAGTATGGCAAAACTCAATGAATAGAAGTCTACCATCAGGTTGTCTAAGAAGGAGATAATTAGCCAAGGTCAGAAAAATAAGGAGTTGTAGCAACAAATCAATTTCCATAGGAAAAAATCCTGTGTAACCAGAGAGCAATTGAATGTTTATTACTAGGATTTGCAAAAATAGTACATAATAATAATAATAATAATAATACTATCAAAATTAGCCTAGATATTTAATGTTCAAATTCAAAAGTATTGTTTAAATAATTCAGCAGAAAGACAAATTCATTTGGAGGAATAAAAAAATCAAGAAAAGCAAGATATTTAAACAAAATAAAGATAAAAAAGTAGAACTTGACATTTTTCAGATTAAAAACTAATTTACAAAGTATTAATCATTTAAAAATTTTTTGTAGTAAATAAATTATCAAAATAACTGATTAGATAGAGATTTAAATAAGTAAGACATGGAAATAAGAAACAAAAAGTTTTGTGTTTAATAAATTCAGGTACATAAACTACTGGACAAGAAAATTTCACCAAAATTGCTAGGGTGAGGGGAGACTGGAAAGCAATCTAGTAAAATTTAGGTATTGATTGGCAATTTATTCCATTTACCGTAATAACTTTTGAATTAATAATATATATTAACATAATTATAACTAGCATTAACATATTGATTTAATGTATGTAAAGTACTTTACATTCACACATTAGATAATATTTTAAAAGTTGCTCTCTCTCTCTCTCTCTCTCTCTCTCTCTCTCTCTCTCTCTCTCTCTATATATATATATATATATAAAAGAGAAAAAATACAACTTTTATCAGTCATAATTATGGCTAGGGAAGAAATAACTAAATGAGAGAAGAGAGAGGAAATCACTTATTTTTCTCTAATGTGGATTAATTATTACTAAAAACTATTTGGAAATTGCTATAATCTAAAACATTATGTTAAGATCTAGGTGAAATTAAAAAGCAAGGAAAACGCTGTTACTTTTTACACCCTTTCTCACACTCTCCAATGAATCAATCTCTGTCTTTCGGTCTCTGTCTGTCTTTCTATGTGTATGTATGTATGTGTTTATGTCTTTCTTTCTTTCCTTCCCACATGCACTCTTTTCTCTCTTCTGTTTCTGTAATATTATAAAATCTCCTGTATGCAATCATCATACATATCTAGGTTTCATAACATTCCTGAGCTAAAATCCTACATCACCAACTGCCTACTTGTACAATTCCATATAAATATCTACATTTAATGTCCCATAACTCAATTCAAATTCAACATGTACAAAGCTGAACCTTGTTTGCTAAAGCAGACAAATTTTTCTCCAAATTTCATTAATCTATTGACAATGCTCACATTTCTCCATGGTCATAAATTCTGTATAATTTTATTTTTCAGTCTCCTTTATATCCCACATCCAATCAGTTGCCATGTCTTTCCAACCAACTTCCACAGAAACTCTTATGCTCATTCTTTTCTTTCTACAAAAGTAGTCACAAGTTTATTTCAGGTCCTCATAACCTTCTATCTAGATTATTGTGGTGGCTCTTAACAAGTTTACCTGCTTCCATTTCCTATTATATATAACTGGTAAAATAAACTTCACAAGCTTAAAACAATAGACTTAGAGAAAATAAATGGTGAGAAGACAATGCCAAAATGTGAGAGTAAAGGTAGGGTCTCCCCAAATTTCTCCAAATACTTAAAAATAATGAGTCTAAACAAGTTTTATAGCTTCAAAACCCCCAGAGAGATGAAGTGGAACAATTTTTCAGCTGAAGACAACTGAGGTCAACAGAAAGGGTCTGTTGCACCAGGGCGGGAGTAGAGCACAGATGTTGCACAGTCAGCAATAGCATAGCCTGGACCCTGGCAAACCAGGAGTGGGGATTTGGGAGCCATTGAATACACAGTGGCAATAGCAAATTCCAGAGCCCATAGGTAAGGCGCCCAAATAGCTGGTCAGAAGAGATTACAGGGAAGTCTTTCTAAGCACTGTGGCAAGACTGTTGGTTGGCCCATACGCAAATCCAGGTTGCAGTACTCACTCGTAGTACAGTACACAGTACAGTACATAGAAGGATTTTTGGAAACAGCTGTACAAAACCCCAGAAACTTGAGACAGTGCACCACTATTAGGCATATATCCCAAAAGAGATTATTAAAAAGAACCTATATGTACAAAAATATTTAGAGCAATAATCTCAGGACAAAGAATTGGAAATTGAGAGAATATCCATTACCTGGGGAATGGTTGATTAAATTGTGGTATGTGATTATGATAACTTTATTGTTCCATGGGAAATGATGAGCAGGATGGTCTCAAAAAAATGTGGAAAAGTCTCCATGAGTTCAAAAGAAATAAAATTTATGTGCACAAAGTAACGGCAATGTTGTGAGCTGATCAGCTGTTAATAACTTTGTGATTTTTAGCAGTACAATGATCCAAGATTACTTTGAAGGATTTATAATTTAAAAATGCTATCAGTATCAGAGAAAGAACTGATTGAGTCTGAATACAGATTGACACATACTTTAAAAGACAACTTTATTTTTTTTTGAGGGAAAATAAATGATAGAACATACTTTTCCTGGAAGAAATGTGTTGAATTATGAATATAGACTATTGATATACTGTGAAGGTCAGGTTATGCATTTTTTTGGCTTAATTTATTTGTTTTTTGCCTGTTTAAGCAAAGAGAAGTGTGTGTGGGGGGGTGTCTGTGTGTGTATTTGGTTGCTTATATTGGTAAAAGACTATTTTGAAACTAAAAAGTACCATTCTATACACTGTTTTAGGATTTAGGAGCTTTTTAGAAGCATAGAATAAAAGAGACAAAATGCATGGTTATGCACACAGCAAAAAGAATTAGCACTGATTATAGTTATATCATTGTGTTATAGAAAATATGTTTTTTTGGTATACAAAATGTTACCAAGTTCATTTATAATCCAAAGTATTATTTTTCAATTGTTTTCAGTCATGGTCAACTCTTCTTGATCCCATTTAGCATTTTCTTAGTAGAGATATAGAGTATTTTAATACTTTCTTCTCCTGCTAATTTTACAGATTAGGAAACAGAGGCAAACAAAATTAAGTTACTTGCCAAGAGTCACAGAGCTTGTAAGCAACTGAGGCCAAAGTCTGCTTGAGCCCAGATCTGTCCCTCTATTCATCAGCTGCTCAAAATTGCTACAGCAACCAAACCATATCAACAGATATGGATACATTGTCTTGTCATAATTACTCAGTTTTTTTCCTGCAAGTGTCAAGTCACACTTTACAACTTTATTGCCATTGCTCTTGGTTATCCTACAGATTGATTTCCTTCCTTACCATGACAGCAATTCCATTCTAATTTTGAGAATGTCATACTTATTCTGTGGTTGAAGTGGGGGAAGGGGAGGTGGTAGAAGCGCACACACAAAACAACTAACAGTTAAATAAATGGCTGTCTTTTGATGGGAAAAAATGAAATCCACATGGTTAATGCTTAAAATCTTTCCTTCAAAAGACTGTATCATTCAGCAAATAAATAACAGATGCATCTCTTTTAGAAATCTTTATTTGGTCCTTAAAGTGCTTGAACTTTCCAGATAAAATTTCATACCCTTTAACCTTAGCAGAGGTTATTTTTTCAGTTATCTCAGGTAATAGCTATAATTGGAATCAATGTCATAAAAAATGAAAAGTTTTCTTGCAACTTATTTGGTACTTTGAACAGTGTTCTACTTATGATGACTTTCCAAAATCATTCAATTTCATAATTAGCATTCTGAAGTTCAATAGTATTATACTGTACTAGAAAGAATCCTGTGACTCTCATTAAGACCTAGGTTCAAATCCTGCCTCAAACCAATACTAGTAATGTGACACATTATATAAATCTCTTAATCTTTATATGCCCCAGGAGACTCTGTGCTCAAGATGCTTCTCTGAAAAGAATATTAGCTCTAACGTGATGGAACCTAGTCTTGACAGTTGTTCATGGACTATGTGATTTGGGACAATTCAATTGAGCACTTTGAGCCTCAGTTTCCACACTTATAAAAGAGAATTGGACTATATCACATCTCAGGTCTAAACTATGGTTCTTAAACTATGATTCTATAAAATGTCATAAGTTATGATCATTATTGGTAGAGGTAATTTCTTTACAAAGGAGTAGACATTCCACAATTTCCTGAGATACTATTTAAATAAATTCTAATTTATATTTCTAATAAATAGAAAAATATTTCAAGAAATAACTACATCCCAGGCTATAGCTTGTTGTTCCATAAAGATTATTCTGTGGTAGAAATCAGGGAAGGGAGGTGGTAGAAGCACACATACACACACAAAATAACTAACAGTTAAATAAAGGTCTGTCTTTTGATGAGAAAAATCTTCTTTCAACACAGACTCAAACACAATTATGGAACTCTGGCTTTTGGACCACAGGTACTTCAACAAACATCCCATGCACAGTATTCTTGATAAGTGATCTCCTTGTGCCAGCTTGATGTCTGACAATTGGAGAATAGGGAAAAGATTGTCCCTATCCTCCAACACCAGCAGTAGCAGGGAGAGACCCTGCTTGATCTTCCAGTAAAGTTAGTGACATTAGTGTTGAAACTCGTGTATTTTGAACAACCCTACAGAAGCCTTAGCCCTCCACATCAAGGTAATATCAGGGAAACTCAGAAACTCCAGTGGGAAATAAGGTCAACAATACTGAGCCACATGCAGCTTGTTAACTCAACTTTTGGATAACAGAAGATAACTTTCCCAATCTGGTAACAAAGGACAGTTACCTCCTGGGAGGATCATAGGAAAATGGGAGCTCTAGAGGCAGCTTTCCCTGGTGCCAGTTTGTATGTATGCATAACGAATTATGAATTACAATCAGAAACACTAGGAACACATGGACAAGAAGAACACTAGAACATGAAAAACACATGGAGCATGTTAGGGACTGCTTGTATAAAGGTTATGGTGATACAACCATAGAATACAAAAAATTCATTGATGCCATGGTATGATGAAGTCCCAGGACCTTAGAATAATTTTCCTATTGAAAAATGCCATTTAAATCCTGATTATTGCTGTTTCTCTGTGCTTCATGATAAAATACTGGCATTTGCAATAGTCTTTTATTCTCAAAATGCTGGAAATGACTCCTTTCTTTTTCTTTACTCAGCACTTTCATTGTCAACTGAAACAAAGGCAGCCAGTAGAACCTATTGTCTTTTGTTTCTTTCCTTTCATTATGATCAAATTCCCCCCCACTTCTAGGGAAGACTGTTGATAAAGTGACCTCCTTACTTACAGCTCTATAACAATGAAAAGTGTTGCAACATCCTTTAGCACAGTAGTAGCTGTCTAAAAGAAATCAGTCATGTCCCTTGCTGATACCTGAAAAATGAAGTAATTTTCACACTGCAGAGTGGTAAGAAATTTCCAATATAATATGTAGATATATATATATATATATGCATATGCATGTCTATACAAACACATATTCACATATGTAAAATTGTATGTGTAAACAACTAAATATATATAACACAAATATATGTGTATTTATATATATAATATATGTATATTATATATATATATATATAAAATTTAGGAATTCTGAAAATATATATGTGTGTTCATGTGCATTCACATATTTCCATATATGCATAGTATGCACACATATTCACACATATATATTCATTGGATTAAACAAATTCTGGCATATAATATGTATTATTTAATTGTTAGATATTATTATTATTATGTATAAAATATCAAATTGATATATACAAATTGAACTTGAAATTAGTAGAAACTTACTATATGAGGGCTTTTTTTCTTACCATGAGTAAGTCAACACACTCCTGTAAACCTCAATGTCAGAGCAAAATGGGGATAAAAATGGCTTATCTCAAAGGATTTTAGATTAAGGTTTATAATGCTCAAAAGATTCCTAAAATTCTCAAAGAGATCTTCAGGTTGTTCTCAAAAGTCTTAAAACACTTTTACACTTTCACAATTTTCAAAGTATAAATGCTATGAACTTTAAAAATGTGTTTATAGAAATTTATTTAATAATTACCTAGTTTTATAAATTGTGATCATTATTTTGATATCATTTTATCAGTTTCAGTTTCTCTTAAGGCTTAAATAGCAAAAGCAAACATTTTACTCACTGACTACCAGCTGATGAAAGTTTTACAATATTCAAAAAGTGACTAAAATAATAATAATATATAACAGAACATGGGAATTATGTTGAAATTTCATAAACAATAGCAATATTTAAAAGTTTTAAATAATTAACCTTTCATTTATGTGTGTATATGTATGCATAAGTTTGTAGCCTATACACTTTTGAGGCTATTAAAACTTTGGGGACAAATAATATAAAAATATGCTATTGCTCAGTACAATGGTTGATGTTAGGCACATTTTCACCTCATATATATAAAGTTAATCTTTGATAAATGTGCAAATGACTTCAGCCCAATATTTATACCTTTTGTTAATAAAATTAAAATTAATTAACTTCTCATCTTCCTCACAATGATTTGGTATATGAAATCCTTTAAATAAGTCACCTTAAATTTACTGTTATTCTTCTACTAACTTAGGGACTTTTACATCTTCTCTAAAGTACCTTCCAGTTTAAGGTCTGTGATTCAATAAATGCTTCCTCTCATCTGGACAGGATTCATGAAGCCTTAAAACTTCCAACCATAACTAATGAACTATATGTTACATATTTAAAAGATAATTATAGTAAACATGTCTGTATCAATATACAATCACAAAGCAGTCCCCTTGAAATCTTAAAAGGTATAAGATGAGAATGGTCTGTCTCTACTTTTGAGAAAACTAAAATACAATGAATTTTTTTAAACACATAAGAAAAAAATGTGTTGAACTCTAATCACATTTAGCTTGATTTCTCCAAAAACTAAAGCAAAATTATTTCATTTTTATTAACATCTCCTGTGGTGAGCTTTTTCTTCTCAAAACGCAGCCAGGTGATAAAAGTTCAGATCTTTTATTATTTCCAATATAGCCCAGTTAGCTTAGAGGCCTATCTCTCTGCTTGGTTCCAAGAGCTCTCTCCAAATGTCTTTAAATCCAAAGGTCTGGTCCTTCAGCGTCTGCCTCTGCTTTCTTCAGCCTCCCCAGCTCCAGTCTTCATGTCATTCCGGTGAAATCTCGACTTGTAGCGTCTTCCTCTCTCGAACTCTCCGACTGGCCCATTGGCCTATTTATGCTCCTTCCAGAGAGAGGGATTATGGGTAGTTCTACTTAGTACCTTGTTTCAGGTTCTGCCCAAAACATCTTTTTGTAAGATTAGATCAACTCTAACTACTTAGCAGTTAGTAAGGATTCCAACATCTCCCCCTTTCTTTTGTTTTAAAACATAGGGGGTTCCTGAGGGGGTACACATAAATCCATCAATATGGGCCAGAACTTTGTAACAGATATACATGGTATACATAAATCCATCAATATGGGAGGCATTATACATAATTTACAAAAGCACACAGCAATATAACACAGGCTAGTGGTAATGTAACAAATAACATGAATCAACATGAAAATTTAACTACTGCAAAAGTCTCATCAACAATCTTTCATCTCAAGAAATCCAATGATTCTTGCAATTGCTTAAAATACATAAGCACATAGTAATATAACACAGGCTAGTAGTAATATAACAACATAAATCGACCTGAAAATTTACAAATGTCCATAAGTCCTAGAAATAGTCCATAAGGAATCCATTGTTCATTAGTTCATGCTCCAGGAATCTAATAATTCCTGTAAGCTCTGAAGTACTGCAAAAAGTCTCATCAACAATTTTTCATCTCAAGGAATCCAGTGATTCTTGCTGGTTTTTCAGGAACTGAAAGCTGAAGATTTTAAAGTTCTTTTGACAGTCTCATTGTTAGCCATCTGATTCCTTTTCCACCTGTGGAAATATAAGCAGATCCTCTTCCCCAAGCAGTTAACCTATCTAATTCTCTTCTGTTTACCACTTTTGGGATTTCTCCTCATCATCTGGTAATTACATTGGAGCTGTTTGCATTGGATATTGTCTTGTTGTCTTAAAAGGCCTGTATTCTTCCCAACTGTAATCCTGATTGCTTTTCTGTTGGTTGATGACATCAGAGTTCTGAATTTCTAAAGTCTCTCTGGGTGTAACCTCAGCTGCTATCATGCCCCACCTATCCTTTGATTGATACTTTAGAGCTGGGCCCTGCCTCTCATTCCTCTGGGTCAATATACATTTAGAGGCCCAGTGAAAGCCTCCGTTACATTTTGGACATGGGGTTTTGGGTTTTCTCTCACCCTGTCTTCTCACTCTATCTCCATATCTACAATGAGCTCTCAAATGTCCAATTTTTCCGCACTGAAAACATCGACGAGTTTCTCTAGAATTCCTCTGCCAAGAAGGACCTTGTCTTTCCATGTTCATCATAGTCTGGGCATAATAAGCATTTGTGCCCACTGTGGCACAGCGTCTTATGATTTCTTCTAAAGGAGCATCTTTGTCTAGCCCCCATATAATTCTTTTGCAAACCTCATTGGCATTTTCCTTAGCCAAATGTTTAGTCATTATTTCTGTTGCTGCATTGTCTCCAATGGTTCTTATTACAGCTGTTTGTAAATGTCCCACAAAATCTGCAAAAGGTTCATTGGGACCTTGCTCTATTTTTGTGAAAACATTATTTCCATCTTTCTGTCCAGGGAGAGAATTCCAAGCTTTTATTGCAGCCTTAGAAATTTGCTCATACACTGTTATGGGATAATAAATCTGTTCTGAACTCTCTGCATACTGACCTTCTCCAGTTAGTTGGTCAAAAATAACTTGTACAATAGCTCCTGTTTGCCTATTGCGTTGGGCTTGAATCCTACATAATTCATGAAACTCTGAAAGCCACAATAAATTTTGTCCCGGTTCTAGACAAGTTTTTGTTATGGATTTCCAGTCATTCGGGGTTAGGATTTCATAAGACAAATTATCTAGTAACATCTTCACATAAGATGATGTAGCCCCATAAAGAGTGCAACCCTTTTTCAAATCTTTAATTTTTCCCATATTAAAAGGAGTGTATTTTCTCTCTTTTTGACCTGAGGAGTTGAGCTCTTCAATCACAGGATATGCATTTATAAAATCAGATATATCTTCTCCTTCATTTTTTGCTTTAATTAATGCTTTTTCTAATCTTGTCAAATTCTGCTTTACAGGAGAAGCTGACTGTGTTTCTGTCTCTCTCCCTTCCCCTTGTTCCACCCATGAAGGGTTAATTGCGGGGGGAGGGTCATGAGATGTGGAATCACCTAATTCCTCCTGCTGTGAAGTATCATACTCAGAATTGTAATTAACTCCATTCTCATCTGATTCATCCTCCTTTTCACCTAGTAAAGTTGGCAATTCTTCCTCCTGTACTTTCCTTTTCATCATTCTATCACTTAAATAACTTCTTATAGCCAATTGTATTACATTATATGTATTAATTATTGAGTTAGGCCCATTTTTATCATAGAATTGACAAAGATCCTCTCCAACCAATTTCCATTCATTTAGATCTAATTCCTTATCAAGAGAGAAACAAGGACATATGTCCTTTACAGTTTGTAAAAGTTCAGTGATTTGCTGTAAACTTATAATTAAACCTTGGCTTTTCATAATTTTGACAATGCTCTCTAAACATTTTCCTTGAACAGAAACAGGCTGTTTTCTAAATATCTGTCCCATCTTAGCTGAAATTCTACTTTAACTCTTTTAACAAAATTTCTTTGTTGTACTCACTCTAATTTCTGGGTTGAAGAGTCTTTTCCACTGGATCAGGATCAGAGGCTTTTCCACTTGAATCAGGATCGGAGCTTTTCCACTGAAATCCACTGAGGGGTCTGTTTGTCCCACGTTTAGGGCGCCAAAATGTTGTGATCTTTTTTCTTCTCAAAACACAGCCAGGTGATAAAAGTTCAGATCTTTTATTATCCCAATATAGCCCGGTTAGCTTAGAGGCCTATCTCTCTGCTTGGTTCCAAGAGCTCTCTCCAAATGTCTTTAAATCCAAAGGTCTGGTTCTTCAGCCTCTGCCTCTGCTTTCTTCAGCCTCCAGCCAGCTCCAACTCTTCATGTCATTCCGGTGAAATCTCGACTTGTAGCGTCTTCCTCTCTCCCCTACTCTCCGACTGGCCCATTGGCCTATTTATGCTCCTTCCAGAGAGAGGGATTATGGGTAGTTCTACTTAGTACCTTGTTTCAGGTTCTGCCCAAAACATCTTTTTGTAAGATTAGATCAACTCTAACTACTTAGCAGTTAGTAAGGATTCCAACATCTCCCCCTTTCTTTTGTTTTAAAACATAGGGGGTTCCTGAGGGGGCACACATAAATCCATCAATATGGGCCAGAACTTTGTAACAGATATACATGGTATACATAAATCCATCAATATGGGAGGCATTATACATAATTTACATGAGCACATAGCAATATAACACAGGCTAGTAGTAATGTAACAAATAACAAGAATCAATCTGAAAATTTACACATGTCCATAAGTCCTAGAAACAGTCCAATAGGATTCCATTGTCCATTAGTTCATGTGCCAGGAATCTAATAATTCTTATGAGCACAATCAGCAACAGAACCACCCGATATTTCTTGGGTCTTCTCCTTTGTTTCAAGGGTCTGCTCCATCTTTCTGCGATGGACAAGGCGAATGCGGCTCGTAGGCACCCATCTGATTCCTTCTCCACCTGTAGAGATGCAAGCAAATCCTCTCCCCCAAGTAGTTAGTCTATCTGGTCCCTTCCATTCACCACTTTCTGGGTCTCTCCACATCACCTGGCGATTATCTAAAGATAGTGGAGCTGCTCGCACTGGACACTGCTCTTCTGGTGGGTTATAAAACCTGTCTGCTGGAGCCAGTGCATCTTTATCAAAGATTAAAAAATTAATGGTATAGAGAACTAAATTTAGAAGTTCTCTAGGGTTACCCGTGGCTCCTCCTTTCTTTTGTTTTTGGAGGAGTGTCTTAATGTCTCTGTTTCTTCTTTCTACTATTGCTTGACCTTGAGGATTGAAGGGTATGCCAGTAGTGTGTAGAATCTTATATTGTGCACAAAAGTGTTCAAAATGTTTGGAGGTATATGCCGGTCCATTATCTGTTTTTATTTCTTGTGGCACACCCATAATTGCGAATGCTTGAATGAGGAATTCAGTGACCACTCGGGCTGTCTCTTTTGCTGCTGGTATGGCAAAAGTGAATCCTGAAAAGGTGTCTACCACAACGTGGATAAAAGACAGACGACCAAAAGATTTATCCTGCAACTTGAACTCTCTTGAAGTTAGAAAGTGTACTTTGTGAAGCTAGCATACTTGTGGAGTCCAATGAGTAAAGGTGGGAACACAAGCCTTGTCTTGATTAGTTACATAAATCCATCAATATGGGAGGCATTATACATAATTTACATGAGCACATAGCAATATAACACAGGCTAGTAGTAATGTAACAAATAACAAGAATCAATCTGAAAATTTACACATGTCCATAAGTCCTAGAAACAGTCCAATAGGATTCCATTGTCCATTAGTTCATGTGCCAGGAATCTAATAATTCTTATGAGCACAATCAGCAACAGAACCACCCGATATTTCTTGGGTCTTCTCCTTTGTTTTTTCCAATTGGTTAGATCAGACTTAATTTGTGTGGAAAGTGTTTTGTAGTTTTGCTCATAAAGTTTTTGATTTTTTCTTGGCATATAGATAACTAAATATTTTTTTTTTTTTACAATCAGTACTTACTTTAAATGGAATTTCTTTTTGTAACTCTAACTGTTGGATTTTATTAGTGATATATAAGAATGCTGAAGACTTTTGTGGGTTTATTTTGTATCCTGCAACTTTGCTAAAGATGTGGATTGTTTCTAATGACTGTTTAGTAGAATCTCTGGGGTTCTCTAAGTAAACGATCATAGTATCAGCAAATGTTAAGAATTCAAATGTTGGAGTTTGTTCTTCTCAGGGCACAGCCGGTTTAGAGGCTTAGAGCCCTTCGGATGTCTCCAAATCCAAAGGTTCTGCCCTTCAGCCTCTGCCTCTGCTGTCTTCTGCCTCCAACAGAGATGGAAGATCTCTCTTATCTCCTTCTGGGGAGCCCAGCACCAACTTGCCGTGGAGAGAGGGCTTCTGGCGTAGCTCCACTGAAATCCCAAAAGTGTTCTCTGCAGCAGAGTCGTTTCTCTCGAGTCTAGCGCGATCAGCCAGCCAAGAGGAAAAATGTATTCTGCCATAGATCCTTCATCGCTGGCTTTTTATCTGCCTCTTCTGAGAGAATGGGATTATGGGTTTTCTCCCATAGTGCTCTCTGGCCCAATGACTTTAAGGGAGGTGTGAACTCTCTTGAAGTTAGAAAGTGTACTTTGTGAAGCTAGCATACTTGTGGAGTCCAATGAGTAAAGGTGGGAACACAAGCCTTGTCTTGATTAGTTCTACTTAGTACCTTGTTTCAGGTTCTGGCCAAAACAACTTCTTGTAAGATTAGATCAACTCTAATTACTTAGCAGTTAGTAAGGATTCCAACAATCTCCCATCAAGTCAAAGTATCTGGATACTCCTTCAATCTCTATTTTCTTATCTTGACTTCTGTAGGATTATTGGGGGGAGCTGGGCTGGTTTATTTAAATTAACTTGCAGGCTGCTTAAACAAAGATTGCTTGTTAAGGATTCTTAACCTGAGATCCAAGCATGAAATATGTACCTAACATGTAATACACATTTACATGCATACATGCATATATATGACTTTGATTTTACATATAAATGCATATATACCATATTCCATGTGCATATATTTCTATAAAACTGCATGCAATGTAATGTTTACCTTGCAATTAATTGTAACTTCTAGTTATAGAATTATTTAAAACATTGATAAATCAATATCAAGAAGTCCTAACTACCTAATGAGTATCAACTATATAACATACAACATATACACACATGCACATATACATACAACATGCATCATGCACACATGTCTGTGTACGCGTGGTATATAACATACGTGCATGCATGCACACATATGTGTATGTCCTTATAAGGCAATAGCTATATGATTGTAAAGACTAGTCTAGTTAAATTTAGACTCTAAAAAAATTACTTACAGGTATTGATTGCTTTTCTGATTTTTTTTCCTCCTCTTCCTCCTCCTCCTCCTCACCCCCTTCCTCCTCCTTCTCTTCCATCTTCTTTGTAATGTTCAGGCTATCTTTCTCAAGGTCCTTTGGAATGGCCTTGATCTCAGCAGGATAGTCACCACCTCAGGAATAGAGTCTAGAGTCTTTATTTTGGCCCGGTCTTGACCTTAGTGGAGGACGTAAGGAGGCAGGAGAGCCACCAAGAGGATGGTCAGAAATGGAATGTCTCATTTCTAGTCCTTCTCAGCCCTTAAATACCCTATTACAATTATATCATTACAGCATACTGATTATGTGTGAACTACAGAACCACTATATCATCAATTCCACTAAGTTAACACCTTGTTGTAAGTATCCTTTTTTCAAGTATACTTCTCCAAAGTTGTCACCCTCTACACTTCTTCTTCCTCTTCTTCTTCATCTTCTTCTTCTTCTTCTTCTTCTTCTTCTTCTTCTTCTTCTTCTTCTTCTTCTTCTTCTTCTTCTTCTTCTTCTTCTTCTTCTCTGTCTCTTTTTCTTTTTCTCTTTCTCAATCTCTCTGTCATAATAAATAAGGGAAACACACTTATATTAAGGCCTAAATATGTTTTGATATAAATCTGTGAAAGTAAGATGCACATCAATGAAATCCTAATCATTGATATATTAAAGTTTCCAAATTATGAAGAATTTGGAGAAAATTGATGCTAATGGACAAAATTTAATTTCTGTGAAGTTTTATTTTTATTTTTTCATTGTATTCCTGGCATTTAACACTGTGCCTGGTGCATTTAAAAAGATTAATAATTGATTCATAATTCTGCAAATTTAAATAATGTGTGTTTTTCTTAAATCAGATTTACTTTGTTGCTTCAGATATGATATGATTGAAGCCTTGTTCTCTAAAAGATCTTTTCCTTTCCATAATATAAAAGCTCTAGTTGGTGGTATCATACTATAAAGGTTTCAGGCATTACTGTGCCTATTTGTCAAGAATTAGCCCAGCTATTTAGAAAGGACCTTGTAACTATCAGATAACTGACAAATT
Organism: Antechinus flavipes; assembly: GCF_016432865.1. Lineage (NCBI taxonomy): Eukaryota > Metazoa > Chordata > Mammalia > Dasyuromorphia > Dasyuridae > Antechinus > Antechinus flavipes. The sequence continues at coordinate 159,588,664 of NC_067400.1, forward strand.
ATTACCAGTGAAAATTCATAAAATAAAACAAAATGAAAAGATCCTCAATCCTCCAGAACACCTTTCTATATCTACAATGAAAGTTCAAGAATCATAAGAAGGAAAATCACACAATCTTTACACCTTTTGTAAATATTAACTCATCACTTGCCATTAAAGACAAACTATTAAAGGAACAGAATCATCTAAATTTTGTCATTGAATGTAAATATACATTCATATTACTTAAATTGGAACATCCTGTTAAATCATTCAGAAAATTTCTTTCCTCTTCCTCTGTGGCTAATTTAAGATGTGTATAAACACACACACACACACACACACACACACACACATATGTAATGTATATAAATAATCTTTATGGTGGTCTTTTTATGAATCTTAAAATAAAATATAATCAGTCATTGGTCAGATGATAAAATAGGCTGTATCAATTTTTTTTTATTTTTTCCTTCTAAAGTATTGTGAACTACTTTTCAATTTAGCTGCAACTTCCTCTGTCAGATGGCTTTTATACAAGTCTACTTTGAGAATACCATCTTGTGAGTTAAAATGTAGTGTTCCTATTGATTTTCGGGAAGTCCCTGGACCAGCCTTCGTTTCAGTTGAGTAATCACCACAAGACTAGCCAAGTGTTAAAATCCAAAGTCCAAATTCTTTATTGTCTCCTTGCCTGGGGTCCTGGGTAGCTTTCTTGAAGGCCTTCAGGAGTCTTGGTTTCAGTGGAGAAACAAAGGAGGAGAGCCTGCAATCAAGGTGGTGTGCGATGGAATGAATGAATCTGGCTCGGAGTCTGTCCCACCTTATATGTTCTGTTCTAATTACATTATCATAGGTGTGAATCATGTGGAACTATATTAAGAACTAAGTACAAGAACTGAAGTAGAGAACTAATAATCACCATGGTAAACTAGATAATCATTGTATTATCAATTCCACTGATTTAACACCTTGTAAGAGTCCTGGTTTCAGAGTTCTGGACCATAACATTAAAATTTATTGTCAAAAATTATATTATTTTTTCTCATTTGTGAATCAGTATTCTAGAAACAGAGAGGACTGAAAGTCCTTTTTAAATTTTATTTGGTGTGTGTATATGTATGTATTTTGAGTATGCACATGGGTGCATGTACATATGCATATAAGCTAAAATAACTGACAGCTATATGTATATATTTGTAGCTGACAACTCATTTAGAAATAAATTACTCATATCAGTAATAACTCGCTTACTTTGTGATTCAGATTTCTGGGTGATTCTTTTCAATGTTTATCATATCTAGTACTATCCAACATTTTTCTTGACAAAAATGGATTCAGTCTGGAATGAGGATGGGGTAATATGTTGAATTGACTAGGATAATAATACAAAATGTATCAATTAAAATGTTTTAACGTATCTAATACATATGTAAATTTTAATAATCTATTATATAATGTATATTAAATGATTTCAATTAGTTTGTAATTTAGATGCATATGATAGAACATACATATATACAGACAGGCAAACAGGCAGACAGACAGACAGACTGGCAGATGGATATATAGACAGAGGAATGGGTGAAGAATGGGTAGGTAGATTGGTAGATTGGAGGCATTTGTGATAACTATAAAACATTGACTCCTTTCATTTCTTGTTTCTAAGTGCAATTTTTACCCACAGACATAAAACAAATGATTATTGGGAGCATGCTTATCACAATGAATGAACAATATTAAATGCCATTATTTTTATTGTTTCTTAACTATAAAGGAAATTGATCTCAGTACAGAAAATATAATACTGAAGTTTCTTCTCCAACAAAGTATATCTCATGCATATGACAAATCATTTAAGAATTCTTAAAAGAAGATACAAATATATTAAGAAATAAGTATATTAAAGTGAACATATATATATAAAACATAACATAACATAACATAAGGTACATATATGTTCTTCAAAGATATTTGTCATTTTAAGGTCAAAGTGAAAATTAACTCTATAAAAATGCTGAGGTTGTCCATATACATATATGTGTATATATGATATAATATATCATTATTTATCATTATACTGAAGATATCAGTCCCAGAAATATTGCAGAGTTTTATATTTGAAAAACCTAATCATTCAAGTGAATTTGGTGTAACTAGACACATAGGAGATACAAAGTAGAGAAATACTATTTAAATACCAAGAGTTAAGTTGAAGAATCAATAGAGATGATCTATATGCTATATACTAATACTGTTTGATGGCAGAGAGGTATTGTCATGTAGTGAATTAAAAAAAATAACTAGTCTATCTCTGCCACACACTGGCAGAGTTCCATGGGAACTCATACAAACTCTCATTACCCCAAACAAATTACTAATATTGGAATTTGCAAAGAATGAGCCAATTGATATTAAAAGACAAAAATTCTTCATCAAGATTTTCCTACACTAATAGAATCCCAAGTCAAGTTCAAAAGAAATTATTCTTGAAACATTACATGATTGTAAACCAAAATATATCAATTTCCAAAAAATTGAAGTTATAAGCCTTCCAAAAGGTAATAGAGAGATGATTTCTAGAAATGAAGAGGATACAGTATATTACCAATAAAAAATACAGGAGAAATCATGTAAAAGATACCAAAGAAATGTATACAAGGGCAATATTTGATAGCAGTCAAGTACTAAGAAAAAGAAACAGATTTTATGCTCTATGGGCACCTTTGCATCATCTATTAGTAAAGTGAAAGAATCTCTAATACATTTTGGAAGTATATTTTTGGAGGTATATACTTTATCTATCCATGCAAAATGTACAGTGAAGAGGTACTTGTGGAGAACTTACATGTAAATATGGATAACATATTTATCACCAGTGGAGGGAGAAGTTATATCCTAAGTCCAGAAATGTATTGAATTAAAAATGTGTATGTTTCCTATTACAATTGGTTTCCTCAATAGTCTTTTTAAGAGACACTATTGTCAATTGATTATACTACAATAGGAAATCATTTTAGGTGGCACTGACTTATTCTAAATCAGTTTCAGTTGAATTCATGATCCAAATCTGTGCAGATGTCTCAAATTCAGGTTGGCAATAATCATGCATTATTCTGTAACTATGGAAATTATAGTTTTAGTTTCTAGAATGTACATTCTTGAGAGATTAAGATAGTTCTTACAAGCAGCTGCTTTGGATTATTAATATAATTCTTTAAGGTTTGGAAAGTCATTTTGTGAAACTAACAATGAAAAGCCACATGATTCACATAATTTTGGTCTTATAACTAGTTACTGTAACTAATATATTCTTTTGCTTTTGGGGCCATTTAAAAGATGCCATAAATCACTGATACCAGGACACTCTTGTTAATTTTCCATGATAGAGTATGGCATCTGCCAACACTTTATTTCTCATATTTTTACAAAGATCAGTTATCCTGGCTTCAGACTTCCCCCAGAAGTTATGTTGTATAGTAGAAATAGTCCTGAATTATATGTCAGAAGACCTGATTTGAAGTCATGATTCATTTTAGTACTCTGTGAAATCTTGGTCAGTGGCTATTGGTGATGACAATAAACTAGTTGAAATATAACAAGAATTTTCAAGGAGCTAGTTGGTGCAGTGGGTAGAGAACCAGCCCTGAAGTCAGGAGGAGCTGAGTTCAAATCTAGACTCATGTTCTATCTGTGTGACCCTGGGCAAGTCACCTAACCCCAATTGCCTCAGCAAAAAAAAAAAAAAAAAAAAAAAAAAAAAAAAAAGAAATATATCAAGAATTTTCAATTTGGTGAACTTTTATGTATGAATAAATACATCTATAATAATGTAGCTATATAATAATTTATCTTATATTTGATGATACATACACAATTCTGATGTAGATGCTATTATTATTGAAACTGATGGTCCAAAAAGATGATGAATATTGGAGGGAATGCAGGAAAACTGAAACACTAATACATTGCTGGTAGAGTTGTGAACTGATCCAACCATTCTAAAGAATAATTTGAAACTGTGCTCAAAGAACAATCAAACTTACATACCCTTTGATCCAGCAGTCTTATTACTTATCTCACAAGAATTCATAAAAAGGGGACAAGGACTCACATGTGCAAAAATGTTTGTAGCAGCTATTTTTGTACTGGCAAGGAACTGGAAATTAAGTGAATGTCCATCAGTTGAAGAATGACTGAATAAGTTATGATATATGAATAATATGGAATATTATTTTTCTATAAAAAACCATCAGCAGGATGATTTCATAAGGGCCTGGAAAGACTTACATGATTGAGGCTAAGTGAAGTAAGTAGCACTAAAAAAGACTTTGTGCAGAGCAACAAGAAGATCTATTCTTTTTTTTTTTTTTAAATAACTTTTTATTGACAGAACCCATGCCAGGGTAATTTTTTACAGCATTATCCCTTGCACTCACTTCTGTTCCTATTTTCCCCCTCCCTCCCTCCACCTCCTCCCCGAGATGGCAAGCAGTCCTTTACATGTTAAATAGGTTACAGTATATCCTAGATACAATATATGTGTGCAGAACCGAACAGTTCTCTTGTTGCACAGGGAGAATTGGATTCAGAAGGTATAAATAATCCGGGAAAAAAAAAACAAAAATACAAGCAGTTTATATTCATTTCCCAGTGTTCTTTCTTTGGGTGTAGCTGCTTCTGTCCATCCTTGATCAATTGAAACTGAATTAGCTCTCTTTATTGAAGAAATCCACTTTCATCAGAATACATCCTCAAATAGTATCATTGTTGAGGTATATAATGATCTCCTGGTTCTGCTCATTTCACTAAGCATCAGTTCATGTAAGTCTCTCCAGTCCTCTCTGTATTCATCCTGCTGGTCATTTCTTACAGAAAAATAATATTCTATAACATTCATATACCACAGTTTACTCAACCATTCTCCAATTGATTGGCATCCATTTATTTTCCAGCTTCTAGTCACTACAAACAGGACTACCACAATCATTTTGGCACATACAGGTTCCTTTTCCTTCTTTAGTATCTCTTTGGGATATAAGCCCAGTAGAAACATTGCTGAGTCAAAGGGTATGCACTGTTTGATAACTTTTTGAGCATAGTTCCAAAGTGATGATCTATTTTAATGGAGTTTTTTTTTAAGTAATGAGAGGGATATTGGCCAATTCCAATAGATTTGGATGGAAAGAGCCTTCTGTATCCAGAGAGAGGATTGTAGGAACTGAATGTGGGTCACAATATTATATTTTCACCTTTTTTGGTTGCTTTTTTTCCTCATTTTTTTCTTTTCCTTTTTGATTTTCTTTTTCTTGTGCAGCATGACAAATATAAAAAAATGTCTATGGAAGAATTGCACAAGTCTAACATATGTTGGGTTGCTTAATGACTAGGGGAGGGAGAAGGGAGGGAAAAAAATTGGAACACAGGTTTTTGCAGGGGTGAATTTTAAAGGTTATTTCTGCATGTATTTTGAAAGTAAAAAATATATTATTTTTTTAAAAGAAAGAAATTGATGTTCCAGTGATTGTCCATTGTAACACATCTAAGAGATAGAAATAGGATTCAACCCATGTGCTTCTTAACTAAATTGAGCATTCTTTTTCCCCCACTAAACTACTATTATATAAAAATAATTTTTAAAACTTGCATGTGAGATTTACATGTGTCTGGTTTCTCGCAGTAATTTTCTCTAAATTGCATTTTGTTTTCATTAAATTTTATAGAAAATAAAATTAATTTATGTTCTGTATAACCTCACCTTCACTATTATCATTTCCACCACAAATATCATCTTGATCATCATAATTGTTATTATTGTTGCTTTTTCCATAGCAATTAAAATGGGACAATTTTTTTGAAAAATATTGGTAATATCTACAAATACTCAAAAGATTCTGTAATCTCATCAATTAGAGATTCTTTCCCATTTTTTTAAGATTTCAACAATGCATGTCTACTTCTGCTATGAGACTTACATACATATTTTTTTCTTAAAATTTCCTTAAAGAAGGTCCACTGAACATCTCAAAGCCTTCTACTCTTTCTGCTGATATGGAACACTATGGTTAAACATAATATAACAGTTCTTTTTTTATTCTATGACTATCCCATATATTCCCCCTATCATATTGTGATAAAGCCACATGGGGATGGGCACCCTTTTTCTGCCAAGGAACATTTGGATATTTTTTAATATCACTCACCAGCTATATAAAATTTTCAACTTGGGATCCTGTGGTACCTAGCTTTCAGCACATCATAAACTGCAGTTGCCGTAGTAAAGGATTTCCCCAGTATTACATAGCCCATGGGCTAGACGTTCCCTACTGCTGTAGGAGAATTCCTTTAGGAGAATTCCCTCTCCTCCATATGATGTACTTCAGGAATTTTATTTTCCTGAAATGTGACAAAACTGTACATAAGACTTTATTGACTTGGCGAGCCAAGACTTGTCTCCTTTGCTCTAAAGCTTTTTTGCATCCTCTGAACACATTTTCTTCTCTTTCTTCTATCACTTAGGGACATAAAAAGGCCCATAGGAATGGAGTTTTTTTTTTTTCCAGAATTGGAGAATCTCTTCTAACTTCATAAATAATTATGTCCTTTTCAAGTGTCTATATACATTTTCATATGCAGATTGAAGAGGGAAGTCCCAACTACCAAAGCTAAGTGATGAAATACCCTTGTTGAATATCATTTCTATAACACATATAAGCAAAATATTTTTTTTTCAAGTGTTGAAGAACCTAGGAATGCATCTTTGAAGGAATGTCAAGTGCCATAATTAGGCATAGTTTAAAAATATGCATTCAAAAATATCCTTGAACATTTACTAACTGTTTAATCTTGAATAAGTCATTTAACTTTCATTTGCCTCAGTTTTCTTAGCTGTTAAAAGAGGAATAATGGCACCTAACTTTCAGGGTTTTTGTGATGATTAAATGAGGAAACATTTGACACATAAAATAATTCTCATTATGCCAATTCTGAACTAATAGGATTATAGTTTAATTTAGGTCTGTTACTACCAAGTGCACATATTCTTTCCTTTTGCTATTCTTGATGCCTGTGTATTACAGGCTGATTATACCTATTATTTCCCTCCATATGTTCTTGTGTATGATAACTCTTTTTAGTTCTTTGGAAGCAGTAATATTCCATTTCTCACTGTCATATAAGAATACAGATAAAAATGTTATTAATGAAAAATAAGTTCACAGGAAAAATAGGCTGCCAGGTAGACTAGGGATGGAATCAAAAGAATAGAAGGAAGCAGGCATTTTTTCTAAGCTCTCCCAAAAGAATCCCTCTAAAAATAAATAAATAAAGGAAATAAAAAAAAGGCAGATTAATCAATTAACTAATCAATTAATCAGAGAGGTCTACAAACACTGAGATAGAGATTGGTTAGGAACAGGGAACAGCAGAAGCATATCCAATTGTGACCTGTGATGGAGTTGGGAAAAAAAGCATTCTAGAACACAGAAACAGTAAGCCCAGGTCAGAACACAGGTTAAGAATATCATACCAGCACTGGAGTGGAGGAGCAGTGGCATTTGGAAGCTCTATTATCTGTGACCAAGTTTTAGCTCAGTTTCAGGGAAATAAGGGTGGTCAGTTGCAATCATGTTGTCTCATTATTATGATTCTTTTGGATGAAATTTTTGCTTGTGTAAATGATTTGTTGTTTTACCCACTCATTCTTTAGGATTAGATTATTTAGTTTCTAATTAATTTTTGTTCTATTTTCTCTGGTTCTTTATTACATGTAATTTTTATTGCATCATGATCTGAAAAAGACGCATTTGATTTTAAGATTTTTAATGCCCTAATACATAGTCAGTTTTTGTGTAGGTTCCATGTACCATCAAGAAAAAAGTAAATTTCTTTCTGTCTCCATTCAATTTTTTCCAAAGATCTATCATACCTAACTTTTCTAAAATTCTAATTACCTCCTTAACTTCTTTCTTATTTGTTTTGTGGTTTGATTTGTCTAGTCCTGTTAGAGCAAGGTTGAGATTCCCCAGTATTGTTTTGCTATTTATTTTTCTTGCAGCTATGTTAACTTGTCTTCTAGGAATTTGGATGCTATACCACTTGGTGCATAACTTCTCTTCTAGGAATTTGAATGCTATACCACTTGCTGCATTTATGTTTAGTATTGATATTACTTCATTATCTATGGTACCCTTTAGCAAGATGTAGTTTCTTTCCTTATGTCTTTTCATTAGATTTATTTTTACTTTTGTTTGATCTTAGATCAGGATGTCTACCTTTTTTTTTTTTAACTTCAGTTGAAACATAATGGATTCTGCACCAGCTTTTTATTATATTCCAGGCCCTTTGATTTTTTTTTAAGTGGAACCTGTTAGATCCTGGATAATCCTAATTGTGGTTCCTTGACATTTGAATTGTTTCTTTCTAAATGTTTGAATTATTTTCTCCTTGATCTGATAATTCTGAAATTTAACTAAGAAAGCCCTAAGAAAGCCCTTAGAATTTTCATTTTGTGGTCTTTTTCAGGAGGTAATCAGTGAATTCCTTGAAAAGCTATTTTACTTTCTGGTTTAGAATATCAGGATAGTTTTCCTTAATAATTTCTTGAAAGATGTTGTCTAGGCTCATTTTTTATCATAGTTTTCAGGTAGTCCAGTAATTATTAGATTTTTTCTTCTGGATCTATTTTCCAGGTCAGTTGTATTTCCATTGAGGTATTTTACATTTTCTTCTATTTATTTTTATTTCATTTGACTGATTCTTGATGCCTCATTGAGTCATTCACTATCATTTGTTCAATTCTAATTTGTAGTGAATTATTTTTTTTCAGTCAGTTTTTTTAATCTTCCTTTTCATTTGGCCAATTAAACTTTTAAATTTTTTTTTTAATTATTTCACAAATACTGTTTTTCAAGCAGTTTTCTTCTTTTTCTATTTTGCTAAATCTTTTTTTTAAAGGAGTTTTCTTCAGTTAATTTCTGTTTCCTTTTTGAAACTCTCCTGAAAATTTCTCATTTCCTTACCCCATTTTTTCTCTTTTTTAAGATCCTTTTTGAATTCTTCCAAGAGAGCTTTGTGAGATGGAGAACAACTCATATCACCCTTTTTAGTCTTCATCTGTAGATGTTTTGTCTTCAGTGTGTTCAAGGTTTGAGATCTGTTCTTCCCTGTCGCCAGAAAAGCTATCTATTATCAGAGCTGGTTGGAATCTTTACAAACTGCTAACTCATTAGAGTTGATAGATTATTGATCTGATCTTACAAGAAGATGTTTTGGGCCAAAACCTGAAACAAGGTACTAATTGATACAATGCTTGTGTTCACACCTTTACTCATTGGAGTTCACAAAGTTAACTGTGTAACTTTGTGAATTCACACCTCCCTTGAAGCTCTTAGGGCCAGAGAGCACTATGGGAGAAAACCCATAATCCCTCTCTCTCGTATCCCACAATTCCTCTCTCTTGTATAAAAGAAACAGACAGAGACTCTCGGGCAGATTTCAGCGGATTTACGCCAGAAGCCCTCTCTCCGAGGCAAGAGAGATCTATTCCATTTTCCACTTGGCTAGCTGGGCTGAAGGACAAATCTTTGGATTTGGAGACATTTGGAGGGAGCTCTTGGAACCAAGCAGAGAGATAGGCCTCTAAGAATCTAGCTATCCAGACCCAAGGAAAGAGACAAGACTTGGAAGGAGAAATAAACATTTGCATTTTTACCAGCTGGCTGCATTTGGGGTAATTATTGATCTGAACCGATACTAAAGCTGCCTCCAAGAAAACCTCCCTGAGAAACCTTCTCTCGCAGAGAGAACTATTGTTATTATATATTTTAAAGAAGAAAAAGAACTCAACAAGAGCTCTTTTTGCTTTTTTGTTCATTTTTAAAAGTTGGGCTTCTGCTTTTAGGACAAAGGGGGAATTGTCCCAATCTTCTTCTGCAGGTGCCTGTAACTTCGTGCTGCTCTGGGGCCTATGTTGTTGCCTTTTTTCTTATGCTGGGTGGGTGTATCCAAGCCCCACAGTGTTCTTAGGTTCAGGTGCTCACTATTTGCTTATATAAATAAAAGCAACTCTGAGATAATCCCTCACATTTCCCAGATTGGTTTACATGATAAAAAAGGAAAACAACAAATGCTGGATGTGGATGGGGAATAATTGTGAAACTGCATTGTGAGACCTATTGTAAATTGATGCAATTTTTTCTTGAGAACAATTTAAAACTATGCTCAAAGAGCAGTAATAGTGTATGTATCCCAAAGAGTCAAAGAAAAAATAAAATGGCTGATTTGTATAAAACATTTTATAGCAGTTCTTTTCATGGTGCAAAATAATGGAAATCAAGGGGATAGCTGTCAATTAGAAAATGACTGAAAACTTGTATATATGGTGGAATAGTATTAAGTTATGAGAAATAATGAGCAAGATGATTTTTAAAAATTGGAAAACTTGTACGAACTGAGGTAATGTGAAGTAAGCAAAATCAAGCGAACATTGTACATAGTAACAGTAATATTATCAGGATAATCAACTGATAAAAAGCTGACTACTTTGATCAAGACAATGATCTAGATAATTTCAAAGGACCAGTGATGAAAAATGCTATTCATCTTTAGAAGAACTGAACTTTTAATGCTGACTGCAGCATACATTTTAAACTTTCTTCATTTTTATTTTACTTTGTGTTTTGGGTTTTTTTTGTGACATGATTAATATATAAAATATAAAAGCTATAATAATAAAACAAATTTCTTGTCTTCTCAAGGAGGCATATTAGAAAGAACATTATGATTTGGACTCAAAATTTGAAAAAAAATAATTTTTCATGTAATTGGGGAATATTTAATAAAATATATGAACATAATCTTAAAAAATTAAATTTGAGACAGTGAAAATGAGTAAAAAAAATAACAAATAATAATAATTTAATGATAAAAATTAATATAATGGAAGGGAAGACAAATATATAAATTAAGAAAAATGCAACAGTATTTAAACCTCAAAGAGAAATGCTAATTTGACCCAAGTTCAACAACAGTTTTGGAAGAGTTGAATATAAAAATGAGTGCTAGAAGAAAAATTGGGAAAATATATGAAAATGATTCAAGAAAAAGCATGAAAAGAGTATTAACAACTTGATGAGTGAGAAAAATAACAAAGAAAACAATACCTTAAAATGTAATTAGCATACTGATGAACCAAAAGAAAAATTATTGAAGAAAAGAACTCTCTAAAAAGCATAATTGAACAAATAAAAGAAAAGATGTAAAAATTCTTAGGTCAAAAAGATAATATTACAAACATCTAGAAAGAAAAAAATAGCAAAAATCTGTTGCCACAATCAGAGCTCATTAGAAAAAAATAAAATTTAAACAAAAGGCACAAGAAAAGCATGAAAAGCAGACATGAACGAATAAACATGAGACATAATGAAGTTAAACTATTTATATTCCTATATGGGAAATTTATTCATGTAACTTTTAAGAACTCCATCATTATAGGTATAGTTAGAAACAGTTTACATAGATAGAGAGTATTAAAGAGGCGTCAATCATTGTGAGATCATCAAAAAATGAAGGATTGAGAAAGGGCAAGTTGTTAACATCTTCATGCTTCAGTTTCCTTATTGATATAATTAGGGTGTTGAATTTAATGGTGTCTAAGGTATATTCCAAGGTCAAATTTATAATCACATATGACACTGTCAAAATATATTTGTGGAATGCATAAATTTCCAAACAATTTTGTTAACATTTCAGTGTCTCTTTAACTCTTTTGTGGAGTACTTTGTAAAATTTTTCCCATATTAAGAAAACAATTTAATTTAATTATCTTTAAAATTTGAAAATAAAATCATGTTATACACATTATGAGGAAGAAAAGTTACTTATGCAATTAAAAGTAAAATGATGTAAAACATCACTTATACAGTATGGAGTTTTTATACATTTGTATTAGAATCTCTGTTCCAGGAGAAATAGTGCCATCCATCAGAAAAGATCCTGTACTTGAAGAGTGCATGACCCTGGATTAAATTTTGCCTCATGTCTTTTATCTGTGTATCACCCAAGGGTATTTGTTTTGTCCTTTTGTTTCTCAGGCAACTACTTAGGAATTATCTGTTAAACCAACAGAGAGTGACATTTCTATATCCTCACATAGCCTTTAGAAATTCCTAGTGTTAGACATGGTATCCCTTGACCACAGTAAAAGCAAATTATGTCTTTTATGTCCCTCACAAACTCCTCTTTATAGGGAAAAAGATTCAAAAATCAAGTACACATGCTTAATTAAATGACAGCTATGTACCAGACAGCATGCTAAATTGTGGGAATACAAAGGATAAAGAAAAAAAAAGTTATCTGCTCTTGAAGAGTTTACAATATAATAATGATGACACACAAATAACTGTGCACAGGCAACGTTAAGTTGCCTCTGAGCAACTTTACCCCTCTGAGCCTCAGTTGATTTACTTATAAATTGGGAGTAGCCATAATTACAGTGCCTAATTTATGAGCTTGCAATAAGTCTTAAATGAGATAATTAATGTAAAGTAATTTGCAAATATTAATATTATGTTATAAAAGAAAGCTGATATTTCTGTTGTTACTGTTGCTGCTATTGTCATTGTAGCCAAATGTCTTAACTGTCATAAGAATTTTTACTTCTTCAGTGCACTTGTCTATTTCAATTTTCATTACGCCTATCTGGCTATGTCTTATCTCCCCTGAAAATTTTAAGCTCTTTGAGGTCAAAGTCTATATTTTATCTGTTACCATAGGCTACTGAGGGACTGCTCAATAGTTGTTTGTTGGACTGGACTTAATAATAAGCCCAAACAGAGTAAGAAAGTGCTTTATAAGCTGTGGTCCTTTATGCCATCTTTTCTATTCTGGTAAGTGTTTGCTCTCTGACTTAATTTAGGCCTTCTTTTTATGTTCTTTTCTTTTAAATAATCTCCAAAATATGTCAGAATTTTCAAAATAGCAATGCTTAAAAATATTTAAAAATAAACTCTGACAATAAATCAAAATTAGGAATCTAGTATTGGTTTTAATTAGATGTGAGACTGTTAGTCCCACTCCTCACATATCACTTGCTATTGAGGAGTCACAAAAATTGAGGAAACCCAAACAAAATTAATGGGCAAAAAGAGACGTATTCATTAAAGAGGTGTTAGATGACGAAGATGAAGCACATTTATCAATGTAAGTGAAGATCTATCATGGGGCTATTGACATCATTCCTGATGTGTCACTATTTTAATATATGGGTAAATGCATATTTCTTTGTTTCTGCTTTTTAAAGAGTTGTAGTTATAATATAACAATGGCTGATATCCTCATATGCTTCCTCAGTAATTTAGTTGTAGCTCCATTTTCTATGACTCATAGCCAAGTAATTAATCTTTTTTTTTTTTTTTTTACCTAGGAGACAGCACTGGTGATGTTAATAAAACACAGGAACAATAATACATTTATATAAGAAAAAGGACAGGAAAGACCTGTTTTAGGGTATTATTAAAAGAGGATGTTTTGGCAGGCTTGTAGAGAGATAGAAGCTTGATATGAGTGTGTGAAAGATCTCATTACTGATTAATAGTAGTGTACAGCAGACACACATAGGGAGTAGAATTTGACTCAAAAGAAATATGCTGGTTTTTAAAAATACTGCAAAGATGAGGTTGAAAGAAGTTCATTTGTTTGTATGCTCCACGTATTGCATTCACTCTAATTGCCTTTTAAACAAATCAAAATCCATTCTATAGATAGGCTGCATCTATTTTTTTTTCCCAAGACACACATTATTCTGATTAAATATTGAAATTAAGATCAAGTGATTTCAGTGTGTGTTCATTTTGATTATGCTGACAGGTTTTGTAGGGGAAACAAAGTTCAGCAACCTCTTGTAAGTATTTCAAGAATCAGAAGTGGTTTACCTGGGTGTCTGAGGTGATTTAATATGCATATTCTGGAAAGATGCCACAACTTTCGATTTGGAAACTGTTTTAGGAAATCTACAGGTACCAAAGCTGTGTCTCATAATTTCTAAAATTCCCATTTTCCTTTATTCAGCCATTAGCAGTCATGAGGTGAAGTGAATGGAAGTGCTGGACTTGAAGATTGAAAACTTGACTTTCAATCTCATCTCATCTCATTTAATTTATTTCAGAGTCAGTTTTCTAATGTTTAAGTGCAATAATTCCAACTACTTCACATGGTTATTCGGAGAGTCATATATGTAAAGAATTTTGCAAACTTTAAAGTATGATATAAATGCTAGCTATTATTATAATTAACAAATAGAAATATGACATAGGGTACAATAAAGTTAATTCTCTATTATTTATTGAAGATAACTATGACAATTCATGGAAAAGTAGCATGAGATGATGCCTCAAAGATAGTAAAATAGGATATAAAGTATCACCTCTGAGATATACTGATTTTTTAACCATAAATGAGTCACAACCTCTCAGTGCTCTAAGATATTCTCTAAAACTTCATAACATTCTCATAAAACTTCAAAAATAGGTCCTGATTTGTACTGGTACATGTTGCTTCCTCATTTGAAATAAATCAAATAAATTATAGATCTAATCCTAGTCACTATCTTTATCAATATGATCTTTACCATATGATCCTCAAAGGAAAATTTCCCATTAAGCAAGCAAAACTATGTCATATATTTTTAAAAAATGGTTTATACCAAAAGCCTTTGTATGAAGAATTCAGGTTATTTTATTTATCTAAAAAAATATTTTCTTTGGAGATTTTGCCTGCCTTTGTGGGGTAAAAACAGCTGGATGACAAGTGAACAAATCAGTCAGTCATCTATGTGTTTAGTCTACATAGCACTAAATATTCACAGATTGAGAAGATCCTGCCGAGCTTATGAAAACTCTTGTTTTCCCTTCCAATGTGTGCATTTGGAATGGAAATAGAGATTTCTTGCCTCTTGGGATTTCTTGGTTCCATCCTATAATCAAACATAGACACTATTTTTTAGTGTCATAAAAACTATTTAGTGACAAGCTTCATTCAGATTTGTAATATATTTTCGTGATACTATATTTCTTTTGAGTGGTTGATTTTTGAAAATCAACAATTCATCTTAATGCAATGAAATTCAACTTGGGTATAATGAGACAGAAAAAAAAACTAGCTTCTTTCAAAGCTTCCATGGCAAATGATGAGAAAATGATGGAATAAGAGATTTTTATTTTGTTTCATTTTTATCAGAAATGGTGTGATGCCATCCTTATCATATGGCTTCTTTATGCCTCAGTGTCCTGAGTTATAGAAATTAAAGATTGAATTAGATGGTCTCTACATCTCTCTTTACTCTTAATTTTTTATTTTATGTATATCTATCTATCTATCTATATATCTATATCTATATCTATATGTATGTATATATATATATATATTTCTACAGTGTTTTCATGCACCAGTCACATCATACATAACTTTTATAATTGGAAATACTATGATACATTAAAGTGATGAAATAGATCAAAATATTGTTATTCAGGAGATACATTTATGTAAAACTAAGGCTTGGAAGGTAGATCAGGGTTTTTTTTTTTCCTTTTTTAAAAATGAAACCACTTTACATTTTAATAAATCCTCTACGACTATCAAAGAATATAATGTATCTCTAGGAGTTATGTCATATGCTAGTTTACATACATACCAACCATTAAAAAGTACTGGTGAATATAATAAATGGGGTGCTTTTAGAAATATCTGCTTAATAACGTTGCTAATTGTTTATGTAATAAGATTCAATTTGTTTTCAAGTATCTACTGATTTTGCAATTTTTTTGCACTTAAAGTGCAAACTAAAAGTATAAAATTAGAAATATCTTTGAACATTTTCCACAACAGATTTTTTTTTCTACTATACATGCCTTGATGAAATATCTACAATCCCTATCAGAAATCAGTCAAAATGATTTCTTGGTTATAATAAGAAATGTTAGGGAAATAACATGATAGAAAATATGGGGGGCTCCCATTATAATGGATGTGGTTTCCAAGGGATGATGAAATCTTTATTTAGTCTGAATGGTCTAACACCAATTTTGACTGCAATCCAGCCTATTAATCTGTACAAGGTATATGCTTCATTGATAGAAAAACAGCCACATAATCTGCAGGTAGATAGAAACCTCATTTTTCTGAGATACCCACAATTTTTTCCCAACTGGCTTGTACTTTTCTTAGTTAATAGCCCATACACAAAGTTCACCAATTCTCCAAGCTGCAATTCATAGTCATTCTCTGTCAATTAGACCCAGATGGCAAAATTAAAGGCCCTTCACATCATTGCACAACAGTAATTTTAGTTCATCAAAGATCCGTACCCCATGCAGTTTTTTCACAATTAATATTTAAGTTCCTGTTGGGCAAATGCTTCATGAACAATGACATGTACTCTGGGGCTAGAGGATCCATCTTCTTGTCAGAGCTGATAGAGAAAAGAAAAGTAGTGTGAGGACATGATAATTACATAGTGCCTGAAAAGGTGGAAGGTGAGACAGTACAGATGGGAGGGAAGATGAAAGAAGCTTTCACTCTTAAAGAATTTCAGGAACAACAGTGAACTGTAACTGATCCTCAACTGCAGTGGGAGGAGTCCAGAGCTCAGAAAAAGCTGAAGAAAAGAGAGAATAACTGAATTTTAGGCATTAAACATATTCCAGAAAATGTAAAGCTTAAAGGATTGAATTCCACCTAACAAAAACCCAGAAATTCATGGTAAATCTGTGTGTAAGTGTGTGTGTGTGTGTGTGTGTGTTGTGTGTGTGTGTGTGTGTTTTAGTCCCTCTTCCAAAAAACAATGTCTTCTGATTGAATGATTTCTTGATAATCATTCTGAATTAATCATTCTGTGTGGAGTTGAATAGAAGAAAATTCTTCATTTGCTGGGTCAGCTAGTCTTTCATAAAGAAAAACTATATGGTTTGGTCTCTTGGCCTTCATAACATGACAAATCAGGCTTGGTATTCCATGTTGTCCAGTCACTTGTACACTTTCCTCTAATCAGCTTCCTTTGTTGTCATATTTCCTTTATGGAAGGAAAGAACTTTTATGTTGTGGCTAGAAATGATCACAAAATCAATAACTATTACTCCCCTAAAAGGATGTCAGATTTTGAATTTCCTTTGCCTAAATTTTGCCATTAATGCCTAATTATAAGTGATTGCCTGGGTACCTGTATATTACTCCGTTTTCTCTCAAATTAGGAGGAAGCAAGTCTATGAGAAAAAATGAGAAATTGAATTTTTGGACTACATTTTTGCAGAACACTATTTTTTTCTTCTTTCCATGGAAGCAGATAAAATAATTTTTAATTGAAAACATAATAAAAATAAAGTGAATATATTTTAAAGTTATTTGCATTTTTATGTCTTTCCTTTCCAGAATAATTAGTAGAAGCAAGGAAAATCTTCCAATAACTATAGAAAATGCTGCTGTATCATGTATGAGATAGTTATTTAAGTAACTAGAGCTAAACATGCAACTTTGGCAGAGGGAGAGGATGTTTTCCCCTTGTTTTCTGAAAAGAAAACATTTTACCAATGTAATAAGGTCTGAGAGGAAAAGAGCCTCAAGAAATTTCTATGGCATAAAATTTCTATGGTTGAACTATATAATTTGTATGGGAACATTTCTTTCACATTAAATTTCTTTTACATTAGCCTGCAACTAATTCATTTAGAAAAAATTATAGTGAGTTTCTTTTTTAATGTAAGATACAGTTCAAAATATTTAGTTTACTAGGTCAGCTTCTTCTCTGGAACTTAAAGGCTAAGTTTCTTGTGAAAACAGAGATGTTATGTGACCTATCCAAAGTTACTCAGTTAGCATTTGACTTACATATCACTTATACTAAAGTTTTACATGCTTCAAGACTACCTTTCACTTTGGCATCAATATAAATTATATTGAAATTTTTTCATGAAATTTTCCAGTGAAACCTCCATTAATCATATATAGCTAATGAATTTTTAAAAATAAGTTTGAAAACTTGAGATTATCTGAAATTTTTGGTCAGAATTTCCCAAGGAACTAAGATGTAAAACATTGGGACAAGGAATTCAATTTTCTGCTTAATTTAGTACAAAAAAAAAAAAGCAATAATAATCAAAATGGGAAAAGAACAGTAGAGTGGTAAAATTTGATCAAAGGAATAAATATATTCCTTGAAAAAATTAATATTAATTAGCTACATATATTGTGCAACAGAAATTTATACTTAGCACTCTATATTACTTCATAATAAACTTTTGGACTAGATTAGTATTATGCTAATATATTTAAAAACAAAGCAACCAAAAAAAAAAAATCTCCATCTGAAAGATCTCAAGAAACAGCGATTTGCTTTTAGTCATACTCTATAAGTAGTAGGGTTTGGGCTAAATTCAGGACATATGACCCAAAGTCCAACAATTTTATTGCATGTATTCATATAATTCCTCTCAAATTTCTCTAAAATACCTATTTTATTACTAAATGAGAAAGAGCCACTTTTTGAATATCCTAATAAGGAACATAAATCAATACAAATGATCAAAAATCATTTAAATGTTCCCCTGACATAATTAAAACTGTCCCCCCCCCAAAAAAAAAAGTTGGTCTAAGACTGAAACTACATGCAAATTTTTTGCAGATATTTTATCTAAGTTTCTGAGACTTCTAGAACATGTCTCTTACTGTATACATAATAGAAACTGGTAAATAAATGTGCTAAAAGTCTCACCTAAGTTTGAAATCACTTCTATTATTAGTTCTTTAGAAATTCAAGACTATACCTTTTATCAACCATGTCAAACTAGTGGGAAAATAGTGTGGAGAAATCTCTCTCTCTCTCTCTCTCTCTCTCTCTCTCTCTCTCTCTTCTTCTTCTTCTTCTTCTTCTTCTTATTCTCATTCTCACTCTCACTCTCATTCTCCTTCTCTTTCTGTTGTATCTGTATTTTCTGTGGCTACATTCTGACTTTAAATAGTTTGCCTATATATAATATGGATTTTGCATTACACAAAAGTTTTTAAAAAACTAAATATCCAATAAAATCCCTTAAATACCCAAGTTTCTGTTATCTGTGCTATAATAATTTAATATTTCTGAACCTTGGAGGAAGCAGGTATTATATTCAGAAAAATTTTATATGAAAATATAATTAACAAGATCTATCATTCTTTTATGAGACTGTTCCTCATTTCCTGATAGAACTTGCTTTGATTACTTTGCATAATGCCAACAGAAGCATGCAACCTAAATAAAGAATGTAAATAAAAGCTATGAAGAATTTTTCTGATATCAGAATTATTTGAAAAGGATGTGGAGGTTTTATTTGGACTAATATTCCATGTGAAAATCAAGACACTTATTAGGTAGGCAATACAAAGAAAACCTCAAAGTTATGTTTCCTAAAGGGGAGGGGGTGCATAATCCAGGGAGAAGAGTATTGGCCCTAGAATGAGAGGAATACATTCAACTTCTGCTGCTTCTATTTATTAAGTATGTCCTACAACAAGTTACTTTTAAAAATCTGGGCCTCACTTTCTCATCTCTTAAATTGGGGTGAGAGGTATGTGAGCATGTAAGGACCATGGTCCTTACTAGATCTAAATTTGTAAGCTTTGACTTTGATTTGATTTTTGTTTGGTTGGGAGTGAGGGAGTGGGGAGAAGGATTAGTAAATATATGCAAAGTGTTTTCCTCTTTAATGGCTAAAAAACAAATCCAAGCTTTATCCTTGTAGACTTACAGGGAATAAGAAAGATTGCACCATTCCAAAGGCTCAATTTTTCAGCTCATATGAAGTGTTGACTACATTTAGCTTTCTGATTCAAAGTTTTAGTGTTTTGGTATCTCTACAATAGAGTAATCAACTGAGTAATTAGGTATGTGACATACTCCCAAGAAAGCTCTTTGATATTACTCAAAGCTCTTTGTTTTGCCATGAATAACACTTTGGAAATCTTGACAAGTTTGTGTGATTGCACAGTTTTCTATTTCAGTTAAATCAATGGTATGTCCATTGTATAGAATTTCAAGATGGAATGGCAAAGGCTTACAGTTTAATAGACTGATCATGCTATTAAAAGTTCAAAGTTCAAGTGTAATAGATCAATCACCACAAATTATAAAGAATGGGAAAGAAACTCTCCCAGACCTCAAGGCAAGATGAAGTTTGTTGGGAGGGAAAAAATAATGAAAAATTCTCATCATTTTAATCTCCTTATGCTCAGAGAAGCAGACATTAAGACATGAAGCATCCAGTCATAGAATACAACTGCAAAAGAGATCTTTATTTTAAAAGAAAAATAGAGAGCCACAAGTAATGCCCTTTGGTTACTCACATTTATTTAGAGAAGGAAAACAACAACATAACTTAAAATAAAGCAAGAGCCTTGATCTAGACCTGGATCTGAAAGGTCAGCAATAAAAGCATTCCCTCTGTGGAGGTTATGGAAAAGATCGATGACAGATGAGTTCCTTTATCTCTCCCAAAGACTAGAAGGTAGCATGCAGAAATTTCACATATTGGCTTTCTTTCAAAGAATGTAACCATGAAATGCAACAAAACTGTGTTCCAAGAATGTTAAAATTGCCTGAAACAACCAAATCTTGGATATTCTGACAGAACAATCCTCCCCAAGCTCATTCCCACTGTGCCAAGATATTGAAGATCAGCATGTGTGTAAAGGGTTTTCATACCATATGTGCTTTCATGCCTAGATACAAAGAGAATGATGACTTCAAATTAAATAAAACTCAAGAAAGGGGAAACAGTTCTAAAAACTACCAGATATTATAATAATTTATGTGTGCTATACATAAGATTTAATATTTTTTCTTTATCTACAATTCCCTTTTATGAGAATCCTTATTATAATTAATTTGTATTGACAATAGATTTTCTCAGCTAGATTTAATCAACTATGAGTGGAAATATCCTCTCAAAGATCTCTGGTCCAAAGTTTAGCTCTAAGGATCATCATCCTCAATTCTATGTGTAATATCCCCTATGAGATATACTCTTCAAATTTAATCTTTCCCTACATTTACCTTAATTCCTCTTGCTTCTGGTATCTGCAAAAGATGTTACTTCCTTTTAATATTCTATCTCCCCAAGAAATGTTATTTCTTCATCATCAAAAGAATATCTTAAGGACCTCCCTGAATTTGCTTCATGTTCATCACTTATTAAAAAAAATGTAAAATTATTACAGTCTTTTTGATCTTTCATATCTTGTCATCTAAAACAATTCTAATTCAATATGAAATTTGCTTTTAGGGAGAAATTAGTATTAATGAATTTTAAAAATACCTATAGTGATAAACAGTTTATCTTTCAATTCATGAACCAGAATATGTATTTCTGCATATAGAAAATTACCATGGTGATTTTTATTTTAAAAATCTATACCTAAGTAATTATAATATCTAGCACTTAAATTACACCTACTATGTTACTTTATGTACTTTACAAATATTTTTTAAAATTTTTGTCCTCATAAAAATCCTGCAAAATAAGTTTTATTATTTTCCTCATTTTAGCATTGAGGAAACTGAAGGAAATAAAGGTTATTTACCCCATGTTATTATGTCTTCCTGACTCTAAGCCAAGAACTCTTTTCACTGTACATCACCTGATGGCCTTAAGTCAGTAAAGTGCCTTTTGAGTCATCTAAGGATAAGAGATGGGGAATTCCCTGCAATTGTGGGGACCATAGCTATGAATAGGTGTGTGCTTTTAGCAATCCCTTAATGCCCTATAAGGCTAATTGCTAGAACTTCTAGTACCAGAGGTTCACAACCATGCTGATTACTCTTCCTTCCTACTTACAGAATCCTTTTCTTGCTAAGTTTCTCTCTCAGTTCTTTTGCAATCTAGTGGTGATAAATATGCTCATTTACAGAATACCAAATACTTTCTCACTAAATGGCTCTCCTCCATCTCAATTTGAACTAGGTAAGATCCCTTTTCCCTCCTGACTAGTTTCCTCTTTCTCCATCTTATACTAGAAATATGTTCAAACAAAAATCATAGTTAATGGTCACATACTTTTGTAGCATTATCAAATAAGCAGGGATTGAGGCATCAAAAGCTATGACATGACTTGTTCATGGAGAGTTAGGTTTGTTCTCTTCTCTTTTTCTACCCTGATCCTAACCAGTTGGAGAGGAAAAGTACTTTCTCAGAAAAGTAGGGGAGTAGGAGAAAAATTATGTATAGACTAGACTTGGCTCTTATCAATTAGTTCTTTGTTCTGTTGGCCATTGCCAGTTTTTTTGGAGTTGCATATTTGTGTATATGTGTGTATGTGTTCATTATGATCTGATCAGCATATGACTTCTGTCTGGTTTCATTTCTACTATTCCATGTGCTTTGGTCTCCTTCTCCTTCCTCACTATTGACCAGAAAGTATTAATGGACTGGGAGTCTCATCTTTCTAACTCTAGTCCTGTTCATGGAATGACACATATCAGTGTGTTTATCAGCAGCCAGGGATAGACTGAATACAGAATCACTTTTTTACAAAGAATCTACACTATAGATAAATGATACTTTTTGAATACCCCACAAAGAAGAGAAAAAGATTTCCAGAAATAGGACTTGCCAAACAGCCCCCCCCCCTTAATTCTTTGTTCTTTATGCTTGACACTACTTCCCACTTACTCTCTATATGCAATTCTAAGAGAATGTATCACAGATCTTAGAGAAGATATTTTGTATTTCTTATAATACCTTGTCTAGTAAACTTTTTTCCTAAACACAAACTGAATCTGATTAAATTAAAATAACTCGTAATCATCAAGGAAGGATCCTGCTGAAAGTTCAGTTATAATGTAGCTTCAGAATGACCTCATCTTCTCAGGGCTGTTTCTGGAGCTCTAAGTCTAGGTAGTAGCCACACCCTGGAGACTTGACTGGACAGCGTGGATAGAATAGAACATCTCTTATATCATAATAGTTCTGTCTTAAATTCCTTCTCAGATGTTTCTCCACAATGTAGACATGACCATAGATTTAATGACAGTGAAACCCTCAATCAGAGCCTATCATGACTTGAGGATGGCCAAGAAACAAGCATTTTAAGACTGAAATAATTCAGTCCTAGAACACTTATCCATAAAAGTTTGATTACATGATAGTGACATTGTTCAGGCATAAAGCCAGGTCACAGAAAGGGGCATTAATCTGGGTTGGTGAATAATGGTATGACAATGAATCTTTGAAGTATTAAAGTGTATATTCCAGTAGCTAGGATATTTAGTTTATCAAAACCTCCCAGTTCCTGGCTAAGTACAAGTAATAGTTTGTTCTCTTTTTTGTAAGATAGCAACAGATGTATATATCTCTATTGGAATGGATACAAATGTTGACATAAATGGATAAAATTAAATTAAATTTCAGAAAAGTTCAGCAAAAAAACTCATTTTAAATAATGAGTCATGGACTCTATATCTATAGTAGGATATGACAGATTTTTTTTCCAAGCCCTTTCTCAATATAAGGTCTCTTTCCATAGTCTATCTGGTAAACAGATAATTATCTTCTAGAGGCTCTATGAGATTTCTGGAGCAATTAGCTTTCATGACATAGATTATGAAATAGCCTTTTCATCATAAATTGAAACTGATCTTAGTTATTAAGAAACAAGCCTGATTGACTAACAGGGAGTTTGTGAGGTTTCTTCACTGAGGAAGCAAAAGGATAGAACATGTCCACTGGGTTGAAACAAAGGGCAATACTTCATATTTCGTGGGTCTTGCCATTGGTCCTTTGCCTAAGCTAACTTAATGGTCTTGACTTTCCAAATTAGAGTGAGAGCTTCTTAATAGCAGAATTGTCTTCTTTTTTTCTATCTATATGCTCAGAGCTTAGGACAAAATTTTACAAACACTCGATGAAATATTTTTCATTTATTCATTAATTTGTTAGCTCACTCATAGAGAGTTCTCAGACTATTCACTTATTATGGAAGAACTGTATTGACTCCTTGTGACTTTATTTGTTTAAAATGCATAATTAATTCTCAATTTTATATTTTCTGATGCAGCAATAAAACAACAAATAGAAAAAAAAATGTCAACTTTCTCTGCCAAAACTAGATTCTTCATTTGTACTTTTCTTGTAAAACACTGGTTACATTTATATTAATAGCAATTATTATTACCTGAAATAATGAACAGATAAAAGCAGAACTATTTAGCCTGATACATATATTAGGTCTATCAATGTGAATACCATCTTTTACATCTGTATCTCAATTCTAAATCACCTTGTCATTTGCCCTCTGAAACATTCATTATATCATAAAAATATAACCCTAATAGATTTTTTATAATAATTTTATATGTATTTTGTTTTTTTAATTTTAAAGTTTTTTTTTATTTTTAAAACATATACATAATTTTCAACATTCATCCTTGCAAAACCTTGTGTTCTGAATTTTTTCACCCTTCCTTCCCCCCATCTCTCCCCTTGACAGCAAATAAACCAATATATGTTAAACATGTGCAATTTTTCTATACATATTTCCAGAATTATCATGTGGCACAAAAAAAATCAGATCAAAAATGAAAAAAAGAAACAAAATGCAAGCAAACAACAGCAAAAAACATAAAAATAACATGTTGTGATCCACACTCAGCCCCACAGTCTTCTCTCTGGGTACAGATGGCTTTCCTCATCACAAGATTATTGGAAGTGACCTGAATCATTTCACTGTTGAAAAGAGTCAGGTGCATCAGAATTGTTCATCATATAATCTCTTGATTATACTTACTTTACTCAGCATCATTTCATGTAAATCTCTCCAGGCCTTCTATAATCATTCAGCTATTCGTTTCATATAAAACATTAATATTCCAAAACATTTATATACAATAACTTATAAATCCATTCTTTAACTGATGTCATTTTCCAGTTCCTTGTCACTACAAAAATGGCTGCTACAAACATTTTAGCACATGTGTGTCCTTTTTCACTTTTTAATGATCTCTTTGGGATATAGACCCAGTAGCGACACTGCTGGATCAAAGAATATGGTGGCCATTTGGATATAGTATGATCTTGCTCTCCAGAATGGTTTGATCAATTCACAACTCCACCAAAAGTGATGTATTTTGTATTTAGTTTTATTTGTATGTTTTCCACCCAAAAAAAGCAGCATTTTTGGAAGTAGGGACTCTTTAGTTTTTTTTTTCCTATTTGCAAATTGATTGACACATTAAACACTCATTAAATTCCTGAATCAAATTGATAGATTAGTAAACAAATGAGTCAAGTTATCATAAGTTTCAGAAAAAATTTTTGAAAGAGAAACTTTTTAAGATTATTAACTTCTGAAAATTAGAAAGTATTGTATATTTTACTTTCAACATTTTAATTATTATTTCCACAAACTTATATTATTGTTGTTGTTGTTTAACTCCCACTTTGGTTATGTTTTTTCACCAGGCCTAGAATAGCCTATTAATATCCTAACTAACAATTTAAAATATTCCCATCCCTCAATGAACAAGCTTTTCTGGAATTTTAGTCTTCTATTATTGTAAAATGCTAAATTTTTTATAGAATGCATTTGGTGCTGTCTTTCATAATTCCTATATATCTAGCTTTATGTAGTGTCATTTATCTCACCAACAAATTTCTAAGTTAATGGGATGAGAAATTCTGTCTTATGCCTTTATATTTTCCATGGCAGGCTGCACTAAGACTAGAACACTGGCCTTGGAAATGGAAATACTTGAGTTCAAAACTTGTGTTAGACCCAGGTAGCAGTGTGACACTGGTCAAGTCTTTTATTGTCTCTCAAATACAGTGTTAGTTTTTCATTTATAATATAAAATAGTTGTACTCAATGGCCCCTAATCTTCCTTCCATCTCCAAATCTCTGATCCTATGATACAAAAAACAATTGCGCTGGGGACATTTACATGTTTGCAATAAATATTTTAAATGAATGAAAAAATAAATAGGAATTTGTTAAATATTGAAGTATATAAGAAAATAATCATTTTTGGGACAGATCACAAGAGGCAAAAAGATTTATAATAAAAATGAAATTATTAACTAAAGATATAACCAAATTCACTATCATGTGTTAAGCTGAGGGAAAGTTTGGAAACCAACTGAGGAGATCAAGGGTCATAAAGAAAAAAGGTATTGAAAAAGAGAATAAATGTCTAGATGTGTCAGGAATAAGAAGCTATAAAGCCTTATAAAGAAGACAGCACATTAAAAGCAATGGACAAAAAAGATGGATCTCGCTAATGGAGTAGCTAGTGAATAAGAGGAGGTTACAATCCCAGAGGCAAGAGACAACAAGGACCTCGCCTGAGCTGATGATCATAGTGAAAGGATTGCTTTCAGCTGGAACTGTGAAGTTTCAAGAGATAAGAATTATCATGGAGTAAAAGAAAAGTGATAAATTGAAAATGAATGATCCTTTTTTTCTTGGGATACTGGTAAGAGGTAGCCTTTCCTACTACTATAATAGAAAGCATATAGGAAGGTGCTGATCTATTCATACTGGATTTAATTTGATTTAGTGATTTAGAAATCCATTTGAAATGTGTTTTGTGTATAGTCTGAATTGATGAAGAAAGTATATAGTCAAACATCTCTAATTTAGAACTTGGGATAATTCAAAATGGGTCTGGACTGAAGTTTATTTTTTCAGCTCTATGAAGAAAAGGCTTGCCACACAAATTAATAATGCAAGCAGATTACAGAAAGAATGCTTAAACTACTTAAGAAAAGAAGCTGTTTCCAAATACTGTCAAGAAGTACTCACAAGTTACCATTTAACTTGCATATTTTACTCTCTAGTATTTCCTCCAAATACACTTTTTTTGAGAAAAAAATAAAGAAATAAGTATTCCTGTGAGTTTCTCCGAGAACACTCATTTTCCTTCTTTGAAGTTGCATCTATGCTTGTCAGTAGAAGCTCCTCAGGGGCTAAAAATGCTATGTTTTCACTATATTTCTCTTCTCCCATTAGGGAAAACATTTCACATGAAATGAAATTTGCTTTGTCCTCATGAGGGTGAAAGAGAGAGGTCAAGTGGTTCAAGAAACAAACATTCCCTTTGCTGCTGGAGTGGGAAGGTGAATCAGCATTTCTTCTAGACACACTGATGCCTTATTTTCTCTCTTTTTTCCCTATCTTCAGTTTGCTTCCTCTTCTGAACTCAGCTAGAACATAATATAAGAAGAACAAGACACCATATCAGCCTGATGCTTGTTTTTTTCCCTTTTTGGACCAAATTGCCTAAGTTCCTACATGAAAGTTCAAATTAATTTGT
Organism: Antechinus flavipes; assembly: GCF_016432865.1. Classification (NCBI taxonomy): domain Eukaryota; kingdom Metazoa; phylum Chordata; class Mammalia; order Dasyuromorphia; family Dasyuridae; genus Antechinus; species Antechinus flavipes. The sequence goes on from NC_067400.1 coordinate 159,615,971, forward strand.
GAGCAGTGACTATAGTTAATCTAAACTAAGATCTACCACATTCACTGTAAATAGGAATGTGTTTGTATTATATACATCTATGCTAGATAGCACAGTGGATAGGGCACTGGACCTGGAGTCAAAAAGGTCTGAATTCAAATATGGCTCTATGTTACCCTGAGCAATTCACTTAACCCTGTTTGCCTCATTTTTCTTGTATGTAAAATAAACTGGAGAAAAAATGGCAAATAACTCCAGTAATTTTGCCAGAAATACCCCAAAAGGAGTCATGAAGAGTTTGACATGACTAAAACTACTGAACACCAACACTATTTATTTGATACAGAATTCTTTTCTACCATGGAATATGGGCTTGTGATCAGTAAGCATTCACCATACTGAATCCAAATGCATTTAACCCATGTCCTGCTATGTAGTAATCTCTTATTTTCTCCTCTTTTCCTTTCCCTCTTCCTCTCCCTCTTGCTTTCTAACTCTAACTTTGAAAACAGTAATTTGGTCAATACTAATATTTTGGGAAAAGATGTATCAATTAATTAAACTGGGATTCTAACAATCATCACTATGATCTCTCCCTCACCATTAGTCCTTTTTATTGTCTTCCTTTATTAAATCTAAACTTCTTGAAGGTAGTGATTGGCTTTTTTATAGGTTGTTTTTTTTTTTTTTTTATCCCCTGTCCAGTGCCTCACATAGAATTTATTTTTCATTTTTTCCCCTTTATTTAATCCTTAAGTCTGAAAGTAGAAATGACAGGAAATTTTTTTAAATATAACTGTTTCTCTATGTGCATTCTCACAAACTTTTTGCTTATAATATTCTTTCTAATGTTGAGAACACACTGGCAAAATATAATTATGCTAACTTTATTTTTAAAAAAAAGTAGTAAATACACATGTGGACTTCTATTGTAATTCTTTACTTGAAACATGAAGAATGAAAGAAAGGAAGAAATAATAGGCAAAAATAAACCACTTATGCATTTTCTTCTTGTGATGTTTTATGATAAATGCTGAAACCAAGGGAATTGCTAAAGAAGATATAAAATGTTTAAGAATACAGTTCTAATTAACTTTACCAATAATTTCCATGCAACCATGAGTGAATCATGATACTTGTCAATAGGAATAAGAATTTCAAAGTTTAAAAAGGTTGCCAAAGAATGACAATGAACAAATATCTAGATGCTAATCTAATTTCCTCTTCAGCCACTTGTAGAAGAAAAAACATGAGGGTGTGGAAAGGCTAAAATAAGCAAGTGAATATGATACAAATCATCTGTGCATTTAAATTAGGACCTTTTATTTAGTAAGTGTTCTTTACTAAATACCTATTTGTCAGACTGAGTCACTCATATTTCACAATTATTTATTATACATGTACCAATAAAATCATGGGTCAAAAGGAAAAAAAAAACACTCCAAGGTGAGTAATATATGCTACTGCATATGCATGAGAGTAATACAATTCTTTTTATTTTCAAATAATAAAATGCTTATTCAAAAAGAAATTAAATTAAATTGAAAAAAAATCTTCACTCTGGTTGAACTGAATTATGAATTTTTTATGGGTTTAGTCAAGAAGATTTCCATATATTTTGCATGTAAATATAACAGTTGAAGTCATGCAAAGAAATGACACTAAAATTCTGCTGTTTAGAAAGAAGAAAAGGGCACAGTGAAAGTACAGTGTTATCCAACTAAAAAGTTTTTAAGATGTGGAGTGGGGAATCAGTATTACTCAGACTTCAAAGTCAAGCACCCAATATTAGATCCAATATTAGATCACTTATTGAAGATCCAAGTCCTTGAATTCCTCTGAAGTCCTTGAAGACAACAGTACTGATATACCCAAGGTCTCATTTAGTTCAGATAATGAATTTCCTTAAATATGCACATTCAAATATGCAATGTACATTTCTATTGGCCTAGGACAAATTACCATATATTATTAATTTTAACTTCAAATTATGTGATTTTAGTATGTGACTATTTCATGAGATTCATTATTTGTTTTAATTGAAAACTAATTGTACTCAGAAAAAAAGAATTACAATTACAAACTCTTAGAGAGTAAAGATTAGGATCAAAAAAGGACCTAGAAGTATACAACCCTGACCATTTGACAAAGTCCCAATTTGGGAAGTAACTTATCAAGAATTAAACAATACAAATAAACCAAAAAAAGAAAACTATAATAAAGAGCTTCAATTACCCAGAGGTGCCCAAGAAACCCAGAAGAATAAATAACTCCATAAAATATCAAAACACATTTTCAAAGAATAATATAGTTCTCAGTGTTCAAGTAGATGCATTTTTTTCCCCTGAGACAAATGGGATTAAGTGACTTGCCCAAAGTCACATAGCTAGGAAGTATTATATGTCTAAGGTCCAATTTGAACTCAAGGCCTCCTGACTTCCGAACTAGTGCTTTATCCACTGAGCCATCTAGCTGTGCTAGTAGAGGTGGTTATAAAGGTCCCTGAAAGGAATAAAACAAAGGTATAAAAACATTATTGTAAATGCAATAACATCTCATGAGGAAATAACTGGAAAATAAATTGAGAGCTCTAGAAGGCTAGGAATAAGCATTAATAGCTTAATACAAAAATTTCCCCAAGTTAACAAATAATCTGAAAATTAATAGGCCTAAGAAATAAATATTATAAGAAGATTTTATTCAAAAATTTAAAATAAAAGAAAATATAGGATATCTCTTTTTAAAAACAATGGACCCAGAAAATTGTTGGTGGTAGTAGTGGGGGTGACAGTGATGGTATTTGAAGTGGTAATAAAATTGAGAATCACTGAACTATCAAAAAGTTATGGCCAAACAAAAGTACTTGGATACCACATTTCAGGAAATCATGAACAAAACCTTCCTAGACCTATTAAAGGTAGAGTCCAAATTTAAAATAAAATCCTGCAATCATTTTCTGAAAGTAATTTGAGAATGAAAAAATCTCAAAATCTAAAAGCCAAACTCCAGAGCTTCTCAGGTAACAGGGACCCAGAGAAAAAGAATTCAAATAATTTGGAACCAGATCTAGTAGTTTATATTAAGTTTAATAACTGCTACTACAAAAAAAGGCAGAATTTGGAAAAGAATATTCTAAAAGGCAAAAGATATAAGTGTACAACCAAAATTGATCTTTCATCAAGAAGGGAAATTCCAAGCATCACTAATGAAAAAGTTGAAAGCAAATACTAATATAAAATATAAACATCAAAAGAAATACTAAAAAATATAATTATGAATGAGCAGTTAGAAGGGATAATAAAGGGACAAAGCATTTATGTTCTGATAGAGGGAGATGTTGTAAGTATCTATGCAAAATTCCATTGAGTTAAAACAGCAAGTAGATCCGGGATTGACTTTGTTATATTTTAATAATCTTTATAAAGGAAGGGGAAGATAGAAAAAAAAAAATAAAAGAAATGTATTAGGAAGAAGGAAGAAGGTTAAGAGAACCTTTGTTCACATAATTGAGTTGCCAAAAAAAAAAAAAAAGGAAATTCTCTAGGTTATTGTTAAAGCTCACTTGTATCAAAACTAGCCAAAGGATGGTAGAATACAAAAACAATGAGTTTGGTATAACAGTATATTTAACTCAATCAGGAAAACAACAAGAAGAGAAAATATAAAGTTATATGAATGAGTACATGATTAAAGAGGAATTAGTCACAATTAAAACAAACATACAATAGAGAGAATGAATCTCAAGAGATATTTTAAAAGAAAAGCAAGTAATGGTAAGAATCTGGGATTAGGGTCTGAGTGAAAGGAAGGAGGGAGAGTTAAGGGAACAGAAGTAGGTTATATCAGCCATATACTTGTATGTACATCCCTTCTCATTGTCCTCTTCATTGTAATGAAGTACATATTTGGGGCAGGGAAGGGGGAAAAGAAAGTATGAGATAAAATAATGAAGGAAAACAAACAATTAAGGACAATGGCTATAAAATTGAATGGCATAAACTGACCCATAAAATAGAAGATAGCAAAATTGATTAGAATACATCATTCAGTAGGATATTGTTTACAAAAAAAAAAAAAAAGAAGAAGAAGAAGAAGAAGCATAAAAGATTTAGAGTTAAAAATAAAGAACTGGAGGAAATTGTTCATTCTTTAGCTCAATTGAAGCAAATGAATAGGAATCAAAATTTTAGACAAGATATAAACCAAAATTCAGGTAATTAAATTCTAATTTCTAAGATATATAAAGATATAGTTCATGTTTATAAGAATAAGATATACCTCCCAAAGAATAAAAGGTGAGATAATGAATGAATTTTCTTAGGAAGAAATCCAAGTTGTCAATAGGTATATACAATATTGCAAATCATTAATAATGAGATAAATAAAAAGAAAGCAGCTCTGGGGTTTTATTTCACATCCAAAGTATTGAAAAACTCAACAATATGAAAATATTTCAGAAACTCCAGGAAAAATGACATGTTCTGGTAAAGATATGTACTGGTATATTCTACTAAGCAAATGGAACTGTGCCTTTGCATAACTTTTGCTAAACTTTGCATAACATTTGATCCACATATACTAGGACTATCCCCCAGAGGAGATCAAAGAAAGAAAAGGCATCATATATACAATAATATTTATACCAGCTCTTTTTGCCCTAGTTAAAAACAAAAACAAAAACGAAAATGAAAACAAAAAAAAAACAATGTTACTAGCTAGAGACATGTCCATTATTTGGGAAATAGCTTAGCAAATTATGATATGCACATAAAGGAAATACTAGTGTGCTGTTAACAAAATAATGAAAGGGATCATTTCAGTGATATGAAAGACTCATAAATTAATGCAGAATAAAGTGAGAGAGCAAGTAGAATAATGTACTAGCCCATGAGCTCCTTGAAAATAGGGATTGTCTTCGTTATTTTGGTTTGGGGAGGTTTTTCTGTCTTTTTTTTTAACTTTCATTGTATTCCCAGAAGTTAACATAGTGCTTGGCATACTGTAGGAACATAACAAATGCATATTAACTAGTTGAAATATTATTTTAAGAAATGCTGAAAGACTTCATTAAAAAATGAAAGAAATGGCTTCAGAGAAATCTGGTGAGGTTGGTATAAAATGATGTTCAGTGATGTAAGTAGAAATAGAAGAACAGTTTAAAAACTAACAACAACATTATAAAAAATGATTTTCAGGGACTAAAGAACTCTTAATAATAGATTGATCAACTAAGTTTCTAGAGTACTAAAATGAATCATGCTACATACTTCCTGACAAAAAGATGGTGGTCTCAAAATGAAGAATGAGATATGTAGTTTTAAACATAGCCAACACAAGAATTTGTTTGTTTATTTTGTAATTGTTATAAGATTTTTATTTTTCCCTTGGGTAGGAAACAGAAAGAGATACAAAAGAAATAATTTTAAAATTATTTTTAAATTAATTTTTAATACTTTTAGGAAAAATGAGGCACTGGAAGAATCTTTGTAGGATTAGCTATACAGTTAGTAAGTTGGGGAAACAATTTTTTAAAAATAAGAATAAAAACTTGAGATAGAAATAGTATTGGTACAAATAGCAGAACATTTAAAAAGGAGTAATTGTATCAGTAAAAATGCCACCATCAGTCAAACTATTGGGTACCAAAGAAAGTTATCTTTTATTTTATTTTTACCTGCCAGAAGAAAAATAGGGTGGGACATAAGGGAGTGTTGTTTTTTATTATTGTGGTGATGGTGGTTGTAGGTAGGTTTTTAGTCATTCAACTTGTTGAGAACCTAATATGGCTTTATTTTATATCATATTTTACTTGACCAGAAATGGAAAATCAAGGTAATGAGGGAAAATGAAAAGACCTGCATCAATTTTGGATACCTGAAGTGTGATGGCAATATATAACACTATAAAAGTACAAAGTCTGGAGTTAAAACAATATTGGTTCAAGTCCTACCTTTTTTTACTTTTAATATGACCTTGGGAAAGTGACAACCACTATGGGCCTCAGTTTCCTGAATTTTTAAATGAGGGATTGAACTAGAATCTATTCAGGTCTTTTTCAACTCAAAATATGGGTCTTAAAGGTCAAATAGTAGCAACAATTAGCTATCTTAGACAATTAATCTAGGTTATTGAAATATTTATTTCTTGTATTCAAAGCATAAATCAGTGATATAACCTTACATAGACACATAATTTATATATTTATATAAATTTTATATGAATTTATATAAAAATTAGAAGAAATAATAACAGGTTGAAATAAGCAATGCATTTCTATTCACTATTCACTATATATTTAAAGAAAAAAGAGAAGAATCAATAGTCAAGGGAATAGCAATCAATATGAACAGACACAATCTGTTTTTAAAACTATGACTGATACAGATAAAGAAAACATCTTTTCATCACATTCTACTTTATTACAAAGAGTAAATATTCTTTTAACCTTGTCTGAGGTAGGCTTAAATAAAAGGAGGTTCTATTTCACACTATAGGACATAAAATAATGTCCCATGTTCCTTTGAGAAATGCAAGGTAGCAGAAAAATAAATTATTGGCTAATAAAGACATATATTACATGAAAATTTTCATTCTGACTTTTCTGCTAATGACAATTATGCCCTTCAATAACAATTTCTATGATACCATTGTCAGAGATAAACTATTATAATTGGCAAATCAAATTTAATATGAAATTTCTGGTATACATGCACTATGATTTTATATGACAGATTGCAAAAAAGAAATGAATAGAATGTTGATCACAGGGATCACAGGTCCTGAGTCCTAATCTCAGATTTATTACTTACCTTGGTCAATATACTTCATCTCTCTGGAATTTAGCCTCATCTTATGTAAAATGAAGGAGTTAGCCTAGATGAAGTGTAATGTTCCAGCTTTCAATGTGCAATTTGATGAGTCTATGTTCAATTATATGAACTTTTAAGAAACAAGGCTTTAAAAGTGATTCAACTTAATACTTAGTTATTATCTATGTGTATCTATTTTCCTATCTGTGTATTTATTTGTATAAACATGAGGCTTATATCTTGTGATATGTGACTAAGTTAATAAAAGAAGAATCTTCCAGAATTCAGGGTAAAAACCTTATATGTTCAAAGATTTTGTGGACTCAGCTGAAAGATAATAGTAAATGATTTAGTACTGTATGGTAGAAGCTAGCTCTTGCTGTGATGGAATTTCAATAGTAATAAAATTTATTTATTTATTTATTAAATAAGTCATTAATTAGCAACCCCTGGCAACTTCAAATGAAAGCATATACAGATCATTTTAGGAAGTGTTCTTAAAGGCATTAATTAAACTGTAGGGGAGAAATTTTCAAAAAATGCAAATGGATAAAAAAAAATTCCACTGTACTTATTTGGCCACCTGCCTTCTTGTTTTACCGCTCATTTTCACAGGCCTGACATATAACAGTGCATATTTTAACATAAAATAGCACGTCTGTAACTCTGACATGCTGTATATTTATTCTTGTGTGAAGTTAAAAAAATCTTCTTTTTTTTGTTGAGATGATTATATCTATTTTTTTCTGAACCCAGTGTTTCTTTTTAAGTGTAAGGTTTATTTTCACACTTCTGATTGCCAGAGGAACAGGAAAGAGAGGGCCGCACATCAGACATTCAAATCCAGACATTATGCAATCATGATGACAAGGATTAATAAAGATTAATTTAGCTCCCACTTAAAAAGCCCTAGCATTTCAGCAGTACTATTGCTGGGCTTACAAGGAGGAGGAGAAGAATAATTATCATTTGCTTTTGAAATATGCTTTTTTGTTGTGTAGCACAGAGCTCTCCATGTTTGGCAGCTGTTTTTTGCCAAACTGTTCTCTAGATGCTCATCTCCAATTTGCTACATCTTGGAAGTGGAATGTATACATCCTAGATTTACATCTATACATGGAAATTGCCCCATTTTTGCCCACTTTTTGTTTTCTGGTTAGCTAATGTTTTTCTACCCCAAACCAAGAATAAATGCTCTCTATTTCAAAAAAAAAAAAAAAATCAAAGCCAAAACAAAAACCTTTCCTTTGACCCTATTACCTCATCCTATTTCCATTTACTTTCCTATGTAACCTTTAGGGGAAAAAAGTAATTTATTATTGTTATATCTATACAGCTGTCTTTGTTCACATTCCCTAGTTCCTCCCTTTTCTTCTTTATTCTATGTATATTATCAAGGCTTTGGACTTATCTCATTTCTTCTCTCACTAGATTAGATTTTCTCCATGCTTTAGCAATCTCATTCTCTTGCATGGCTTCAATGATGACTGCCATTTTCGAGTAATCATTCATTTATCTCTAACTCTAACCTTTTAAAGCCATTTCTATATCTTGACAATATGGCTAGCTCTATCCGGAAGTCCTGCTGATTGCCTAAACTTAAAAATCTGCATCAGAATCTGCCATTTTCCTTCCAAAACTTGCCTTTATTCTTATTTTCCAAGGCAGCTACAGTCAAAAACTTTGAGTTATCTTTGCCTCTTTCTTCTCTATCACCTCTTCTCTGCTATTCGATATGTATTAATTTATTAAATCCCATTAATTTTACCCACCATCTATGACTCCTCAGTTTCTCTCACTCCAACTACTAATATTATACAAATCCTTATTACCTCTCACTTACAATCTCTTTAGTTGCTCTCCTTTTCTACACACCCCATTTCTGATTCAACCTCCATGTTTCTGTCAATTTAATCTTAATATCAAATTTGGAGTACATTCCATGGTGAAACTCTCCTCAAAAAACGTTTAGTCTCTCCTCATTTCATAATTCCTTATCTTCCTTTTAGACTTTCAAAAATCTGATTTTCAAATCTTCTTTATTATTTTTATTGGTTTTGCTCCTTGTAATATACTTTTGACTCTAATAAAATTATATAAAAATATCATACTGCTCCAGGTGTTTGATTTATTATCTCAACAGACTTCAATTAGTTGCCTTCAAAACTGCTGCCTATTGACATTCTTCTCTTTGATTAAGAGATTTGCTTAATACCTCCAGGTAAAAATCATTCTTATTATGTTATAAATCTTATATCATTCTATTTGACTATTATTATAAATGTATTCATGTTCTAATTTTCATTGATATTTTTAGTTTTTATATTTTTCTCATTCTCATCAACCTAACACCACCTATTCACACAATACTAGATTACTTCAAGACCTATATAACTCTCCTCCTTAACTCCCCCCCATCATATTTTTAATTCTAGTACCTTATATCATACTTTGAACAGAATAGCTACAAGCTTCCTGAATTAAATTATCAAAATATGCATGACACCACTTGCCTCAAATTAATGATGTTAGTTGATATTTAGATTTCACCAATCTCCAGTTCTTTCATTCTTTTATATTCCAAATGCATGGAACAGTCCTTAAACTTTAGAGTTCCAAAGATTTGAAGTTTTATCTATAGGAGTGTAGGAATCTAGTAATTCAAGTCAATTATTAAAGGCAGTCCAACATCCTTGGGGTTTTGAGAATCAGAGTGATTATCCAAAGTGATTTTTTTTTTTGGTACCAGGCCATCAGAAGGCAATGGTGATGCTATCTTTGAATTTAATTTAGTGAAATAATGCTGTTTAGGAATGGAGATTTTTTTTTTAATGTAAAAAGAAATGGAGATGTTTTGAACCTAACCCTTTCTGTCACCTAAATACACACACACACACACACACACACACACACACACACACACATATACATATACACATTATTATGTGTATAAGGTTTGGGCAAATATTTGTATATTTCTTAGTGATATATTTTTCATAAAAATATTCTTTTACAAAAGCTAGTCTCCGTGTATGTGGGGTTTGAAGCAATGGCAACAAAATGAATACAATTAAGGCCTTTTAATCATTTCTGCAAACTATGAGGAAGAGATGTAAGAGGTTTAGAATTTATTGAATGTATATGTTATAGTGTCAATGATATACCCTTATCTCTGATTTTCCTAAGGAAATGATCTGATAATATCACCTTTCCTATTCAATAGATGACTTCATATTACCTCCATAATCATATATAGCTTTTTACACTTATTTCCTTCTTATTTTATATTCCCCTCCATATACTCTATGATCAAGTGACACTTGAATATTTGCTGCTTTTCATATGTTGCTTTCATTGGTTAATCCTTTTTCAGTTGTGTTTCACTTTTTGTAACTCCATTTAGAGTTTTTTTTTTTTTTTAAGCAAAGATACTGAAGTGGTTTGTCTTTTCCTTCTCCAACTCATTTTACAAATAAGAAAGCTGAAATAAAAATGGTTGTTACTTTCCCAGGGTCATTTATTTAGTGAGTACCATTAGCCAGATTTAAACTCAGGAAGTTGAGTCTTCTGCGTTTCAGGCCAGCAACTTATCCACTTTACCACCTAGTTGACCCTATTTCTCATCAATAACATTCCATTTCATAATTCAGTTCTTTTACACTGTCTTTTCCCATGTCCAGAATTCCCTCTCTTCACATTCTCACTTTCATTTTTTTAAGTCCTTCAAGAATTAGCTAAACTTAGGCTGATTTCAGAAAAGCTTGGAAAGACTTATATGAATTGATACTGAGTAAACTGTACAGAACTGAGAAAACATTATTCACAATAACAGCAAGAGTATGTGATGATCAAGTGTGATGAACTTGGCTCTTTTCCACAATGTGGTGTTTCAAGACAATTCCAATAAAGAACTTTGGAAACTCAATTTACATCCTTTTTGTTGCTGTGTTTCCTTGTTTTATTTTTTGATTTGTGTGTGTGTGTGTGTGTGTGTGTGTGTGTGAGATCTGATTTTTATTGTGCATACATGGAAATATGTTTAGAAGAATTGCAGAGGTTTAAGCTAACCAATTGGATGAATGCTTGTTGTCTATGAGAGAGGGGAAGGAAGAAGAAAGAGAGAAAATAATTTGAAATGCAAGGTTTTGCAAAGGTGAAAGTGAAAAATATCTTTGTATGTATTTGGAAAAATAAAATAATACTTAAAGAATTAGCTCAGATTACACCTTCAAGAAATCTTCCTGGCCTCTGAGATCATCTCTCATTTAAGTAGTACATAGCTTTTTAACTACATATGTGTTTTATGATGTTTTACTTGTTAGACTTGCATTCTTTGAATGTGGAAATCTATTTTTTGCTTATTTTTTCTACTTTGTACATATTTTACATCCACAGTGCTTACCACAGAGCCAGCACATAGGTGGCACTTTAAAATGTTTGTTGATTCATTAAGTGACTTAGCAAAGTCAGGATTTGAACCCTGTTTCTAAATCCATCACTTTATATTCCATCATTCTCATGGAATGTCATTCTTTAGAATGAGCTTGCCATAAGTGAAATAAGAAGACATGAAAAAGTGGACACATAGGTCCAAATATGTTTAAATATTCTTATTTTATTTCATTTCTTTTTATTTTATATTTTTATTAAAGCTTTTGATTTTCAAAAATATACATGGATAATTTTCAATATAATCCTTGCATAACCTTGTGTTTCAAACATTTCCCTCCCTTCTCCCCATCACCTCCCCTAGATGGCAAACAATTCAATATATGTTAAATATATGCAATTCTTCTATATATATTTTCACAATTATCTTGCTGCATAAGAAATAGCAGATCATCATCTTAAGATCATTGGAACTGGCTTGAATCATCTTATTGTTTAGAAGAGCCATGGACATCAGAATTGATCATTGTATAATCTTGTTTTTGCCATGTATAGTGATCACCTGATTCTGGTCACTTCACTTAGTATCAGTTCATGTAAGTCTCTGAAATCATTTCTTATACAAATACTGATCATTTCTTATACAACAAGAATATTGCTTAGCAAGCATATTTCATAATTTATTTGAGCATTTTCCAACTGATGGGCATCCATTCAGTTTCCAGTTTCTTGCCACTGCAAAAAGGGCTGTCACAAACATTTTTGCACATGTGGGTCCCTTCCCTCCTTTCTGTTTTTTTTTGGAATACAGGCTCAGTAGAGACACTGCTATATCAAAGAGTATGCACAGTTTGATGACCCTTTGGGCAGAATTCCAGATTACTGTCAAGAATGTTTGGATTGGTTCACATCACCAACAATATATTAGTGTCACAGTTTTCTCACATCCCCTCCAACATTCATCACTATCTTTTGCTTTCATCTTTGCCTGCTTTTAAGGAGTTCATAATTTAATGAGGAAGACAACACATACATAACTCTTTATGAACAAATATAAATAGAATATATTATAGTTAGTAAATAACAGAAAAGATGAAGAACAAGGAGCCCATTTAGTGTTCACTATATGTTGAATAATGAACCCATAAATCTGATCCATAAGTATATAGATTCCAGAGAGATAGAATATGTATATGATGAGACTATATAAACCTGAACAAGAGAGGGGGTGAGTGATTTGGATTAATTCTGGAAAATTATGCTGCACACTTCTTGGACTCAAGCCTTGCCCAAGAAAAAATGCCTCTTATTATAAAACAATAATTGTATTATTTTTTTCTGATGATGTTTCAGTGATGAAATCCCCTAATAAATGCAGAATTTAAGTTGAAAATATGCAAAGGTGGGCATATATAGATTGCAACACATTGTCAATAACAAAAAAAGGAGGCTAAATCATGTGAAAGATAACAGTAGAGATATATGATCAGAAAAGGAAAATGGAGTGGTAATGTGGAAAGAATAACTGATAGCCTTTCTGGAACAATATTAAAAGAAGTGGAAGAAGGTACCAAATATATTGAATAGAGTCCCATGAAGAATTTCTAGGATGGTATAGTTGAAATTTATCCAGGACAGAAGGGCAACAATGACAATCATTGAACGCATTAGTGATTTCTCAGAGATTTCAAACTACAAAAGGATCAAATAAAGAACAAAAATAATTAAGTCCTTGCTATATTAAATAATTTTCTTCAGCAATATTTTCAGATTAACATTTTTGTTTGTTTTTGTTTACTTGTTTTGTTTTTTATAGTCACAGATTGTTAAATGAAGTTGGCCATAAAGCCAAGTAAAACATATTTACTTTTTTCAAGTGAAACATATTTAAACTTTCTCTTGGATTTCATGTCACCGAGTCATGCTTTCAGAGAAAAGATTTTGTTAACTTGTTTAACTTAATGTTAACCGATTTGTTGTTTTCCAATCATTTTTCAATCATGTCCAATTTTTTGTGACTTCATTTGGGGTTTTCTTGGAAAAGATACTGAAATACTTTGCCATTTTCTTTTCCAGCCCACTTTTACAGATGGCAACTGAGGAAGAAATAAATTACTTTCCCAGGATAATACAGACAATAAGTGTCTGGGGCTGAATTTCAGCTCATGAAGATAAATCCTTTGGATTCCGGATCTGTTTCTCTATCTATTAAATCAAATTCTTAACCTATTAACTGATACTCCAAGCCTAAAAGTCATCATAATTATACAGGCTATAAGAAGTTTTTTTTTTGAATGGAGCATTTATATTGTCATTTTATAAACAGCTTGAAAAGATTGGATTCAGATTAATAGATATCTATCTATGAAATTAAATCACCATTAAGAATGGTGTAATTTATTTATTAGCCACTTTTAAAGATTGTCTCAGGATTGATAGCTAGCCTGAATTCTGAGAATTATTTTCTAATTTTCCAGGATTTGTGTGAAATTGCATGTATTCTCTGCCTTCCTAACTATTGTCTTGCTTATTAGGATGTATCATTCAGCGCAATAGTCATCAGCAAAAAAAACAAAACAAACAAACAAACAAAAAAAAAAAAACCCAAAAAAAAAAAACTTAATGTAGTTATCAATATCAGGAATTTCTTCTTCATATAACATGAAGTTATATGAAAAAAGCAAAATATCTTCTAATTTGAATGTTGTTATGAAAACTATATTAAATTTTCTCAGAGACATTTCAAGTTATTTTTTTAATATATGTTTAAGATTGTAGTTTCTGGAATAGTTCTTACTAATATTCCTATATTTGTAATTTATAAAGAAAATAGTTACAAGAATAATAATGAAAATTTGCTTTTCAAAGTATGTTTAAAAACCAATGCACTTTTCTCCCCAAACTGATCCTTTTTCCAGGTGAGAAAATCAAGTCTCAGAGAATGAAATAACTTGTCATTATCACCTACTAGCCACTAATTATTTGTTCCAGGATTACAGACTCATGTTTTTCTGGTGACAAATTCAAAGATCTTTCCATTACACTCTATTGCTTTCCTTAAACTCAAGTAGTCCCAATACATTTGTTGACTACTCCTATGGACAGATGCTCACTTCTCCATTAGCTTTATATGATGCTGTCATGATCCTTCTCCTGCTTAAGTGACTGCTCCTTATCTGTTTTCTTTATCATCTATTTCCTTCCCCTTTCTTGCTGTTGGTAAGGCCATCTGGTCCTTTCTTTCTTTACTTTATCCCTTAATCCTCTCCTATTGTCTCAATTATTGTCTCTACTCAGATGATTCCAAAATGTTTTTCTTCAGTCAAAATATCTCTCCTTAACCCCAAACTGCTCCACAAATTGGAATGTCTGTCTAAGTATACATTAATAGACCAGAACTATGGGCTGAACATCCCATCGTCAAGAAAACATCATCATCAACATTTAGATAGTGCTTTGAAGTTTGCAAGATACTTTGTATCCATTGGACATGTGAATCTCAAAAGACATATATGAGTTAGATACTATGATTGTGATTTTCTCCATTTTATAGATGAGAGCTGAGATGCAGAGAGGTTAAATAGCTTGCTCATAGTAATGCAAGTGTCAGATAGTATTTCGTTGCAAGTTTTTCTTATGCAACTTCATGCATAATTTCAGAAAACTTGGTGAATAAGCTAGTTATTTGTGGAACATGTTTGGTGAACATTGCTTTATAAAAATATGCACAAAGGAGTAAGAAAATGAGATGATGATGATAATGAACATGTTCATTAATTTTTCCTTGTTAGTATTTCTATTGTGAAACATAATTCTCTATTCCCTTAAATATAAAACTTTTTCTTAATTATAACTGATATTATGTGATAATGTACCATGAGTCTGAATTTATGTTGAAAAATACAAGGTGTATGAAATTCTTAAATATTTATTCTTGCTAATAGGCTCTAATACTATAATGAACTGAGGAGAATTTATTTAAATAAACAAATGATTGCCTTTGATTATAGAGCTATCAATATGATCCTAATGAATTCATTAACTAATTATTTAGCTGAGTTGCAAACGTAAATCAAAGTGATCTTTATACTGATATTTATTTGCAAAAACACACACACAAAAAAAGACAGACAGATAGACTGAAAGAAGAGATAGAAGAAAAAAATCTTCTTTGGAGAAGTTGAGAAACAAAGACTTAAAGAAAGAGACAAAATGAAGATGGAAACAACCAAAGAAACAGAAAAATAGAGAGAGAAATAGAATACATAGCAATAATAGAATTATCATCTAACCTTAGGCTTATTTCTTTCTTAAAGATTATGATAAATTTTACTCTGATTGTTTGTGATGATGCTTATTATAACATATAGAATGATATTAGCCTCAATTTAAGGACTTTTCTTTCCCATGCTTACTTATACTTATTGTTTAATTTGGGATACCGAGATGTTTGAAGGAAACAAAAACAAACAATAAAAAAACATGGGAGCAATGGAAAACATTGAGTAACTAAGGAATATAAATCAGATTGACTTTAAGCCTGATAATCCTAAACCTAATGTGCTTAGAAGAGTTTGAGAGAAAGATGATTTTGCTTTTTCCCTATGAAGAATAAGCTTCTAGATCAATATCTATATAACTATTGATATTATGATTTTAAAATTCTATAAATAGATTTGGTGATTTCTTGGAAGATGCTATCCAGGCTCTTTTTCTGATCATGACTTTCCTTCCTTCCTTCTTTCCTTCTTCCTTCTTTCCTCTTTTCTTCCTTCTTTCCTTCCTTCCTTCCTTCCTTTCTCATTCCTTTCTTCCTTTTTTCTCTCTCCTGTCTCTCTCTCTTTCTCTCTGTCTCTCTCTGTCTGTCTCTGTCTCTCTGTGTCTGTCTCTACTTCTCTCTCTCTCTCTCTCTCTCTCTCTCTCTCTCTCTCTCTCTCTCTCTCTTTCTTCCCTATTTCCTGCTTTTCAAAGTCAACTCTGCTCTTGGGGCTCAAGAGGTACTGTCTAAACTTGAGACAGTGTAGCTTTGAGCTTTAGGGTGCTTTGAATTTTGACTTTGAGAACAGAGTCTCTTCATAGTTGGTGACTACTCACACTGTGGGGGGTAGTCTGACAAAATCCCATATTCCTGATTCCTGGGTTGCCTTTTGCAATGTGTCTGCTGGGCTACTGCTTATTGTGCTATGACTGGGGATTCTCATTTGCTAATCTTTGCTTTGGCTAAGGCCCTCCTTCTGGTTTGCTTGGACATGGTTCACCCAAGTGAGACTGACCTTTCCCAAAGTTCTTCCAAGCCATTTGAGCTGGAAAATTACTTCATTTTGTCTCTTTTTAGGTTCTGTCATTCCAGAATGTGTTTGGAAGCTTGATTTCATGTTGTTTCTGAAGGAAACTGGAGAGAGCTTAAACAACTTCCTGGCATCTCTCTGCCAGCCTGGCTCCCTCTATAAATAGATTTGAATTGGGCAAAAATAAACTCATGGATCTTTATATATATAAAATTTGGAATTTAAACTATAATTTAGCATTTGTCTTAATAGTGAATGCATCAGTTTTCATTTATCTTTGCTAATTCATAATTATATTTTTATTTTATTAATAAAAGCTATTTTTCACTTCTAGGAGCCAAGATGGACAAGTAAAAAGGTAAACCCACTGTAAATTTTGCATATTTATTTCATAACAACCATAAAATAGTGTCTGAAACTAATTTTTCAAAAAGTAGAAACAGAAAAAAGATAGGTGAAAAATATTTTTGTACAAGAAACTTGGAAGATTGGCAAGAAAGGTCTGTCTTACTCATGATAAAAGAGGAATGAAGTCCAGGGCAGAAAAATTCCTAGCAAGTCAGCAGCAAGCCCCAAATGAGCAGATTAGCTAGAGATCCTGCGCTCCAGTGCAGTGGAGAAAGCAAACACCTACACCAGCCCCCTCCCTCCACACACATACACACACATACATACCCTAGCATAACCAGAGGAAGAAGCATTAAGAGACCTTAGTTCTGAGAATTACCACATGCTTCTGCATAGTCCCAGGCAAATAGGTAGCCTCCAATGGCTAGATTCCCATGCACTTCAATGTAACTTGGTGAAATGCAAAAACACCTACTAGTCTTTTCACTAGAACCCCCGCTAAGTAAAACATAAGCTGCCAGATCTCTATGGCCTCCCAATACCAGCTGCCCTCACCTAACCCTCTCAATGCAGATAAGAGGGTCCCTATGTGTCTCTGGACAAAATAGGAGTAGTACCATATAAACAACCAGTGCCTGTAGCCCCTGGCACAGGAAGCCTGGGAGAGTGTCCCTTCCATGAAGGGTGCAAAGCTCAAATTGAAAAGAAAGGGAAAAGTCCAAAAATTATGAACCAAAAAAGAATACGATTATAGAGAATTATTATGATGACAAAAAGATCAAGACTTAAACTCAGAATAAGACAATGTGTCAAAATATGAATGAGCAAAATCTTATAGAAAGACAAACATTGATCTCAAGCCCAGAAAACAACTTATGGAGGAGCTCAAAAAAGAGCTTTAAAATCATATAAGAGAGGAAAAAGAAAAAAATGGGAAAAGAAATGAGAGTGATGCAAAAGAATTATGAAAAAAAAAAAAAAGAAGTCAGCAGTTTGGAAAAAGAAAGCAATTGCTTACAAACTACAATTGGCCAAAAGGAAAAGGAAGTACAAAAGCTGAGTGAAACAACTCCTTAAAAGTTAGAATCAGACAAGATGACTTGTTGTGACATCAAGAATGAATCAATAAGATTCAAAAGAATAAAAAAATAGAAGGAAATCAGAAATACCTCATGAGGAAAATAACTGCCCTAGAGAGTAGATCCAGGAGATATAATGCCAGAATAAATGAACTACCTGAAAATTAAAAGGAGGTTTTGGAAAGTATCTTTCAAGAAGTTATGAAGGAAAACTGCCCTGCCCTGATATCCTGAAACTACAAAGCAAAATAGGCATTAAAAGAATCCATTGATCACCTCAAGAAAATCTCCCTTGTGGCCTTGGAAAAGATCGCAAAATTTTAAAATGAGCAAAAAATCAAAAGGGTTCTGACCATGAGAGCTACTATGCAGACAGGGAAGATCAGAACACAAACTCAGAAGAGAACAGCAAAGGCAAAAATGCCTTCAGATGAATCCTCAAAGGAAGATATGAACTAGTCTTGAGTTCAAAAGGCTCTGTTGTAAGAGACCTTGTAAGGACCTTAAAAGAGAGAAAGAAGAAAAATGAGGGAAAGAAATGATAGTTATGCAGGAGAGTTATGAAAGTTTTTTGGGAAAAACCCAATACCTTGGAAAAGGAAATACAGAAATTGACTGAAGAAAACAACTCCTCAAAAATAAATTTGACAAAATCAGAAAAAGTCCAGCATTCTTAATATAATTCCATACTAATTAGGTGGTAAACTTCAAGAGGATTCACAAGTATGATGTAATAGTTTCACATTAAATTCTGGTTAACTCTCTTCATTTATTTTCTTAGTCTATCAAAGTTAATTAAAATTATCCTTGATAACAAAAGTATATACAAGAAGTTAATTATTTCTAATACCAGTGAGTTAGTAAAAACAAACAATATATTATTTATATTACAAATACAGTTTGCCAAGACAGCAGCCTTCTCCTAAAAAGATATTAGTTCATCAGAAAAAAACTTGGAACTAGGTCCCCAAAACTATTTATTATGTATACCATTTGGCCCATAAATTATATTAGGTCTCTATCTAGAAGAGATCAAAGAAAGAAGAGATATATACAAAAATATTTAGAGGAGCTATTTTTATGAAAAAGAATTAGAATCTGACAGTTTGTCATCAATTGAGAAATTGCCAAGCAATTCATGATATTTGAATATGATAATTTTATCATATACTAAGTAATGATGGGAATAGTTTCAGAGAAATTTAGAAGGACTTGTATTAATTGAGGCAAAATGAATCTAATAGAAACAAGAGAACAATGTAAATAATAACAACAATCATGTAAATATAACTTTGAAAGAGCTGGGAATTTTGATTAACACTATAACTAACTACATGATGAAAAATGTTCCTCCCATACTGAGAGGAAGTGATGAACCTGGATTGAATATTGGAACATCTATATCTATATTGAAATCAATCTCTCTCTCTTTCTGTCTCTGTCTCTGTCTCTCTCTCTCTCTCTCTCTCTCTCTCTCTCTCTCTCTCTCTCTCTCTCTCTCTGCCTCTCTCTCACTTATTATTTTAACCTGGCAAATGTAAGAATTTGTTTTACATTTCTACAAATATTTGTAATATGAAGTTTTGTTTTTCTTGTTTTCTCATTGACTGAGGTGGAAAGATGAAAGAGAAAGTAGGAGGAAGGCAAATAATGATTTAAAGATAAAATTAAATATTAAGAATGAAGATCATCACCATGTATTTATTTAGAGTCAAGGGATTTATAGCTGCAAGGGCTCTTAATGATCATTTAGCCTAATTATCTCTTTTCATAGATGAACAATCTAAAGCCAAGAGAAATATGACTTAACTGTGGTCACAAAGTAAATAAAAAAATCTAGGTGGAAACATAGCATCTGCTGACTTCAGAAACAGTATTCTTTCCTGTATGTCAAGTTATTTTTAATTGTCTGATTAGTTGATGGGCTTTTGATTTTCACTCAAAGTAAATTCAACTATATTTTCATTCTGAATTAATGCATTATTGTACTCAATCAGTATTTATTGAGAACCTACTATGTTGTCAGTATTTTTATAATGCATCAGGAGTTGATTTCATGAAAAAATGTCACTTCCACTCATATTTATATTTTTATTTATTATGTAACATTTCAATATTGTGAATATTTAAGATAAATCTATTTGCTGCTGATACTGAAAAATGTCAGAGCACTTTCCCAATTAATTTTTCTGATGTAAAATGTATTTTATTTTTATGTATGAAGACAATGCAGTTTTATTTTTCACTTTATCCCAAAACATCATGTATATATTAATTTAATGCGTCTCATTTCAAAATTATAGTTAATGTCTTCCTTAAATAGTTACATTATTGTATTTTTGTATTACATTTTCTATTTATTTATTTGTTTATCCAGTAATGTTTTATTTATTATCTTACATGAATTAGAGCTCTGCTTGAGAAAAATTATTTCCTGAAAAGTTACTTCCATAATATGTCTATACATATGTAAACTCTATACATATATGATATGTATGCAAATTATAGCTTAAAGACTTCCACATGCATATAGATGTATATTGATTTATAAGATATATGAGTATACATACATGTAATTTCTGTATATTAATATTTAACATGGAGTATAAGGGTTGTTCAAGGAGGACTAGCACCTCTAATGTGAAGGTTTACCTTTTTCAGGTCTGTTCTTTGATATACATCTGGCTCTCACTTCTCATCTGTGGCTCCAAGAAGCTGTAGCATGTGAAATATCCACAATCCTGTAAAGCCATCTCAAAAGAAGGTTGATGGTAACTGAAGACTAGATTGATAGTATCTGATAGACCTCACAATTTTAGCAATATAAGAATGTCTACCATAAGTATATGAAAATTTCTCCCTGTGAAATGGAGAAATAAAAATAATTTGTTTTGATGGGTCATCAGATAGCTGAAGCAGATGCTGTGGAGTTCCTAAAACACTTAGAACTTGCTTAGACATCAAAGACCACAAGGCAATTTATTGTATTCTGAGAAGTCATATAGAGCTTCAGTGAAGTTCAATTGAAGCCACTGAACTTCAATAATTGAGGAAGAAAGAATGAAGCTGACAAATTTATGCCACTTTGCCTCACTTAAATCCAATTTATCTACCAATCAATACATCAAGGCATGATGTCATTGGTCTTCTCCAAAAACAAATTTCAAAAAACATCAATATATAACATCCATATAATTGTTGTAATAATTATCTTACTTTAAGCTTAGGAGTAGTGTAATGGGTACTTGAATATCCTCAACAATTATGATAACAGGTAGTATTTACATAGTTCTCTAAAAATATTATCTCATTTTATTCTAATAGCAACTTGGGAACTACCATGTTTCCCCGATAATAAGACTTATCCCGAAAATAAGCCCTCCCCTTACTGTGTAAGATTCCTCTAAAATAAGCCCTCCCCCAAAAATAAGCCCTATTGAGATTGCTACTGTAGTGAAGGTGATCCCTTGCACTACACACTACATTACGGTACTCTCTGTATGCACCATCCCCTCCCTCCCTCTCCCCCGCCCCCCCCAGGTGAAACGCACGCCACGCTCTGAGCTGCATCCAAACAGAGCTGCAGCAGTGAGCGCGTCATCCTGTTCTTCCCCAGTGATTTGCTTGCTGGTGCCATTGAGAGCAGTGCCGCGGAGGAGAGCTGAGACAGGACAACATAAAAACCCAGTATGTAAGCGGGAGTGAGGGGGGCATGATGGAGGATAAAAGGGGCATGATGGAGGATAAAAGAAGAACTCAGAGGGCATGATGGAGGATAAAAGAAGAACTCAGGGGGCATCATGGAGGATAGAAGGAGCACTCAGGGAGCATGATGGGGTTAAAACATTATTGAGGGGCATGATGGAGTGAAAAGAAGGACTGATGGTCATAATTTTATTATTCTGTCTGCACGGGTACCTGTGTTTTGACAATTCATTTGGATAGAAAGAAAGCCACATCTCTAATCATCAGTAAGGGCAAGAAAGATAAGATTGAACGTGTATCAGGCATTTACGTTCTTGAAACTGAAAAAGCCTGGTGTACACAAGCCGTTATAAGAAAGTAGGTTGATTTAATGCTGCCACTTGTTATGCGAGGTAACCAAAGAGGTCTGATAATCCGGGATTCAGCCAGCACTCACCACACTAAAGAAATGAAGAACTTCCTTGCAGAGAGAAGAATAGATCAAGTAATGATTCCTGCAGGAATGACTGCCTATCTTCAGACTCTTGATATTGCAATAAACAAGGAATTCAAGAACCATTTGCACATGGAAATCAATGACTACATTGAAAATAGAATGGAAAGAAATCAGCGTGGAAACTTTGTGAAGCCCAGTCTGGAAGAAGTCATGACTTGGGTGAAGAAATCATGGGATAAAAATTACTGACAGCTGTGTCGCCAAGGCACTACGAGCAGGTTACCTGGACAAGACATGTTCATTTAAAGAGAGCTATATTGCTGGACATGACAGATTGGGTCCACTTCTTCTGAAGGAAATAGAGGCACAAGACATCCAGGACGGAATTCAGGGTATGGACACTTATGACAATGTTGTTGAAGAAGATGACATGATCATTATTGAATAAAGGTACTTTTTTTGTTCACATTTACCTGTTTATTAAAATTGCTGTCAATGTTCATTAAAATAAGCCCTCCCCTGAAAATAAGCCCTCTGGTGTTTTTCTGTCCAAAAAAATAATAAGACAGTGTCTTATTATCGGGGAAACTCAGTAGATATTATATTCATTCCAAGAGGCAAATAGCAATTGGGATTCACTCAAGGTCACATAATAGTAAGTCTCTGAAGCAAGTTATAAAGTTACATATTCTTCCATTCTTGTTTTCTTCGGATTCTTTCTTACTTAACTCAGTATATATCATTCCTTCTTTGCTAAAAGACCCTCAGTTTTTTCTCTCTTGTCCAAATCTTTTATGAACTGGATTAATATTTATAAAACATCCTTAGGCATTTCCTCAACCTATCTGAAACCTCTTCCTGTAGTGCACCTCATCCAGCTGATCCAATGATATCAGAGACATCCAAATTGATCATAGTCTTTTCACATTTAGAATACCTCTAATTTGATTTAATAAAGATCTATTATTCTTCCTCTTTTCTTTTCAAGTTCAAAAGTAATAGCACTTTTAGGTGAATTGATTGAACCAATCAATTCCATATCCAACCTTATATGCATATCTACACATATGTAATATATATATATATATAGGCTTTGTATATAATATGTGGGACATACTGTAGAATATACATATACACACATACAAATTCATGGTTTCTTAAGATGCAATGATATTCTACCTTTTATATGCAAATATAAATTTTAGCATATGTAATAAAATATGTAAAATACATGCATCAATATACATAATTATTTTATAATGAAATACATGTTTTTTTCAAGTATACACAAATAAAAAATGTAAAGACTCAAACTCTTGAGTCTTTCATCATCCTCATGATGAAATCCTTTTATTAACTACCTTCTCTGTAACAATATTAGAGAGTTATCTGAAGGCATTGAAAATATCAAAAGTAGGATTTGAAACAATTCTTTTTGATTTTAAGGTTAACAATGCCCTATACTATAATGCCTTTTATCTCACACACACATATATGAGTGTACTTATAATCATATATATATACATACAAAAATATGCATGCTTATATAATCTGCATATTATAGCTATAGATATGTGTAGACATAAATGCTTGTATGTATATAAATATAGTCTTATAATATATGTATATATATATACTTATGTGCATGTATATATAACATATATGTGTGTATGTGTATATATATATATATATATATATATACATATATATATTATATATATATGGTCTAAGTAAATATACACCTGTTCATGAATTACTGTAGATTTACATACACATATTTGCTCACAAACACTTCTTAGGAATAATATCTTTGACCACTTAATAAGGAAAATATTTTGAACATATTAGGAATATAATTGGTCTTTATAATATCATCCAGGCAGCCTTGGCAGGGGACCACAATGATGCTGATATCGTCGATCTAGCAACAGACAATGGGAATTTTTTTTTAAAACTAAATTTGTTAGCATTCTGTGACAATGCATAATTAACTAGTTATGATACAAATCTATTTAATATAGGGATTTATTTTTCTTCTCCTCAATAACTGTTACCCAGCTTAATTTATATTTTTGCTTGGCAAAAATAAAGAGATGAACAATTATATAGGAAAAAAATTTTCCAAGTCGCCAATAGTTTAAAAAAATGTAGTTTAAGATGACTGAGTCATCTCATGCAAGTAAAATGACTAAAAGAAGAAAAGTCAAAAATAGTCATTGTTGATCATTGGCCTTTGTAGTGTTTTCATTGCGAAGATTCTTAAAACTACTGTGACCTCTTGCATTACTTCACATACATCTTCCACTGTGTTTTGAACAACTTAGATTGGATTTTCCATCATCATCTGAAAATCAATATGTTCAAAACTGAAGCCATACATTGTATTTCTTTCTTTATTATATTTTTTCATGTATATATTCCTTTATGAATCAAATTGGGAGAGAAAACTTAGAACAAAAGGGAAAAACCATGGGAGAGGAAAAAAAAATCAGGAAAAAGAAGTGAACATAGCATGTGTTGATTTACATTCAATCTCCATACTCCTTTTTCTGGGTGCAGATGACATTTTCTATTCAAACTTATTGGGATTGACTTGGATCCCTGAACTAAATAAGAAGGACCTAATCTTTCATAGTTGATTGTCACACATTCTTGCTATTACTGTGTACAATGTATTTCTGGTTCTGCTGTTTTGCTCAGTATCAGTTTTATAAATCTTTCTAGGTCTTTTTAAAATCATCTTGTTCATCATTTTTATAGAATAATAATATATTATTACTTTATAAACCACAACTTATTCTGCTATTCTTCAGTTGATGGGCATCTATTCATTTTCCAATTCTTTACTACCACAAAAATGCTGCAACAAATTTTTGTATTTGTTGTTTTCTTTCCCTCCTTTATAATCTCTTAGGGATGCAGGCCCAATTGAAACATTGCTGCATCAAAGGGTATACACCATTTGAAAGCCCTTTGGGCAGAGTTCCATATTGCTCTCCAGAATGGTTGGATCATTTCACAACTCCATGAATAATGCATGTGTCCTAGTTTTCCAACATTCCCTCCAACATTTATCATTATCTTTTCCTCTCATGTTAGCAAATCTGAGAGGTATGAGGTGGTATCTCAAAGTTGTTTTATTATCACATTTCTCTAATCAATATTTAGTTACAGCATTTTATATGCTGATAGATGGCTTTAATTTTATGACCTGAAAATTGTCTATTCATATACTTTGACCATTTAGCAATTGGTGAACATTCATGTTTTTCTACAGAAACTTTTCTTTTCTGAATTTCTTACTGCTTTTGAGAGTACTACCAGCCTCCTAGTCTCCCAAACAGCTTAATATTTTCAACTCCTCCCTCTCTTTTACTTCATGTGTTCAGTTATAAAGTCCTGTTAATTCTACCTTCATAACATTTCTATTGAATGACCCCTTTTCTCCTCTGACTCTAACATCTCCCTAATATAGGTCCTCATCACCTAAAACCTGGACTGTTACAACAACCTTCTGGCCGGTTTCCTTGTTCTAAATTTTCCCCCCATTCAAGTCCATTTTTCACTCAGCTGTCAAATTCACCTTCCAAAATCACAGATCTGATGAAGTCATACCCTCTCTCTCTTTTTAGTAAATTTCAGTGATACTCCATCCCCTCCTAGATAAAATATAACATTCTCTGTTTGGAATTTAAAGCTTTCTAAACCCTGATCCCTTCTGCTTCTCCTCTATTCATAGCTCAGTGTTGGGTTTTTTCCCTGATACTAGGCTTTTAATAAATATCAAAGATGGAAAAGATGAGTTATAAATATATTTAGTAATCAAAGAAAGAAATTACAGAATGAGTTAATTAAATCATCAGACTACATTTTCAATCTGATTCATCAGGTATTCATAGATTTTTATGAGATTTCAAGTAGTAAATTTCTAATTCTCTAGAGTCAATAAATTATTCTTACAAACTAATCCAAAGTATTGTATATTTATGTTTCTAACAAAAACATTCAATATCCACTGAAACTTCATTTGGAAGATTTTTATATGTATTAGAAAGTTTTGTGTCCAAGTTGTTTGTTTGTTTTCAAGTATGTAACATGAGATGTTTTTGTTTGTTTTTGTTTTGTTTTAATTGGTAAATCCATTTTTTGACCATCCCTAGAAGCAAGAAAAAATATTGTAGAAGAGAGAATGGTTAACACTACCAAAAGCTTTAGAAAGGTCTAGAACTAAGAAGATTGAGAAAATATAAGCAAACTTGGCAATTCTAAACTCACTGGAATCTTTGAAGAAAATGAATTCATTTCAATAAAGAATGAGTTTTAGTTGAATGAAAGGATAACTTTCTAGAACTTGGGATACTGCAAAAATAGTTTTGCCTTCAATAGAAACTGGATAATTATAGAAAAGGTATGGGTTTGAGGAAGCAAAAATATGTCCCACTTTTATTATACTGTCAACTCTCTTAAGACTCTTGTCTGAAAACTTCTGAGAAAAAATAAAGTCCCAATATTTTAAAAATGTATATTTCAACACTTTTGTGTCATAGCAAAATAGTTTAAATCAATTTAAATTCTCATCACCTGCTTTAGGACTAAAACTGTGCTAAAATTAGTTGTGGTACAAGATATAATGAAGATGAAGAATTCAAATAAATCTGGGAAAAGCATATGAAATAATAAAAGGAAAAACAAATAGAATGACTATATACAATGATTACAAAAATTCAAGGAAAAGCATACCAAAAGACAATAAAAATTAAATTAGTTACCAATCCTGGTTCTAGAGAAGAGATGAAGAAATTCTCCATTCTTCTATTAGGGAATATTGAACATAGTGACTGGCCGTATCCATAATGGTGGATTTTCTTAGTTTTTGTTTTATTTTTTACAATGGAAGGCTCAGTAGGAAGATTTGATGATGGGCTCAGGGAGAGAGACAGAGAAAGAGAAAGACAGAAACAGAGAAAGAGAAAGAGACAGATAGAGATAGGCAGAAACTGAATAATAGGAACAGAGACTAATTATTGTCCTTATATACTTTTTCCCAACAAGATACAAGACTATTCTTTTTAGCTAGTGGGATTTTTGGAATCCCACTTGAATCCTATACTCCTAAGCACTATGCTTCCTTTTGTCTTTAAAATAATTCCTGTCATTTAGTACAGTGCTATTACAGAGTAGATGTTAATTTATAGTTTCTAATTAAATCCAAGTATTTTAATTCCTAAATAATTGTAAACCCAATTATATACACACACATTGCATACATATATAGTTTATATACACATACAGTTAGTATGCTTTACTAGTGTGAGATAAAAAGATTTCATAGATTTTTCAAATTATTGAATGGCAACACAACAGTATTTTCTGATGAGAACTGAAGAATGGGAGTTCCCTGATCAGATGCTCCCAGTTGAAATCTCTAAGATGTATTTCAAGTGGATAATTTCTTTACATGATATTGTACCATGAAAACCAATTTGGGGTAATAATAACTTTGTTGAGGTGCTGTGATTTTGTTTTTGATTAATCATATATTTGAATTTTAAATTTTAAGTAATATCCTGCTGCTCTCATCTCTGTGGGTATTTTTGAAATACATAACCTTCTCACCTACTTTCCTTAAAATTTACCCAGAAGCAAAATGAAGCGCCACTGAGTGAATAGAGATTTAATTACCAAGCATCTTAAGAAGAAAAGGAACCTGGGATATTTCTTTTAGGAAAGGAATTTCTTCTCCTAGATGTAATGACCGCATATTTAAAATCAGCCTGAGTCAGAATTCAGGTTAAGAGAAAAATCTTCAATCTTTATTGAAATGAAGAGGTGAAAAAAGATTGTGATAGCAATATGTGCAAGAAGGATTGCTATAGCAATATGGGCAGCTGCGACAGGAAGCCAGCTAGCAGAGAGAGACCTGAGCTGAAAAGCCGTCACAATGGCAATGCGAGCAGTCTCTCCTTCCCCTTCCTTTTCCATTCCCCTGCCTCCACCCACCAAAATCGTCATTTCCTATACAACACATCAGGACTTGCACAAAGAGTGGGCGGGGACCATTCTTTCTCCAAGCTTATATATTAATAGAGTATGGTCCAATTACTATTTAGCCTCATGTGCTTGGGACCTCAGTGCATCAACTCAAGGCTCAGCCCCTTACACCTAGATATTAGAGAGTTTAAAAAAAAATTCATATGCATTTCACTTAAAATTATTGGAATATAAAGCCATAGTTGCATATGTAGTGAAAAAATGAGATAACTTTTTTTTCAAAACAAAGTACAAGTTCTTTATGAATGGGTATAACACTTTATGGGAGTTTATAGTTAATTAAAAGAGAAATAACTAAAAGTAAAAACATAAGAGGATATACTAATTATACAGAGACCCCAAATATTTTTCTACTAACTTCCATTACTCCTTCTATCAATTTGATGTGGTACTTACTGTTTAATTTTATTTTTATTTTAAACATACCAGTGGAAAAAGAAAATTGATATCTTGAACCCAATGAACATAGTAGTACAGTATCTAATAATCCTAAGAACCCAAATTATTGGGGTAGTAGTCTCTATAATTTAATAGTTTCCAGAAAACTGAAATATTGTTTGCATAAAATAGATTCAGATGAAAAAACTAACATAAAAAAACTCCAAATGAATACACAATCTAATTTCAAAAAGAAATATCCTTTTTAAAAAATGAAAAATGAAGGAACCACCTTTCAGATCAATGAGTAGGGACAGAATTCATTATCAAACAAAAGATGGGAAAGATAAAAAGAGATAATTTTGATTAAATAAAATAAGGATTTAATGCATGTGAAATTTAAGACACTGTCAAGTTCCCCAATAAAGTCGTGTATCAATTATCTCTGGTGAAATTCTGATATTCAAATCAATATGGAATATTTTCTAAATGTTATTGAAGTATAGCAGTCCATCTTTTGATTTAAAGTCTTTTAACACTCTCTCACTTCACATGCTTTGGGTAGACACCTTCTAATTAACTCAGGGGATTGAAGTATGTCAGTTACCTGATTTAGACCATGTCTGCTGAGATGGTTTAATACTGTGTAACCACTGTGTGTGCTACAGTTTCTTGGAGCCACAAATGAGAGTTTAAGTGCCACGTGGACACCAAAGGCATCTTTAAGGTGGCTTAACAAGCCCTTAAACCCAAGGTTCTAATCTGCCTTGAATAGACTTCAGGATTTTACAAGTCAAAACAAAGTGAGATAGATAATATATTCTTGGTTTTTTTTTAAAGTAAATATTAAGGGTATTGGTTGCATTTTGCAGCCAAAAGCAATAAAACAGATACAAAAATTAGAAACATGACCATTTCATTTTCTTGTGTTCAGTATGAATATATGTAGTTGCATTAAAATTAACCTACTTTATAATAGCACACATTGCTAGGAGATGAAAACAGAAGAAAAATTTCAAAAATTTCAAAATCCCCTCACTGAAATTAATGCATACTTTGACCACAAGTGGAGATGTGGCATGGTAGACAGACAACTAGACTTGTTTAGAAAGATATGGAATTCAAGTTGTATCTCTAAGACATAGTAGACCTTGGGTAAATAACTTAAAGTGTCACTTAAACAATTTTATAAGAGTTTAACTTGAAGAGAAAATGCTGCTAAGTGGTTGGAGAGTTTCTTTATTTGGAATTCTTTATTCCAATGAACTGATCTGGTACCATTAATAGTTTTATACCCAGTGGTGAGAATAGGACATGATGGTCAAAACTAAGCTGGAAAATGTGATTCTTGATTAAGAAATGAAAGAAGCAAATGATATATAATTTTTTTTCAATTTCATATTTATATAACATGAATGAAGCAATATCACAAGCAAACTCTAAATAAATATCCAAGAAATAGAATTTTCACTTTCATGAGGAAAAAATAAACCATACATCTTTTAAATATACAATATAGGATAAACTCAAGCATATTTATAAGGAAAGAGGACTAGGATAGTAGAAAGGGAGAGACTGAAGAAGAAAGGGAGAGAATAGAGGTTTAATGATGAGAAAAAAGGTTCTTATCAAAAGCAGATGTGGAAGTACAAATCCTACAGGGGATGAAAACATTCATCTTCTGAGAATGTAACAGAGGAGGAAAAGATAGTTGAATATTTATATGGACTTTGTAGTATGATACTTAGCTCACAAATGATAGCCTCAAAAATGGTATTGTAAATGAAATTTAAAAACTCATTCTTCTACACATAAACAAACACAAATACAGATAGATAGATAGATAGATAGATAGATAGATAGATAGATAGATAGATAGATATAAATAGACAGATAGATACTCACACCCCTAAGTAAAAATCCATCCTCATGTCTTCTGATCATCAAATCTCTAAATTCCTGCCTTTACTTTATGGAATTGATGAGATGTTTTTTTAAAGAATAT
This sequence comes from Antechinus flavipes, assembly GCF_016432865.1. Classification (NCBI taxonomy): domain Eukaryota; kingdom Metazoa; phylum Chordata; class Mammalia; order Dasyuromorphia; family Dasyuridae; genus Antechinus; species Antechinus flavipes. The sequence continues at coordinate 159,646,438 of NC_067400.1, forward strand.
TGAAGGTGAGTAGGGAATATCTGCAGTAAACCAAACAAACAAAGCAAGCAAATAAATAAAGATTTGGTATAGAACCAGGCTCTACAGAATTCCTGGAAAAAGAAGTATCACTATCTACCTGGTCACAGTATTCTACTCATTTCTTAAAAAATCTTTTAGTTGAGCAAATACATTTTTTTCCCCCTGATACTTAGATTTTTGCTTTTGGGAGCATTCCTCTACTTTACGATCATTTTTTTAGAGCTACACTAGAAATTATGAGTAATACATAGCAAGTAATAAAAAAATATATAAGAAATATAGTGAATCTGATATTTTCAAAGTATCAGTTTATCTACCATGACTAAACATTAAACATCTTCAATGTGAATAGGTCAGTTTTCCTTTGCATATTTTTCTCAAGTTTTTCATAATCAACATGCAAAGTAAACATAGAAAATATTATATTTCAAAGAAGAATATAATAGTTAAATGAGTGAGTTTTATTTAAAATGTATGTATGTACAAAATATACATAGAAATTTATGTACATGCATATAGACATATACATGTTGAAAAATGGAGAATTCATACTTTTCATTCATATCTCATTTTCTCTGGATCAACATATTTTTTTCTCCATCCTTTTTTCCCAAATTTGTGCTCATTAGCATAAGTATAAACTTTCTTCCCACTCTGTTTTTACAATGAATCCTTAGCTATTAAGTTACTTTATAACTTAAATAACTCAGAATATGAAACAACAATCAACATTTATCTCAGAATAGTTGAGACAGATGTTTACAATTCTTCTAAATAAATTTGGCATGTTTAAACACATACATTCAAATTCTCTGCCTTCACATGGGTGTTATTTAATTGAGAGTTACAGTAGTGACTTGAGCCAAGTAATAAAATAAGCACTATTGTTTACTATCAGCAAAGAACAAAACTTGATGGAGAATTTGGGAGACTGCCCTGCAAATAGCAACCTTGGAAAGCAGAAACTTCTTTTTAAGCTATAATCATTCTAACACTGTTTAATTTTTATTTAAAAATTAGATGCAATCCTATTTATTCAAAATCAAGGCTAGAAAAGAAAAGTATTTAGGATTTTACCTAAATTATTATTTCATTTAGAATAATCAAAGCCCAGGCAAAATAAAATCCAATTTCTATGAAAATGACTATGTACACACAAAGGATGACTTCAGTTTTGTAGTTTTACTGCTGTTTCCTCATATTTTATAAATTTACAGAAATATAAAAGAAATGCCTAGTAGTATATTTAAATTTCAAAATAACTAAGAAAACATTAAAGATTGCTGAATAAGATATATTATTTATGATGTAGTCACATGAGCAAAGAAAAGTGGTTTTATAGGTTTATTAATTTTGTGGTATCCTTTTAGATAAATAAACCCTATCTACTTTACTTAAGCAAAGCTAAAAGTCAGGAGCAACAATAAAATGTAGGATTTATATTATTTTATATCAAATTTATAAAGCTTCAGTTTATTTTTGAGATTTTCTTCTTTCATAAGTTTTGTACTTAGATTATTAGTAATTTCTTGGGGAGGAGAGAAAAATTACAGCAGTAAATAATTAGGACTTTAATTGAATAATTGTGCATGCAGTTGAGCAATTGTGGTTGCAATTGGCCACTTTCCACTTATTTCTAAGGTACAATTACCCAATTCTAGACATAATTACTTGTACATGCATTTTATTTTTTCTCCTTCTTAAAAGGGACATTAAATGGCTATTCTTTTCAAAATGTGTTTTTTTTTTAAAGAAAATAGAAAAAATGTACAATTTATTGATCAATTCAAAAGGATAATTTTTCCTAAGTTCATCTAACATGGCATTCTTACTTTCAAAACATATTCATAGGTATGTTATCTCCTGTTTATTTTATTATTATGAATTATGTTTTTCTCAAAAGGACAGTTTCAAAGAGTGAAATCCTAATTGTGATTAGTTATTTCAAACTAAGGATGGAGGCCCTGCTCTGACAATGTTTTTATCTATACACATATATACAAAACTCTTTTAAACTTTTAAAGTTCATTTTTGAAGATCAGAACAAATAATCAAACTTTTAAAAGAAAGACATTATTTTAGTAAATTAATAGATTACTTGACCATTATTTGACCGAATCAACTTTTTATTTCTTTGAATTATATATGGACAATCCACTGGTCTCATTTGTTTACTGCTAAAGTTCACATGGCAAAGAAAAATGAACTCTTACTTTGAAGCACTATGTTTAAGCTTAAAAATTTTTCAAACATGGGGCAGCTAGGTGGTGCAGTAGATAGAGCACCAGACCTAAAGTCAGGAGGACTTGAGTTCAAATCTAACCTCAGCCATTTAACACTTCCTAGCCATGGGACCCTAGGGGCAAGTCACTTAATCCCAATTGCCTCAGGGAGAAAAATGTTTTCATACTTTAATGAAAGGTTTATATGGCTATATCCTTGATTGGTAATGTTTAAGAGCAAAACAGGGAAGTAAATGAAAGTGAACAAAAACTTTATAAATTTTTTTTTTAATTTATCTACAGTAGGGAAGAGGAATGATCACTTTTATATCTTACAGCTACTACCCTTATGCAGGAGACTCAATAGATAACATTGTTTAATGTATTTGGGAGAGCTTGGGATGGGTATTAGAAATGGACTCAGAGGGTCTATATTCACATTCTTCATTACTGCTTGCTCTCTCTATTCTGAACAAAGCAGCTCAGACTCTTCTGTATCTAGTTTTTAAATCCCTTTCAGTCAGGTGTGTATAAGGACTCTCAGAATAGTTCAGAAAAACCTATTGTTAAATTTTCAGTGTGTGAACATTTGTAAACAAAAACTGCCAAGAGTTATAAATCTGCCTTGGTGTATTATTTTATTGATTATCTACATAAACAAATTATTGATACTACAGAAGATAAAATATAAGATAATCTTAATAATGCACTTCAAATTCAAAAATGTGTTCTAGATATATTTTTTCCCAAAGAGCTAGATGTTAAACATTATCAGCATCCATTGTTTACAACTATTAATCTCATTATGCTATTTGAATGATTGTAACAAATTACTAAATAATTTTCTCATCATCTGTTTCTATTTCCTCTAATATTTCCTTTATGTTATTAACAAATTATTTGTTTTTATATAATCAAAAGTTATACTTTCCACAAACTTCCCATAATTCTCCATTGCATATCAAATAAAGTTTAATTTTTTTCAGGTAGTACTCAATCTCTGTCTGAGTATGAGGACCTTTTTTCTTTCCAATCATATTTCCCATCACTACTCTAGCCAAAGTATATGACTTACTCCTAACCCCTTCTACATGATCTATATTTTCCCCACATTCTTGCCTTTGCTTATAATTTAGATCATACCTTAAGGGAATCTGGTGATGATCAAATGAAGAGGTTTTTTAGAATAGTCTAAATATACCAATGGGTATGAGCCTAATAAATGCATAAAGGTAACCTGTAGGTTTAATGGATAGAAATCTGGGCATATAGTCAGGAAGACCTAAATTCATATTTTGCCTCAGATACTAGCTATGTGATATTGGCCAAGTCATTTAATCTCAGTTTGCCTTAATCTACTGGAGGAGGCAATGGCAAAGCACCTCAATATCTTTGCCAAAAAATGAAAACAAACAGAAAAAAACATGGACAATCTTGGTATGCTAAGTTCAACAGGGTCAAGAAGATTTACATATATATATATATATATATATATATATATATACATATATATATATTTATATATATGCATATATATTTATATATATACATATATATATAATCACTATATTTTAATATAATTAGCTTATTTGTGATCCTATGTATTTTATTTTATGCATTTACAAATATTATTCTGAAAAGGTGCATAGATTTGCTTAGATTGACAAAGAGACATACAGAAAAGTCTTAAAATTACCTATTTTTGCTCTGGTCTGATTGAAATTCCTTGTTATTCAGTGAGGTGATTCCTCAGACTTGTGATGGAGAAAGCCAACTGTATCCAGAGAGAAAATTATGGGAATTAAATGAGGATCACAATATAATATTGTTACTTTTATTGTTGTTTGATTACTTTTTTTTCCCCATTTTCCCCTTTTTGATTTGATTTTTCTTGTGCAGCATGATAAATGTGGAAATATGTTTAGAAAAATTGTACATATTTAACATATATTGGATTACTTTCCACCTATGAAAGGGGGAAGGTAGGGAGGAAGGAAGAGAGAAAAATTTGGAGTGCAAGATTTTGAAAGGGTAAATGTTTAAAACTGTCTTTATACATAGTTTGAAAAAAAAAAAAGAAATTCCTTGTTATTGTAGATAAGGAAATTGAAACCTAAAAGACTGACTGATTTAGCTAAGTTTTAACTGATTAGAGGAAATAGGTCTCTTTATTTTTAGCATAGTGTTTTTGGGTTTTTGTTTTATTAAAAGTCAGCTTGGAGTCCTGATGACTGATTTCATATCTCAGCTCTGACACAAGTATTTTTGTTTTGCTTACTTTATTTTAACTAAATATATCTGATACACATACACACACACACACACAGTTTTCCCTAAAACTGTTGATAAAGTATTGACTATATGAATCACTTGAAGAAAAAGGGAAGTTATATATATTTTTAATTAAAAGATAGCTATGTACTATTAGATGGATTTCTAGCAAGTCAGGTTAAGAAAACTGACTCTGAAGAATATAATCATCAACTACAAATGGTAAATTTTGACTAGTATTATTTGTCTTATCACAGAATTAGTTCTAAAGTAAAAGATGAGTCCACAGGGAATTTCATTAACCCTTTCATTCAAGCTAAGGATTGTTAAATGTTGAAATGAAAAGGAATTAAATACACCCCCTAATGGTTTCAAAGACAATTCTAAAGGTCAAAGTAATACCATGAAGTAAATTGGTCACCATGGTGAACAGAATTTAATAAATCATTTCAATGGCATATGGAATTGACTACTCCTTTTCTAAAATAGTTAATAATATCATTCTTTGTCTATGATAATTTCTAATAACAAAAGCAGAACTTCTTTTTTTTTTCTTTTATTGGTAGTATCATGGCATCCATTGGCAGTTTGGTAAAGCCTAACAACCTCCTTTAAAAATGTTTTACATTCCCAGAATAAAACACAAGGTATTAATGCATATGAGGAAAATAATTATACTAGAATTCAATTATTAAAATATTAAATAATAAATAAATAAATATTTTTGGTAAAATATTCTCCTTGATTTTCTGACAAAAAATTTTTGTAACAACTTTAGAGAGTTATAAAAAATGTTATTTATTATTACTTAGAGCAATATAAATGTGGCAAAAATGTTATACTGCATAACATTTTATAGATTTTTTTCTCAAAATTTAATTATTCAAGTTTTAAACAATTTCAGGAACCAGAATTACATTTTCATTGGTAAGTGATCAAAATTACTGCAGTAAATCGGTGGTGAATCAAATCATTGTGAATCTCCTTTTTTCTCTGTCTACATAGTACCACAGTTATTTTCTTGTTTTTTCCTGCTTTCCTTCTGATTTCATCTTACCTTGGTTTTACTTGTATAAAATCTTTTTAAATTTAATTAACCAAATTATCCATTATACACCTCTCACCGTTTCCCACTTCTTGTTTATTCATAAGCTCTTTATAAGTATAAGTATACTTATACAAGTAAGTATAAGTTGTCCACAAGTCTGATAAGTATTATTTTCCATGCACTTCACATTTTTTTATAACAACTCCCTTTTATGGATGGATTTTGACTTTATCTTGGTAAATGGTATAAGATATTGTTCTGTACCCAATTTTGGCCATACTGGTTTTTGGCTTTCCCAGTTATCATTTTTTTTAATATTGAATTCTTATCCTGAAAACTCGAATCTTTATATTTAACAAACTATAAGTTTACTCTACTCATTGACTCCCATAAAGTGTATTCCGTTGTAATGCTGTCTTTCTTTTGCTTCCTTGTAAGTTATTCATTTTTTCTATGCTGTGAACTTTTTACTTTATTCTTTTTCCCTTTTCATCTTTCTCATCTCTCCCAAGCATACTAATTAATTAATCTTAATTAATTAATATATTGGTTAAATTTTCTATTAAGTTCATGTTTGGTTGAGACAAAATTCTGAAAATCTGCAAGTTCATTTAATGTCTTTTTAAAATTCAATATAGGTACTATTTTACTAGATATATTTTTGGCTGAAGGCTTAGTTCTTGGGATTATCAATATATATATATATATATATATATTATATATATATATATATATATATATATATATATATATATATATATACAGGATTACTGGACCTGTGGTCTTTTATTGTGGCTATTGAAAAATCCCGCAAATTCTTTCTTTTTAATTTTTAACACATATTGCTTCCTGAATCATGTTGGGAGGAAAAAAAATCAGAGCAAAAGGGGAAAACCAGGGAAGAGAGAAAAAACTGAAAAAGAAGTGAACATAGCATGTGTTGATTTACATTCAGTCTTGTCACTTCTTTTTTTTTTTTAAATAACACTTCTGCTTTATTCAAAATGGCCACCATGAGGCAGACAAAATAATCTTAAAGAATATTAAGTACTTTTCTACATATCCCATTTTATTTATTTACTTATTTTTATTAAAGCTTTTTATTTACAAAACATATGCATGGGTAATTTTTCAACATCGACCCTTACAAAACCTTCTGTTTCTAATTTTTCCCTCCTTCTCCCTACCCCCTCCTTTAACTGGCAGGTAGTCCAATACATGTTAAATATGTTTAAATATATGTTAAATCTAATATATGTATACATATTTATACAGTTATCTTGCTGCATAAGAAAAACCAAATCAAGAAGGGAAAAAAAAAAAAAAACCTGAGAAAGAAAACAAAATGCAAGTAAACAACAGAAAGAGTGAAAATACTTTGTTGTGGTCCACACTCAGTTCTCACAGTCCTCTCTGGGTGTAGATGGCTCTCATCATCACTGAACAAATGAAACATCTCATTGTTGAAAAGAGTCATGAGTCCATCAGAATTCATCTTCATATAATCTTATTCTTGCAGTTTATAATGATCTCCTGGTTCTGTTCATTTCACTCAGCATCAGTTCATGTAAGTCTCTCCAGGCATCTCTAAAATCATCCACCTGATCATTTCTTATAGAACAATAATATTCCATAACATTCATATACCACAATTTATCCAACCATTCTCCTATTAATGGGCATCTATTCAGTTTCCACTACAAAGAGGGCTGCCACAAACATTTTGGCATATGTGGGTCTCTTTCCCTCCTTTAAGATCTCTTTGGGATATAAGCCCAGTAGTAACACTGCTGGGTCAAAGGGTATGCACAGTTTGATAACTTTTTGAGCATAGTTCCAAATTGCTCTCCAGAATGGTTGGATCCATTCACAGTTCCACCAACAATGTATCAGTGTCCCAGTTTTCCCACATCCCCTCGAACATTCAGCATTTTTTTGTGTGTCATCTTAGCCAATCTGAGAGGTGTGTAGTGATATCTCACAGTTGTATTAATTTGCATTTCTCTGATCAATAATGATTTGGAGCACCTTTTCATATGACTAGAAATAGTTTCACCTTCTTCATCTGAAAAGTGTCTGTTCATATCCTTTGACCATTTATCATTTGGAAAATGGCTTGATTTCTTATAAATTTGATTCAATTCTCTATATATTTTAGAAATGAGGGCTTTATCAGAATCTTTATATGTAAAAATGATTTCCCAGTTTATTGTTTCCTTTCTAATCTTGTCTGCATTAGTTTTGTTTGTACAAAAACTTTTCAATTTGATATAATCAAAATTTTCTATTTTATGATTAATAGTGATCTCTAGTTCTTCTTTGATCATAAATTCCTCCCTCTTCCACAGTTCTGAGCGGTAAACTATCCTATGCTCTTCCAATTTATTTATAATCTTATTTTTTATGCCTAGGTCATGAACCCATTTTGACCTTATCTTGATATACTTATCTTAAGTGTGGGTCAATGCCTAGTTTCTTGCCATACTAGTTTCCAATTTTCCCAGCAATTTTTGTCAAATAGTGAATTCTTATCCCAAAAGCTGGGGTCTTTGGGTTTGTCAAACACTAGATTGCTATAATTATTGACTATTTTGTCCTGTAAACCTAACCTGATCAACAAGTCTGTTTCTTAAACAGTACCAAATGATTTTGATGACCATTTTAATATAGTTTAGTGATGACCATTTATAATATAATTTTATATCTGGTACAGCTAGACTACCTTCATTTGCTTTTTTTTCATTAATTCCCTTGAAATTCTTGACCTTTTTTTCTTCCAGATGAATTTGTTGTTGTTATTTCTAGGTCAATAAAATAGTTTCTTGGGATTTGATTGGTATAGCACTAAATAAGGAGATTAGTTTAGGTAGTATTGTTATCTTTATTATATTCACTGGACCTATCCAAGATTACTTGATATTTTTCCAATTGTTTAGATGTGACTTTATTTGTGTGGAAAGTGTTTCATAATTTTGACTTTCCCTTGGCAGATAGATTCCCAAATATTTTATACTATCAGCAATTATTTAAAATGGAATTTCTCTTTGTATCTCTTGCTGTAGGATTTTGTTAGCAATGTATAAAAATGCTTATGATTTGTGTAGATTTGTTTTCTATCCTGTACCTTTTTAAAGTTGCAGATTATTTCTAATAGCTTTTTGGTTGATTCTCTAGAATAAGTATGCCATTATATCATCTGCAAAGAGTGATAATTTGGCTTCCTCATTACCTACTCTAATTCTTTTAATCCCTTTTTCTTCTCTTATTGCCAAAGCTAGCATTTCTAATACAATATTGAATAATAATGGTGATAGTGGGCAACCTTGTTTCACCCCTGATCTTATTAGGAATGATTCCAGTTTATGTCCATTACATATGACGCTTACTGATGGTTTTAAATAGATGCTACTGACTATTTTAAGGAAAAGTCCATTTATTCCTATGTTCTTCTAATGTTTTTAATAGGAATAGATGTTGGATTTTATCAATGCTTTTTCTGCATCTATTGAGAAAATCATATGTTTTTGTTAATTTGGCTATTGATATAGTTAATTACGCTAATAGTTTTCCTAATATTCAACCAGTCCTACATTCCTGCTATAAGTTCTATTTGGTTTTGGTGTACTTTCCTGGTGATGATTTTCTGTAATCTCTTTGTTAATATTTTTTCAAGATTTTTTGCATCAATATTCATTAGGGAGTTTGGTCTATAATTTTCTTTCTCTGTTTTCATCCTACCTGGTTTAAGTATCAGTACTATGTCTGTGTCATAAAAGGAATTTGGTAGGAGTCCTTCATTCCCTCTTTTTTCAAATAAATTATATAATATTGGAGTTAATTGTTCTTTAAATGTTTGGTAAAATTCACATGTAAATCCATCTGGTCCTGGGGAGTTTTTCTTCAGGGAGAACTCTAGGGAGTTGATTAATAGCTTGTTCTATTTCTTTTTCTAAAATGAGACTATTTAAGTATTTTATTCTCCCTTTGTTAAAATGGGCAATCTATATTTTTGTAGATATTCCTCCATTTCACTTAGATTATCAAATTTATTGGCATAAAGTTCATTAGTGGAAAGTTTGTCTCTTTACTTATTTTTCTGAATGCAGATGGCATTTTCTGTCCAAAATCTATTGGAGTTGCTTTGCATCACTGAACCACTGAGAAGAACCAAGTCTTTGATAGTTGATCATTGTGCATTTTTGCTGTTATTGTGTCCAATGTATTCCTGGTTCTGCTTGTTCCCCTCAGCATCAGTTCATATAAATCTTTCCAGGCCTTTCTAAAATCAGCTTTTTAACCATTTTTATAAAATAATAATATTCCATTATATTCATAGACTTTAAATATATGTATTGCTATCTTCAACTTGTTCAGTCATTCCTCAATTGATGGGTATCTACTCATTTTTCAATTCTTTGCTACCATAAAAAAGAACTGCTCCAAACATTTTTGCACATTTGTGTCTTTTTCCCTCTTTTGTGATTTCCTTGAGATACCAACCTAGTAATGGCACTGCTGGGTCAGTCCTGTACAATTCTAATTGTTGCTCCAGCATATTTGAATTTTTTTCTTGTTTCTTGCAAATTTTTTTCTTTGATTTTTGAAATTTCACAATAATTTTTCTATGCTTTCTAAAAAGCATCTCTTTGAGGTTGTGATGAGTGGATTTTTTCAATTTCTATTTTTTTCTATCACTCCAGGACAATTGTCTTGGACTCTTTCTTGCATTATTGTGTCAAAGTTCTTTTTTTGGTCACAGACTTCAGCTTGTTCGATTATTCTAATATTACCTCTTTGATCTGTTCTCTAAATCTGATGTTTTTCTTATAAGTTGTTTCACATTCCATTCTATGTTTCCCTTTCTTTTTTTTTTCTGAAGCAATAAAAGAATATAAAAGAAAAAGAAGAAAGTTGAGTGACTTGCCCAATGTCACACAACTAGAAAACATTAAGTGTGTGAGGTCATATTTGAAATCAGATACTTCTGCTTTCAGGGCCAGTGCTCTAACTATTGTACCATCTACCTGCCTCTAGTTGTTTTTTTTTTTTTTTTTAATTCTTTATATTTTGTTTTGTTATTTCTTTTTTTTAATTAAATCTTTTTTTTATTTTCAAAATATATACATGGATAATTTTCAACATTCACCTTTACATAATCTTGTGTTCTAATTTTTTTTCTTCCTCTCACTCCTCTCACCCCTATTTAACATAATCCAATTTATGTTAAACATGTACAATTCTTCTATATGTATTTCCACAAATATTCTGCACAAGGAAAATCAGAAGAAAAAAGTAAAAAAAAATGAGAAAACAAAACAAAATTCAAACAACAAAAAGAGTGAAAATACTATGTTTTCCCACACTCTTCTCTCTGGATGCAGTGGGCTCTCTTCATCACTAGGCCATTGGAATTGGCCTGAATCATCTCATTGTTGAAGAGAGTCATGTCCATCAGAATTGATGATTGTATAATCTTGCTGTTGTTGCCTTGTCTAATTATTTCCTGGTCCTGCTCATTTCACTTAGCATCAGTTTATGTAAGTCTCTCAAGACTTCTATGAAATCATTCTGCTGATCATTTCTTATAAACAATAATATACCAAAACATTCATATACCATAAGTTATTCAGCCATTCTTCAATTGAGCATCCACTCAGGTTCCAGTTCCTTGCTACTACAAAAAGTGCTTCTCCTTGACCAAATCTAATTTTCATCTTTTTTCTTTCAAACAGTATCTCCTTTTCTAGTTAGTTAAGTTTTGTTCATAATCTTCTTATTTTTCTTGGATGCTTGGATACTATTTATTTATTATTTATTTATTTATTTTAGTTTTTCCTCAGTCTTTCTCACTTGATTTTTAAAATCTTTTTTTGAGTTCCATAAATTCTCTTTGGGTAATTAACCATTTAACATTACTCTTTGGGATAGAAATGACTTTTTTAAAAAACTTCATTGTTCTCCTCTGATGATGAACTCCAGTTGGTCTTCTCTATTCCCATATTAAGTTTCTGTGATTGGGCTTTTTCTTCTTTGCTGGTTTATTTGTTTTTTAATAAGAATTATTAGTGTAAGCATATTTAATCATGGAATTGAGGAATAGTTCCTCTAGATTCACTTCAACCCTCTCTCTGACTTGGAACCCCAAACCAAGAGCTCCCCAATTCTACGAATTTCTACAGCCAGCAGCAACCTTGCTCCACTGCTTTTGCACTCAATTTCTAGCCCAGCGTCTTGTCTCTGCTGCACAATTGGGCCGGGTATTCTTAGTCAGCAGTGCTTCCCTCAGTCTTCCAGGACTCAGCTCCTGAATTCCCCTGGTTTTCTGGGAGATAAAGGTTTTTATGGTTTGAATTGAGGCTCCCACCAAACCCGGCTAGCCCCAGGAGTCCCCATTTGCTCTTTCTGTGGAGCTAGACTTGAAGTGTTTGCACTTCATATGGGTAAATTCCCAGCCTGTAGTCTTTATGGGTCGTCTTGGGTTGTCACAGAAGGATCCGTATTCTGCCCTAAGAATTCTGTGTTTTTCACGAGTCTATGTTCATACCGAGGTGAAAATTTGTTCTTTTTGTGGAATTAATTTTGAAAGCTTAAAATTTACTTACTACTCAGTCATCTTCCAAAATCCTCCCCCACAAAGATTTTCTAATTCAGATTTCTAGGTATTCAGATGACTGGATGAACATATAGATGATTTCCAACAGTTTCTGCATACACTGATTGTAATTTGAAGGTGGACATATGGACTTTAGAAGAAAAACACACACAAAAGTGTGCTAGAACTATTTGAACCTCATTCTAAATGATATTTGTTAAATTTTTAATGTTAGCAATTATATTTCAGATTAAACTTAAAAGTGTGCAAATAAATATTATATTGCCTATACTATTTTATCCAGCAATACTACTACAAGCTCTATTTCCAAAAAATGATTAGGGGAAAAATGAAAAGATCTTATGTGTTTTGAAATGTTTATAGCAGTTCTCTTAGTGGTAGCAAAAAAGTAAAAGTTGCAGTAATGCTAGTCAATTGTGGAAAGGCTGAATAATTTGAGGAACGTGATTATGATGGAATACAACTGAGCTATAGAAAATGATGAGCTGGATGATCTTAAAAACATGGACAGACACACAAAATACTCAAGAAAGAAATGAAAACTAAGAAAATGATGTATATAGTAACAAAAATATTATTTTAAGAACAACTTTGAATTAATAAGTAATTTCACCTGTTATAAATACCAAAATTAACTACAATGGACATGAAAAGGAAGAGTGTATTTGCATCCAGAGAAAGTATTGATAAATAGAAGTATATAGAGAGTTTGCATAAGTTTACCTACTCATATACATGTGTGTGTGTATACACACACACACACACACGCACACACACACATATGTAAAATCTATCTTTATCTCTATGTTTCTTTCTGTCTATCTGTTTCTCCATATAGACACACATATTTGTGTCCAAAGATATCCAGCTCTAGGGGGGAAATAAGGGGAAACAAGAAAAATACATCATACATTTATTATATATTTAAAGGAATAATAACTTGTACTTGATAGACTTGTAGTTTTCTGTGCAATCATTTTTACTATACTATGTTGTAAAAATGCATATTTAATTCAGAAAATTTTTTTAAGTGTACATATTAGTGCACTGAATCCTTACATGTATACACAGGGACACAATTGGATAAGACAACATAATTGCTACTACTTTCAATCATTATTTCCTTTTTAGCAATCCAAGCAATTCATAACTGAAAGAAAAGTAATTTCCCCATTCTTTCATGAAGAAAAAAAATGGAAAAAGTAAGCCTTCCTTCAAGTATTTATGAAAACTCTTTTCCTGTAGTACATCTCAGGGCTTTTTTTTTGTTTATACAAATGGAGATAATAGAATAGTGTATTTTTGTGGTTGTTGTTTCTGAAGCTCATTTTTGATAAATTGTAACATGGAGTGCCTGAAAATAAAATAAAATGAGTTTTGCTATTTACTTCCTTTGCAATCTTGAGAAATTTATTTAACTTCTTAGCCTCATTTTTTCAAGTATACAATGATGAAATTGAAATTGACCACTAATCAGATTTTTTCAGGTTTTAAATCTATCTTTTGATAATCCCAGAAATTTTATGTGATCATTTCAATTGGAGAGCTAAGGAATCAACACACTTTGGGTTTACTGTGTGCTATTCTAAGCGCAGTGAATAGAAAGATAAAAAAGATTCCCTATTCTCAAATAACCTATATTCTATAGAGGAAATAAGGTATATGTATGTGTGTGTGTGTGTATATATATATATATATATATATATTATATATATATATAATTATTTTTAAAGGTAAACTTTTTTTACAAGTTGATGGAAAGCTGTTTAGTTGATTTGTACAAATAGCTAGAAGAATCTGTAAAGTATCCTGTAGAAGGTATTATTAAAGGTGAATTTTGAAGGAAACTAGGGATTCTAAGACTTAGAGGTGATGAAGGAGACATCTCAAAGGAGAACAGACAGCACTGAAAGAAAAATGGATTGACATGTATAAGAAACAGTAAAAAAAAAGTCAATCTGGGTGCACTACAAAAAAATATGAAGGGAAAAAAAAAGTTTGCTCAGCTTACTTAGTAAGTTTGGAAAATTATAAAAGATGGTATTTTATTAAAATGCCTTGGTTTAACCTAAAATGATGGGTCTTCTTCATGGACCTATGGAGAAATAGGATTATATTGATTTCTTCAGGTAATGGAACATGTGAGATGATAGGTAATTCGCCTAAAGTTTTCTGTATTATGCTGAATGGGATAAATGATTTTTTCAGTTTTTGTTCTGTATAATCTAGCAAGGAACAATGAAGATCATACTAATTTAAAAGAATGCTTTTTTAAAAGACTTCAACAGTAATCAAAGCTTTACATAATTGCAGTTGCCAAGAACATCATTATCCATCTAGTTAAATCCATACTCAAAAGAATTCCCTCTACAATGCACATGACAAGTACATATTTAGTCACTGCTTGAAGATCTCCAATCAAGAAGAACTTGCTACTTCCAGAGAAAACCCATTCCACTTTTCTAGCTTTCTTTTTGCTTTGAAGTTGATTTTAAATCAAACCCAAATTTGTTACTTGAAATATTTAGCCATTATTTCTAATTCTGTACTCTGAGCCAAGAAAAACAAGCCAAATCCCTCTTCCAGGTGACAGCTTTTCAAATACTTGAAGACAAATTATGTTCTCCTTCATTCCTCTTTTCTAAGCCAAACATACTGAGTTCTGTGGAAATGATGGGAACTGAGTAAACCATACTGACTCCATCTTGTGACTTAAATTTTAGTAAAACTAAGTTTCCTTTCTATTCCATTATGGCCAAATTCTGTCTTGTGAGAAAATTTTATTCAATTATGGGAAGTGTGAGAAATTTATTGCATTATTTGGAACTAGCCCTGCATGGCTGGAAAGCAAGACCATATCAACCTATTACTCAATCTTTAACTAAGGACCTATGCTTTTTAAAAATCCAGCAAGATCTAAATTCTGAGGCAAGTCTTTTTCTCACAATTATATATCTCAGGCAACCCATACATTTGATATGAAAACTGGTCCCATATTGGTCAGTCAGTTATTATTTCTTTGTTTAAGTGAATATAGATACTGGGGCAAAGGGGAAAAGTAGATGAAATAACTCTTTTTCCAATTTCAAAGAACTACACCTGGTCACTCTTCCTCTTCCAACTCAGGAAGCCCCTTATCTTTGTTTTGCTTAGAAGTAATATAACCTAATCTTGTATTCTGGTTTATTCTGTTAGTAGTTTTATTTTAATGTGCGAAAAATCTGTATCCTTCTGTATTGAGGATTAAGAGCCATGCTGAGGAGATCAGGTCCTGATTTGTTATTCAATTGATGTGAACTACTTAATAAATTGATATGCTCAGAACTTTAAACCATTGTTTCTTCAGTTATTTCAGATTTTCAGCCATCAGTTTCCTTCATCTAATCTTCATACAATTCATATTAAATACAATACATGTACAAATATAATATGAATTCATACAATATATACATACTTTTTCTGTCTTTCTTTTGTCACTATTCAGTTTAACACTGTTCTTCTGAAAATTTGGTTATCAAAGCTGATATCAAAGCTGCAGATGCTGTCTGATACAAGAAACTATCATTTCCTTTCTCTTATAAAATATTTTAAAGCAACCCAAAGTATTACTGGATATTTTGGCTGTCACATCATACTATGTACTTTTATCAATTTTGCAGGCCACCAAATACCCTCAACCTTTTGCTTTAAAATAAAATAATTCTAAATCAGCATTCCCCTCTTATATGTGTACATTCTGCCTACCTTTTAAAATAAAGTACAAGACTTTATATTGATTCTTATTAGATATCTTATTATTTGATTTGTCCCAATATTGTTATACATCATTTTTAATCCTGTTTCTGTGATTCAAAATGTAGCTATTTCTCCAAATTTAGTCATCTGAAAATTGATGAATATGAACTATATATTTTATCCAGGTCATTGATGAGAACATAAGATTGTTATTATTAATATTACATGGGATTCAATAAGTTAATAAGGTATTCCACATTAAAAAAAAATCTGAGTTTCTGATCAACCATTCAAGTACTTCTAAATCTAGATATTTATGTGTCTGTTTTTCTCTGGGTCTTGTTGGAATTGAACCAATTATGGCAACTAAAAATTCAAAACTTATTCTATATAATCATTTTGGGAACATTTTAATTCCTCTCCATCAGATCTAAGTATCCAATAGATATCATTTCCTAAGGCTAGGTTTTCATAATTTCACTACACCTACATATAAAGTAAAGTATTGTCAATTGGCTATTTCGTGTTGCACAGACAGCCATTTTATAGACAAAAACTTTCATCCGATACAATATTAAAATTGGGAATTTAAAGTAAAAATTATGAATTTTATAGTTTTTTTACATATACTTTATAAAAGACTTAGAAAACTAGTGAGTCCATCTAAATTAAATAAAAATTTAAAACCAGAAAAAAAAACTTAAAAAAAATAAAGAATAAATATGTTAAATATTAGTTCAGATTTTTCTTTGTCAAAAATATTATGACAAATTTGGAAGAATATTACGTATTTTATTCTGAAAAATTACAAGTTTCCTATACCATTTCTTTTGACAGTATAATAAAATGAGACATAATAAAATGTATACTTTACAAAATGTGTTATAAAATTGTTTGATTTTGCTATGTGCTTTAAAAGGAAAAAAAACAGCAAATTGCATTTGTTTCTATACATTTATGTGTAAAGCACAAAATTCAATAGATAAAAATTTTAATATGAAGTAAAAAGATATATATATATATGCATTCTATTATATATGTTTCATTTTTTATTTTGTTTTCTCATTTAAAAAGTAAACCTATGTGCATTTTAATAGGCTTAGGCCACAGTCTCATAGTATTTATAAAAAGATATTCATGTGTGTGTGTGTGTGTATAAACACATTCATGGATTATAAGGTAAATATTTGGCATTTAATGAAAACATACTTTTTTTGATTCTTACAACAATGAAAGAATAATAGATAAGGTATTTCATTTTAATATACACCTCAAAAGAACACTTCTTGCTGACAAGAATAAGGTCATCTGTCACAAAATTGTGTTTGCTGTCTCAAAAAAATGTAACTAGAGAAAATTTCAAAACAATTTAAAACTTAAGGTATATGATAGAGTTTTTGACCTTTTCTTCAGACAGGGTAATTCAGATACTATCGCCAACTCACTTCCTATTTTCTCAAAACATATGCAGTGCTTTTTAGGTACAGTCTTTTGTCATGAAGTTACATTATTATATTTTTACACGTCTACCTTCATAAATCTATCCTAGTTTTGTAAAAGTTTGCAAATTCACAGGGTAAAGAGTACAGTTCT